>NC_091061.1:81053130-81416990 GCF_000393655.2 Nicotiana sylvestris
TCATCTTTCTTTTCTGGGTTCATTGGTTTGGTACTCGACTATTGGTTGTTCCTCTTTGTTCTGGGAAATATTGTTGGTTCATCATTCTGCCTCTGGGACTGTTTGTTTGTTGCTCGACCACTTGTGAGCTCCATCATTGTGGCTGGTTGTTGTTGCTGTGTTGTTGGTGTTTATCTGCTGTTGCTGTATTTGCTGCATACTACTCAGCTGACCATTCTCCTTCTTCTTTTTCTTTGCTATACCAGGTACACGATTAATAGTGTCAATGTAACTTGAAAGTTGAGCATGAATATAAAAGAGAAGAGCTGAAGATGTTTATTTCATACATAGACTGTTATATTAAACTTCATGTAATGTATAATAGCTTACTTTCTTGTCTAGATACTGAAGCTAGCCTGCATGCCTAGTAGATATCAATGTGTGGTGATAGAATGTTAGTTTGTATATATGGGTTGATAGATAAAAGTATTCCCAATGCAATAGGTTGTACCTAGGCTTTATCTAATTGCGTTTAACATGTCTTTAAATGCATAAAACCGTCCATGTTAGTTAACTTCATTTCCTTTTGATAAATTGCCTCCTTATAATTGGCGAACCATTGCTTTAAAATAAACAGCGCAAGTCTGCACTTCTCAACCTCACGAAGGTCGAGCCCGAATCAAACGAACCCAGCAGGCTTTCATCAGAAAGGCAGCGGCCCAGGCCCAGCCGATACTATGTTGGCTGGGTTTGGGCCCATAATGACCGATTAGCTGCCCACGTGCATGGCCATGTTTTCTGATTTTGCGCAAGCACTCGGAATTCTGTTATAGATAAACTCGCAATCATGTAATTAATTAGGACTGTCTACCGTTTTCAATTGATAGAGACGAACACGACAAGAAACGTAGTTGCTATAGGATGTCCTTTTAAAATAAGAACGAGATGAGCCTCGATGAAAATAAACAAAACACGCAGATGCGGGGCCCTTGTTAAATGTAAATCATTGAAGCATTTAGTTTCCCGGACGGGTTGTTTAGCAAATCTCACAACCCTCCTAAAATAACAACACGTTAGTCTCTTTAGGACACGCTTTAATAAACCTTACCTTCCTAAACTTGGGTGCACATTTATGTGACCCAAATCCAAATCTCGACGGATTCGAAATGTGTCTCTAATCACGGGTACATTGATTGTGACGTGGTTCGAGGTGCGTGTCCATGACGTTGCAAATTCATTTCAAAAAAAAAAAGAAAAAAAAAAGGAATGAGATGAGCCTCACCAAATAAAATACAAATTGCGGGGCCCTCAGTAAATATTTGCTTTAAAAATTGTTTAGACTTCGGGATGGACCGTTTAGTAAAATTCCACGGTCTTACCCAAAATAAATACGCTAGTCGCTTTAGGCGCGCCTTTAATAATTTAATTTCCTTAAACTCGGGTGCACATTGATGTGACCCAAATCCAAATCTCAACGGAGTCAAAGTGTGTCGACGACCACGGGTACATTGATTGTGACGTGGTTCGAGATACATTTTCACAACGTTGCAATTCTTGATAAAAACAGTAAATGATAAAAGCGGTTAAAAGTTAAATTTTGCACATAAGTTCACACTTGTATGAAATCAGATAATCAAGCCGAATATAACAGTTGAGCGACCGTGCTAGAACCACGGAACTCGGGAATGCCTAACACCTTCTCCCGGGTTAACAGAATTCCTTATCCGGATTTCTGGTACGCAGACTGTAATATGGAGTCATTCTTTTCCTCGACTCGGGATTAAAATTGGTGACTTGGGACACCCTAAATCTCCCAAGTGGCGACTCTGAAATAATTAAACCAATCCCGTTTCGATTGTCCTTTACTTGGAAAAAACTCCTTTGCGCCCATGCGGGTGCGGAAAAAGGAGGTGTGACAGCTCTGGCGACTCTGCTGGGGATATGACCCAGAACCACTGGTTCAGGGTTAAGAATTCGAGCTTAAAATAATTGTTATTATTTGGCTTTATTTATTATCTGATTATTACATGTTTTGAGCCTAATGTGCTAAATGCTGCTTTTACCGCTTTGATATTATTTGAACTGTATATAAACTGTGCCGAAACCTTTCTCTTCTTACCTCCGGGGATGTGCTTACTGGTTGAGACTCCCTATTCTGTTAGTGTCATACCCCAAATAAAAGAGGTTCGGAAAGTTTCTAAGCCGGCTGGCCTTTTGGTTCCCGGAAAGGAGCTCCTTCCTCAACTCGAGTTGTCCGCTCGGGTACACTGTCTAGAACACCGACCCAGGTTTTGAACATAGAATAACGTGACTTCATGCCGGATCCCTAGTAGGAACGCTTATTTGCATCACGTTGCATATGACTTAGGGGACTCAACACAGGGGTTGGGTCCGTCTAGGACTAGCAACCTGATATGAAAAGACCATTCTGGTGCATCCCACTGTTCTCCGTGCATTTATTTGTCTCATACCCGCATGCTGACCGGTGTTTTTGATATTTGGAATATTGTGAAAAAAAAAAAAGGAAATAACGGTTGGGAATTGATTTTGAAAAAAAAAACAAATACTGTCAAAACTCGGCCAAAATTTTGAAAAGTCGTTGTTCTATCTTTCATAATAAAATTATATCAATAGAAATATAGAGTTGTCTTATCATAAAAATCAAAAAAAAATCTTATTTTTAAAATTGTTTTTTATAATAATAAAAAAAAAAAAAAAAAAAGTCTTGTGTTGTCTTTACTTTTATCATTTGTTACAAATATATGTATATATATATATGAAAAATTCGAAAGTTTTGCTTTATTTCCAAATGTATATATCTTTACTTATGGTAAAAGTATTTATCTTGTTATAAGTCTAGAAAAGTCCTTTCAGGCTCCCAGTTTTTCGAAAAAAAAAAAAAAAAAAAAAATATAATAAATAAATAAACAAATAAACAATAAAAATAATATATATTGACTTCTTTAGAAAGTTTTATATATATATACATGAAAATTCAAAATTCAAAAAATCGCATATGTTTTTGCTTTTAGCAGGATAAGTGTCGTTTGTTAAAATCTTATTAATAAATGTGCAGAATGAGCACGATTCCGAATGAACCATTTTCAATCATGAATAAAATTCCCCTCCAATTGCGGCTCTGGTGGAATGATTTGGGCAAAGAGGGGCATGACGAAATCAAGAAGTATCTGAAAGGCCTCACGAGTTTGTTGGATATCAGGCCACGAGGAGATATCATAAGGGCACTAGTCCCCCACTGGGATCCTGCGCACAATGTCTTCCGCTTCTCAGATTTCGAACTTACCCCAACTTTAGAAGAAATAGCAGGGTATATCGGCAGCGCTGAGACTCCTTTGAGGCACAAATATCTGATTGCTCCGAGAGCTGTGGCAGTACACCGGTTCCTGGACTCCTTAAAAATAGTCAGAACAATTCATAACCCTGACTTGGCAAAAGGTTTTTGCAGCATGAGTTTCATATATCAAAGATATGGTCACATAGGAGGATTCGACAAGCCAGAAAACCAGTTGTGCAGCAAAGGTAATCGCCAGAAGTGGGAAGAACATAGACGAATTGCTTTCATGATAACTTTCTTAGGACTACTAGTATTCCCAAGAAAAGATGGGAATATTGACATAAAGATAGCAGGGGTCGTCAGTACGTTGCTCACACAGAGTGATAGTACGTTGGCGCCCATGATAGTAGCTGATATATTCCGGGCACTCACTTCTTGCAAAGCCGGAGGAAGCTTTTTCGAGGGTTGCAATTTGTTGTTGCAAATGTGGATGACCGAACACCTATGTCACCGAGCCCCGTTTCTGAGCCATGGATCCGCAGGAAAGACCTGCATAGAGGAGTTCTATACCAGAGTTAATGAAACCTACCTGCCAGAAGGAGTCACAGCATGGACCTCATATTTCCATACCCTCAACGCCAGTCGAATACAATGGGCGCTAGGATGGTTATCAATCGACGAAGTCATATACATGCCAGCAGCTAGGCCCCATTTCCTCTTAATGGGACTTAAGAGCATTCAACCATACGCACCACATCGGGTTTTAAGGCAACTTGGGAGGTATCAGATAGTGCCGAAAAACGAGGATCTGAGCATCCAGGTAATCGAGATCAGTCCCGACGGCCAGTTTCCTGAAGCAAGGGTTCGTCAAATTTGGAGCCAATGTCAATACTTAGAAGCAAATACTTGTGTAATGAATCAGGCAAAAGGGGAAGTTTCGCCCGGGTATCAGGCCTGGTACAAAGGGGAGACATCATCTGGAAGACCGACCAAAAGACCTCACCTGCAAGAATTTGTCAAATCTTCACAAGAGCAGTGGGGCTGGTTGGCCAAAGAGCAGGAATATCTCGTCAAAGCAGGCAAACTAAAGCAACAAGTTCAGGATATGAGGTTTGAGTGCCAATTACAGTCTGCTGCCCACGAGGGAGAAAGGAACAAGTTAATCAGAGAAGGCGAGGTCCTCAAAGCTCAGATCCGGAGAATGAAAAAAGAGGCTAATAGCCAGCTGAGAAGCCGGGCAGATAAAAGATTGATAGCAGGGTTAAAGGATCAGGTTGCGAAATGCCAGAAAGAGTTGGAAAAAGCCAGGGCCAGCACGGCAAAATTGCGAACCAAGTGGGCAAACGGTGCGATGGCTCGGAGGCAGCACCTGCAACAAGTCATAAGGGAGTATGAATTGAGCATCGGGACCTTAAAGGAAACGAATGCCTCTCTTCGAGAAAGGATCCTCAAGCAAACACGAAATGCCCAAGCCGACAGAAGGCAATGTTACGATGCAATGAACAGAATGGAACGACAAATGGAGATATTCCAGGATCAGCTTGCCAACAACGCGCGAACACTGGGATTGAAGAACCGGCAGATAAGGCATTTGTTCGCAGAAAGGGACAACATTCGAGGAAGGATCGACGAGATTGGGCATTACATCTACGTGAGATGCCTGGCATGCGAGCAAATGCCCCGGAAGACCCTCATTGTTTCCATCATGGGTTGCGTTCACCGAATCATGAATGAGTTGAAAGGTCTGCAGAGAGACCTCACACCAAGGGCCGCGGAAAGGCCGAATGATGCCTCGTGGGCCCCTAAGTTGGAAAATTAATCTTTGGTTGAGTTTTGTTTATTTGGTTTTGTTGTTTTTCCATATGTTGTTTTCTTTTCTTTTAGTCAAAACGGCTTAAGAACTGTGGAGTCCTGTACTATTGCTATTCCTTGCTTGAAGTAATTTGTAATAGCAAAATTTTGAGAATGAATTTAACGATTTCACAAGAATTTTGTGTTTCTTTACTTTAAGGCAGAACTACGCCTGGTCTGATTCACGCGGGGACGTGATACGTAGGCAATCCCCATAAGATTCGACCGCTTTTAATAAATAAAAATAAAAATACAAAATAAAAACGCGGGGTTTCGCATAATACTCTAAAAAAGAGACGAATGAACAAACCGGGATGACGCATGTGGTTTGAAGCAAAGCATGTAGAAACGGTTAACTGCCTAGGTGCATTGCATCCTCTATGTGTTATGATCAAATCTGTTAAGCTCTAACACTAACAAAGTTTGTTGTTGTCTGATACCAGACAGTTAGTTGTTAAAGAATTCTGGCAACACATTCATACCAAACCAGATCCAAAGGACCGGTAGCAACAAGCATGACCACTTCTGAGAATAGTAATGAGGAAGAAAGGCCGATGAGCCAGTTGCTAAAAGAGGCAATGGAAAAAATTGAGAGGATGGGACTGGAGATGCATGCCATGCAGCTAGCCCTGGCCAAAACGCAAAAGAGCCCTGAGACACTGGGACACGTACCGGAGTACCCTCACTCTGGCCCTTCCACAAGCCGCCCAAACCCCCTCTATCATCAAGAGAGAAGCCCTCATGATTCCCAAGCTCCACCACCCCACCAACCTCTCCCAACATCCAATATTCCCATTTTTGTGGGACCTGCATCAGCCCCTTTGCAGCGAACGACCAGTGAGCCATTGTTTCAGGCTCACGATACACAATACTATCCCCCTGAGCCTACATTCCACGCACCGGAACCACAGGTTTACAATCCCCATTTGGAAGTACCGGCAGAGGTTGAGAAGCCTGTTAAGGCCCCAGAACAGGATGAAGTGTTAAGAAAGTTCAAAAGCCTGGAGCAATCCTTCAGAAACTTGCACGGGCTGGGCAATCAAGTCAGCGTGGCATACAAAGATCTGTGCCCTTTCCCAGATGTCCAACTCCCGGCTGGGTTCAAGATGCCCAAGTTTGATTTATATGAAGGGCACGGTGATCCCATGGCACATTTGCGGGGGTTCTGTAGCAAAATGAGAGGGGCAGGAGGCAAGGATGAGCTTTTGATAGCTTACTTCGGCCAAAGTCTGAGCGGATCTGCGCTGGAATGGTATACCAGGCAGGATTTCAGCAGGTGGTACACGTGGGATGATCTGGCACAGGCTTTTGCAGGTCATTTCCAGTACAATCTAGAGATAGTCCCTGACCGTCTCACGTTATTGAGGACTGGGAAGAAACCCGGGGAAAGTTTTCGCGAGTTCGGGTTCCGTTGGAGAGAACAAGCAGCTAGGGTCGATCCTCCCATGAGAGAGGGAGAAATGGTAGACTACTTTTTGCAGACATTGGATCCAACCTACTTTGGTCACTTGGTGACAACGGTTGGAAAATCTTTCAACGAGGTAGTCAAAATAGGGGTCATGATAGAAGAAGGTTTGAGGTCGGACAAGATCTTAAACTATTCGGCACTTAAGGCCACGACCCAGGCTATTCAAAGCGGCACGGGAGGTGCGCTAAGAAGAAAGAAAGAAGAGGTTGCCACGATCGAGGCAGGCAGTTGGTCCAGGGCTGGCAGGCCACACTACAACCAACCCAGGCCTCACAGGTCAAACTATCCATACAACCCACCACAAAATTTCTATCCACCTCGAGAACCACATTGTTCCGTACACCAAGCCCAGGTATACACTCAGCCTCCGGTTCGCCCACAATGGCGCGCACCGGCTCCCCAGAACATATATGCACCACCACAAAACACTTACCCTCCACCAAGGGCATATAGAAATCCTTCAGGGGCAGGTTTCCGGGGAAATCCAGATGCCAGAAATGACAGGTTGCGGAAGCAAAGAACCTTCACCGAACTGGGAGAAACCTACACCGCTGTGTTCCACAAGCTGCGGCAATTGGGTTTGGTTAGTCCCGTCCATACTCGGGAACCAAATCCCCCGCCTCAGAATTTGGATCGTTCAATCAGTTGTGAATACTGTTCAGGGATGCTCGGGCACGATACCGAGAAGTGTTGGAAGTTAAGGCATGCCATACAGGATCTTATTGACACCAATAAGATCGAGGTCCAGACACCGGAGACTCCTAACATCAACCAAAATCCACTGCCAGCGCACCACGAAGCTCACATGATTGAGTTGGTGTGTGAGGGAGGTGAATTAAGAAAACCCTCACAAACAGTGATGATGATCCAAGCTGCCCCAAAAGAAGTCTTAACCAGGGGAGGAACAAATGCACAGTCGCAGGGAGAAGGTGTCAAGCCGGTAGTATTATGGGGGAAGAACCCGTCCGTCATAGCAAGCAAACCCGAGCCAAGCAAGTTGGTAATACCAGGGATCCTGCCCACACCGGCGGTCGTGTTGATAGGGGTATGTAGAGAACGGGTAACCATAAAGCCGGTGGTCCAACTGCCAATGCTTGACAGCAGGGCTGTCCCCTGGAAATATGAAAAAGCAGTGGTAACGTACCAAGGAAAACAGGTGGAAGAAGTCAGTTGTGAAGCGCAAGGGCTGACTCGATCAGGTCGATGTTTTGCTCCGATGGAGTTAAGGAAAACCAACCCAGTGGCAACCAAGAAGCCAGTGTCAGAAGAAGAGGCCGAAGACTTCCTGAGGAAGATGAAAGTGCAAGACTATTCTGTGGTTGAGCAGCTGAGAAAAACACCTGCCCAGATCTCACTATTGTCATTACTCCTCCATTCCGAGGAACATCGCCGAGCCCTGTTAAAAATATTGAACGAGGCCCATGTACCCAGTGAGATTTCTGTAAACCACCTGGAAACCATTGCCAGCAAGATTTTCGAGGTGAACAGAGTGACATTCTCAGATGATGACCTGCCGGTGGAAGGTACAGAGCACAACAAAGCTCTATACCTAGCTGTCAAATGTGAAGACTCGGTGGTAACCCGAGTATTAGTGGATAACGGCTCAAGCGCCAATATTTGTCCATTATCCACCCTGGACCAGTTAAAGATTGACCGTGGAAGAATCCGGGAGAATAGCATCTGTGTCCGAGGGTTTGACGGAAACGGAACAGCCACTGTGGGGGATGTTGTACTTGAACTAACCATTGGCCCGGTCCTGTTTACCATGGAATTCCAGGTATTGGACGCCACGGTATCTTACAATTTGCTGTTAGGACGACCTTGGATTCATGCAGCTAAAGCGGTGCCTTCCACCCTACATCAGGCAGTGAAGTTCGAGTGGGAAAGACAAGAGGTCGTGTTGCACGGTGAGGATACAACATGCACCATGGGCGGAACCATTGTGCCTTTCATAGAGACCACTGATGACAAGGGTCCTTGGGTCTACCAGATTCTCGATACAGGGTCGGCCAACAAAATCTCTGAAGGAGAAATCATCCCGCACCCTAGGGTAGCTGCCGCGACAGTCATGATGGTATCGGAGATGCTGGGTAATGGGTTTGTGCCGGGAAAAGGCCTGGGAGTTGAACTTCAAGGGATAGTCCAACCTGTCTCCCTTCCTAAGAATCTGGAAACTTTCGGGTTGGGGTTCAAACCAACCCCAGCAGACAGGAAGCAAGCGCGAAAAATGAAGAAGAGAGTCTGGTTTCTGCCTAAACCAGTACCACGCCTCTCGAGGTCTTTTGTTAAAGCTAGTACCAAGGGGTCAGCAATCCCAAAGATTCGAGGACCTTTGATCGGAATAAATGAAGACCTCAATCAGAGTTTTGAAAGGCTATTTGCGGATGTCAGTATGGTGGAAGCTGGAGAGGGTTCCAGCAGGGCAGAGATACAATTTGTGGGGCCTGAGGCCAAGACCAACAATTGGACGGTTACTCCTCTTCCTGTCCGAGGGGAGTCTTGGTAGTAGGCTTTGATTAATGTTTTGTTTGTTTGTTTGTTTGATCGGATTATCCAAGGGTGTAATCCCAATTTTACTTTCGTTTTGTAAAAGTGTGAACCCTTTTTATCCTGCGAATTTAATAAAGTTCTTTTCTTTTGTCCCATTTTAATTTCTTGTTTTGTTCTTTTTCTTTCTGAACAGTTCTCTTTTTACTGGTCCTAATGACATGGCATGCACAGCGGATCTTCGACCTAGTCTAATAAATCAATCTGAATCTGACTCAACAATGCAAGAGGTCGTTTGTGATAATGAACCCGAAGGTGACGAAGGGGAAGCCTTCGAAGAAATAAATCGAGAACTATGCCAATTTGAAGAGAAACCCAAGCCTAACCTAAATGACACTGAGGCTGTGAACCTAGGAGACGCTGATAACATCCAAGAGACCAAAATTAGCATCCACATTGAGCCGAATGTCAAAGCAGAATTGATCAAAACTCTCAGGGAATTCAAAGATGTTTTTGCATGGTCATATGATGATATGCCTGGATTGAGCACCAATTTAGTGGTTCACAAATTGCCCACTGACCCGGCACACCCTCCGGTCAAGCAAAAACTAAGGAAATTTAAAACAGAAATGAGTGTAAAGATCAAAGAAGAAGTGATCAAGCAATTACAATCGAAGGTCATTCGGGTCACTCGGTATCCCGAATGGTTGGCCAATGTGGTACCAGTCCCAAAGAAGGATGGAAAAATCAGGGTGTGCGTCGACTACCGCAACCTCAACAAAGCAAGTCCCAAGGACAATTTCCCGTTACCCAACATTCATATCCTGATCGATAATTGCGCTGGGCGCGAGATCGGATCCTTTGTGGATTGCTATGCGGGTTATCATCAGATCCTAATGGATGAGGAGGATGCTGAGAAGACAGCATTTATTACGCCATGGGGAACCTACTGCTATCGGGTAATGCCGTTCGGTTTAAAGAACGCTGGGGCAACGTACATGCGAGCAATGACTGCTGTGTTTCATGACATGATACACAAAGAAATAGAGGTGTACGTCGATGATGTGATCATCAAATCTTGGCGTCAGGAGGACCATGTGGCAGACCTAAGGAGATTTTTCCAAAGACTCCGGAGGTATGATATCAAGCTTAACCCGGCCAAATGCGCATTCGGGGTTCCATCAGGAAAGTTGCTAGGATTCATCGTCAGTCGACGGGGGATTGAGTTAGACCCATCCAAAATTGAATCCATCCGAGATTTGCCACCGCCAAGGAACAAAACAGAGGTAATGAGTTTGCTGGGTAGACTCAATTACATCAGCAGGTTCATCGCTCAACTCACAGCAACTTGTGAGCCCATATTTCGGCTACTGAGAAAGGATGCTGCAGAAGGTTGGACGACAGAGTGTCAAGAGGCTTTCGACCAAATCAAAGGGTATCTGTCTAATCCACCCGTGTTGGTCCCGCCTAAGCCCGGGAAACCCCTAATCCTTTACCTGACAGTCTTGGAAAATTCATTTGGTTGTGTACTGGGGCAACATGATGACACAGGAAGGAAGGAGCAGGCCATCTACTATCTTAGCAAGAAATTCACAGTGCATGAGGTCAAGTACACTCAACTCGAGAAAACATGCTGCGCCCTGACTTGGGTAGCTCAGAAGTTGAAGCACTACCTGTCCTCATATACTACTTATCTCATATCCCGCTTGGACCCATTGAAGTATATCTTTCAGAAACCTATGCCCACGGGAAGGTTGGCAAAGTGGCAAATTCTGCTCACAGAGTTTGATATCATCTACGTAACAAGGACGGCCATGAAAGCCCAGGCACTAGCAGACCATTTGGCAGAGAATCCCGTTGACGAAAAATACGAGCCTTTAAGAACGTATTTTCCTGACGAAGAGGTGATGCATACAAATGAGTTGGAATTACCCGAGGAACCGGGTTGGAAGCTTTTCTTTGATGGAGCGGCAAATGCAAAAGGGGTGGGAATAGGGGCAGTACTCATCTCTGAAACAGGACGGCATTATCCTGTTACGGCCCAACTGCGCTTCTATTGCACTAACAATATGGCCGAATATGAGGCTTGCATTCTGGGTCTGCGCTTGGCTGCTGACATGGATGTCCAAGACGTCTTGGTCTTGGGAGACTCGGACCTCTTGGTACATCAAATTCAGGGTGAATGGGAAACACGAGATCTGAAGCTCATACCATACCGACAATGCTTGCATGATCTGAGCAAGCAATTTCGATCGGTGAAGTTCAAACACATCCCGAGAGTTCACAATGAGGTTGCAGATGCTTTAGCCACCTTAGCATCAATGCTGCACCACCCTGACAAAATGTATGTTGATCCTCTGCATATCCAAGTCCGTGATCAGCACGCCTACTGCAATACCATAGAAGAAGAAGCAGATGGCGAACCCTGGTTTCATGATATCAAGGAATATCTCAGAATGGGGATATATCCAGAACATGCCTCTGGAGACCAAAAAAGAGCCCTTCGGCGTTTGTCGAATGGTTTCTTCCTCAGTGGAGGAGTATTGTACAAAAGAACCCCGGATTTGGGGTTGTTGAGATGCATAGATGCCGGGCAGGTAACGACGGTTACGGCGGAAGTACATGCCGGAGTTTGTGGGCCACACATGAGCGGATATGTATTGGCAAGAAAGATCCTTCGAACAGGGTGTTATTGGCTAACCATGGAACACGACTGTATCACTTTCGTAAGGAAATGCCATAAGTGCCAGATACATGGAGATTTGATTCATTCTCCGCCAACAGAGTTACATACGATGTCAGCACCCTGGCCGTTTGTAGCATGGGGCATGGATGTCATTGGGCCCATCGAGCCAGCAGCGTCCAACGGTCATAGGTTCATTCTAGTGACCATTGATTACTTCACCAAATGGGTGGAGGCTAAAACCTTCAAATCGGTAACCAAGAAGGCGGTGGTGGACTTTGTTCACTCCCATATCATCTGCAGATTTGGGATCCCAAAAGTGATCATTACGGATAACGGCGCGAATCTTAATAGCAGCCTGATGAGAGAGGTGTGCCAACAATTCAAGATTACACACCGCAATTCCACCCCATATCGTCCCAAGGCGAATGGAGCAGTCGAAGCAGCCAATAAGAATATCAAGAAGATACTACGAAAAATGGTGGAAGGGTCCAGACAATGGCACGAGAAATTACCCTTTGCTTTGTTGGGGTACCGCACTACCGTCCGGACCTCCATAGGCACAACTCCTTATTTGTTGGTGTATGGAACTGAGGCCGTGATACCAACGGAGGTCGAAATTCCATCCCTCCGAATTGTCGCTGAAGCCGGGATTGATGATGATGAATGGGTAAAAGCTCGATTGGAACAGTTGAGCCTGATAGATGAGAAAAGATTGGCAGCAGTGTGCCATGGTCAACTGTATCAGAAGAGAATGGCAAGAGCATATAACAAGAAGGTGCGCCCCAGGAAGTTTGAGGTAGGGCAGCAGGTGTTAAAGAAGATCCTCCCACATCAGGTCGAAGCAAAAGGCAAATTCGCCCCAAATTGGCAAGGGCCTTATATCGTGACCAGAGTATTGTCCAACGGCGCTCTGTGTTTGACAGATATCGAAGGTAGATGTGTCGACATGGCTATCAATTCAGATGCAGTCAAGAGATATTATGCGTAATTTCTTTAATTATGGCAATTTTTGGTTTATTTGTTTGTATTTGGCATTTGATGGATAATGAGATGACGGAGGCAATTCTTTCTTCTATCCAAACACTGTTTAACCCTTGCTTCCCCCTTTGAGCCTTAAGTAATCCTTTCATACCCCTCTTTTGGAATCACTAATGGAAAGGACATGAAAAAAAAAAAAAAAAAAAAGAGAAAAGAAAAAGAAGAAGAAAAAGAAGATGAAATCATAAAGAAATACAAAACCGTGGGAACTACGTTTGACCTGATTCCTCAAAGAGGATACGTAGGCGCCTCACGGCTCGGTCATAGTATGCATCATAATAAATATAGGATGCATAATGTACATAGTATGCATAATAGACACAGCGTGCGTAATGCACGTAGCACAACATAAAAGTAAAAAATAAATAAATTCCCCAAGCAAGAAAACTGGGGCAGAAGTTATGTTTTAAGTTCCAACAAAGGTTTGATTCCAAAAGTTGTAGCACATCACCCTCCAAGTTGTTTTCATTTTTTTTTTAGCCTTCCTTCAATCCCACACCAAAACCAACATCGACATCCAAAAGACCTCCCGATCAATGTTCGAGAGATGCCAAATCCGGCAAATAAGGCCGAGAATGATACACCGATCCCCAGCAAAGAAAAGGATCGTAAGACTGGGAATGAGTTGATAGTCAAAAGAATCTCCAGAAGAGAGGATCATATCTACAACACCCCGATTCCTCGAAAAGAAATAAAATGAGAGAGTCTCATCGGTGAAAACCTTCACAGGCACCGAGAGGCGATGTAAGATGAGGGAAATGAAATGAGAGAGTCTTATTGGTGAAAACCTTCACAGGCACCATAAGGCGCCGGGAGATGAGAGAAAAGAGAGAGTCTCATTAGTGAAAACCCCTCGAAGGGCACTATGAGGCGACAAGATAGAGCAGCGAAACCTACCACATTCGCAACAAGATGAACATCCATTTATCATCCCCAGCAAGTCAGCCCGTCGGACAAATCAATTGATACAAATAGACTGGGTCGGGAATCTATGGTGCATGTCATGATCACGGGGACCAGTTGTGTCATCCAGATAAGTTCTTTTGATTGTCTCCTCCCACAAAAGATTGGTTCAGAAAGATTTTCTCTTTTCCATATCTTTATTTTCTTTTCCTAAAAAAGTGTTCTTTAAAGGATTTTTCAAAGCTTACTACCAGAAACCGAAGGGAAATTCACCCAATGCAGGGTAATACAAACAGTCTTAAAAGGCCGGCCCCAGGCGATGCAGGGACTGTGCTCGGAAATGTTGGAAGAAGTAAGCTCCAAAGGGAGTGGTTTCGGGAGTTAGAAGCAGACTCCCACATCATGTGTTTTAAAAGAAAGCAGAAAAGGGGATAAATTGAAAACCATATCCCCAGCAGGCTAGAGATCCCCAACAGGCAACTTTGCCTGCCAACCAATTATGGGGACAAAGAGCAAGAAAAGGGGAAGAGAGAAAAATGGCTCGCCAGAAAGGCACCCTCTACCCCCACGATTAAAACTGACTAAAACCTTTTGTCTTTTGCAGGAGAGCAAAGAATTGATGACGGCAACAAGATGCAATGCCATGGAAGTTACCAAAAACCGGGGCAGAAAATTTTCTGCCGATTGTCGAAAATTTTCTCGGAAGAACGGGGAAACAATTGGAATACTTTTAAGTTCTAGGTCGCCCACCAGTATAATGCGGGAATACTTTTAAGTTCTAGGTCGCCCACCAGTATAATGCGGGAATACATTTAAGTTCTAGGTCGCCCACCAGTATAATGCGGGAATACTTTTAAGTTCTAGGTCGCCCACCAGTATAATGCGGGAATACATTTAAGTTCTAGGTCGCCCACCAGTATAATGCGGGAATACTTTTAAGTTCTAGGTCGCCCACCAGTATAATGCGGGAATACTTTTAAGTTCTAGGTCGCCCACCAGTATAATGCGGGAATACTTTTAAGTTCTAGGTCGCCCACCAGTATAATGCGGGAATACATTTAAGTTCTAGGTCGCCCACCAGTATAATGCGGGAATACATTTAAGTTCTAGGTCGCCCACCAGTATAATGCGGGAATACTTTTAAGTTCTAGGTCGCCCACCAGTATAATGCGGGAATACATTTAAGTTCTAGGTCGCCCACCAGTATAATGCGGGAATACTTTTAAGTTCTAGGTCGCCCACCAGTATAATGCGGGAATACTTTTAAGTTCTAGGTCGCCCACCAGTATAATGCGGGAATACTTTTAAGTTCTAGGTCGCCCACCAGTATAATGCGGGAATACTTTTAAGTTCTAGGTCGCCCACCAGTATAATGCGGGAATACTTTTAAGTTCTAGGTCGCCCACCAGTATAATGCGGGAATACTTTTAAGTTCTAGGTCGCCCACCAGTATAATGCGGGAATACATTTAAGTTCTAGGTCGCCCACCAGTATAATGCGGGAATACTTTTAAGTTCTAGGTCGCCCACCAGTATAATGCGGGAATACATTTAAGTTCTAGGTCGCCCACCAGTATAATGCGGGAATACTTTTTCTAGGTCGCCCACCAGTATAATGCGGGAATACATTTAAGTTCTAGGTCGCCCACCAGTATAATGCGGGAATACATTCAGCTCTAGATTTTGGAATCAGTCACCCCACCTGAAGACGGAAGGTTACGACAGAGATCCCCAAACGGGAAACAATAAAATCCTCAGCACCAAGAAGCAGACAACTGCAAAAGCAAGCGCACATTCAAAGGGAAGAAGGAACGCGTCTCAAAAGAGCAGTTTGGGAACGCTATGGCATGCCCAACATAACAATTCTGATGAAAAGCCATACCACTGAGGAAACCATTGAAAGATTTAAAGAAGAAAGTCGTATCCCCAGCGGGTCAAGCAAAGTGACGAAAACTGGCATTCAAACGTCAGCGAAGGATCAGCATCATCTCCAAGTTCACAAAATACAGGCGTCAGAGGAAAGCATTAGCCGACAAGAAAGCAAGACAACAAGAACAAGTGGGAGATAGATGAGACCTCATACTCTAGCTTAACTTCTTGTTTTTCCTTTTAGAGCAATGTAATAGGGAGATCGGTTGAGCAGTAGCATCCTACAGCAGCATGCAACAGCGCACAACAACAGCAAGCAATACAGTCACATGGTAGTCCCAGCTACCAAAATTTCCCGAACTACATTGACCTGATTCCTGTTCAGCCCAGGATATGTAGGAAACCTCCGAAGCAAAGGTTCGGTCAAATCTTTTTCAAAAATGCTTCACACGGAGTATTCGGACGGGCAAAAATCGCTCGCTTTATCTTTGCGCGAAAACCCTTCGTGTCTCCGTGCAAAGAGGGGCAGCTGTAAGCACGTGATTTTTGCTTTACGGACATTCGCTCCAAAAGAAAATAAAAATAGTGACAAATGGCTTCGTTGTACAATTGTTCGAGTTTTCATGTGTTGTTAGTCACTTGTGGATCTGTCCATTCTTTTTTTTGCATTTAATCATTAACAAACAAAATACAAAATATATGTATTAGGATGGTTAAACCATAATTCGGTCAGTAAAAGAAAATTCAAAAAATATATATGTGCACCGTTCGCCCTAGGCTCTTAGCTAACCTACGTAAATATTTTTGTGATAATTGTGTTAAAATGTTGCATTGTTGTTTAATTCCGTTACCTTATTATTTGTTATTTTTATTTTGTTTAAAAGAAAAGAAAAAATAATAAGAAAGAAAACAAAAGCAAAAGAGTAGGGAAAATCGGTTTGGGCCAAGAAATGAAACAAAATAGGCCCAAGACCAGGACACAGATCCAGTCCAAACACAGGCTGCCCGGACACGTCCCAAACGACGTCGTATCAGCGCCTCAATCTGAGCCGTTGATTCATGGCAATCAAACGGTCCAATACAGCCCCTGCTAAGTCGAAACGACGTCGTTTCAGGCAAGTTAATCTGGGCCGTTCATTCCCATTGATCCAACGGATCCAGGCCTTCCTCTAAACCCGTCAACATGACCCGATCCAATCCCCTACCCGGTCATAACCCACTATCATCTCCCGAACGACGTCGTCCCTCCTCAATGGTTAGATCCTGGCCCTTGATCTCAATTGATCCAATGGCCAGGATCTAAACCCTCAATACATATATAAACCTAACCCCCTTACCCCACGCCCCAAGCCACACCCCCCCCTCGGCCACTATTCACCATCTTCCCCAGGCTCCCTTTCCTCTCAAACCCTAGCAGCCTAGGTTTCCCACCATAAGCCTGGCAACCACAGTTCCGATGACCACCAAAATAACACCCCCGATGCACCCGACCATCCTGAACACGAATCCACTAACCACAAGCCTCGAATCACTTCCGTTCGTCTCGAATCTTCGTTTGAAGATTTGAGTCGAACCTGGACCTATGCCAAACCACCCCATCTTCATGCTAGACACTCTCCTGACCTTCCTCGTGACCAAACCAAGCTTGGTTTGGTCCGAATCCACCCACAACTCCCAAAAATCCAGATCTGGAAATCCAGACTTCTGAAGCACATGCACCTGGGGAACCCGGCCAGTTTTGACATAGGTTTGAGGTCTAATAGACCTTAACCAAGGTGTTCTCATGTGAGAACACCCTGATTAAGGTTTGTTCGGCCTCAAAGGTTCGAAGTCGAGTTTGATTTGGGTCTGTTTGGTTTAAACATTTTGGTAAGTTTTCCGTTCTTTTGTTTTATTTCCAAATAAGTTGTCAGCATATCTCTTTGTGTTTGTTTGTTATTTTGTTACTTCTTCCAGATTTCTTTCATCTCTGTTAAAGACCCTTTATTTGGTCGATTGTCTTCTGTTTGTTCTGAATACACTCTGTGATAAACATGATCGTCAGTTAGATTAATCGTCAAAGGAACTAATTCATATAGGCCCAGTAATTTAATAAAAGTTGTCTGATACCCTTTAGGTCCCCGAACGTGTTGTTTATATGAGCGACTGATTATTACCTGCTATAATTAGTATAGTCGACTCGATAAATGTCGTCGATTAGTTTTCTATAACTAATGGATCGAAGGAGCTAGGAGTTTCACATAACTAATTAAACTCGGACACTGGCTGGATGACCTAGTAATGTTTGAAATGGTCTGTTGGCATTATAAAAATGACTAAAAGGGTTCAGTCTAGGCAGTCCTGAGTTCGAGTTTTCATCAGTGCAAAAATGCCCTAATGCTGCAATAGGCAGGGGCAGTAATAATCAAGGTTAACGGGGGTATTCTGGGGTGTTTAAAAAGAACAGAAGTAATTAGTTTAAGTGAGCTGACAAAAAGGGTACTAACTTAGGATTAAACTAATACCAATGGGGGAACAAGACACAAGGGTATGGGGGCTCAAAATGAATAAACAAATGAGCCCATAATTCTGGATTAAACAAAACCAGGCGTGGGGAATAAAGGGAGCTGACACCAAGCATGCTGAGGATGGGCTTAAAGAGTATGGGCATTCTGCCAATTGGCAGGCAGGGCAGCTCAGCTGTAATGGTGCATTTGGCCTATAAATAGGCCATTTGATAACTAAAACAGGGGCTGAAGTTTAAGGGTCTTAGGCTGGACTTTTAGCTTTCAGAGAGGGAAAAACAAAGGGCTGGAAAATTTGTAGTCTAAAGAGAGGTCTGGTGAGTTCAAAGAAAACTGAAAAACATAAGTTAGTTTCCAATAAACACTGCAACCAAACACTGCCTGAAAGTTGTATAAGAGTGCATATTGGTCAAGCTGTCTTGGCCAAGTTCTTGGTTTGCATTGGTTGAGCTGTTTCTGGTTATTGAATTGGTAGTGTTGCTGCATTGAATACTCTGTTTGCTGTTGTTTCATCTTTCTTTTCTGGGTTCATTGGTTTGGTACTCGACTATTGGTTGTTCCTCTTTGTTCTGGGAAATATTGTTGGTTCATCATTCTGCCTCTGGGACTGTTTGTTTGTTGCTCGACCACTTGTGAGCTCCATCATTGTGGCTGGTTGTTGTTGCTGTGTTGTTGGTGTTTATCTGCTGTTGCTGTATTTGCTGCATACTACTCAGCTGACCATTCTCCTTCTTCTTTTTCTTTGCTATACCAGGTACACGATTAATAGTGTCAATGTAACTTGAAAGTTGAGCATGAATATAAAAGAGAAGAGCTGAAGATGTTTATTTCATACATAGACTGTTATATTAAACTTCATGTAATGTATAATAGCTTACTTTCTTGTCTAGATACTGAAGCTAGCCTGCATGCCTAGTAGATATCAATGTGTGGTGATAGAATGTTAGTTTGTATATATGGGTTGATAGATAAAAGTATTCCCAATGCAATAGGTTGTACCTAGGCTTTATCTAATTGCGTTTAACATGTCTTTAAATGCATAAAACCGTCCATGTTAGTTAACTTCATTTCCTTTTGATAAATTGCCTCCTTATAATTGGCGAACCATTGCTTTAAAATAAACAGCGCAAGTCTGCACTTCTCAACCTCACGAAGGTCGAGCCCGAATCAAACGAACCCAGCAGGCTTTCATCAGAAAGGCAGCGGCCCAGGCCCAGCCGATACTATGTTGGCTGGGTTTGGGCCCATAATGACCGATTAGCTGCCCACGTGCATGGCCATGTTTTCTGATTTTGCGCAAGCACTCGGAATTCTGTTATAGATAAACTCGCAATCATGTAATTAATTAGGACTGTCTACCGTTTTCAATTGATAGAGACGAACACGACAAGAAACGTAGTTGCTATAGGATGTCCTTTTAAAATAAGAACGAGATGAGCCTCGATGAAAATAAACAAAACACGCAGATGCGGGGCCCTTGTTAAATGTAAATCATTGAAGCATTTAGTTTCCCGGACGGGTTGTTTAGCAAATCTCACAACCCTCCTAAAATAACAACACGTTAGTCTCTTTAGGACACGCTTTAATAAACCTTACCTTCCTAAACTTGGGTGCACATTTATGTGACCCAAATCCAAATCTCGACGGATTCGAAATGTGTCTCTAATCACGGGTACATTGATTGTGACGTGGTTCGAGGTGCGTGTCCATGACGTTGCAAATTCATTTCAAAAAAAAAAAGAAAAAAAAAAGGAATGAGATGAGCCTCACCAAATAAAATACAAATTGCGGGGCCCTCAGTAAATATTTGCTTTAAAAATTGTTTAGACTTCGGGATGGACCGTTTAGTAAAATTCCACGGTCTTACCCAAAATAAATACGCTAGTCGCTTTAGGCGCGCCTTTAATAATTTAATTTCCTTAAACTCGGGTGCACATTGATGTGACCCAAATCCAAATCTCAACGGAGTCAAAGTGTGTCGACGACCACGGGTACATTGATTGTGACGTGGTTCGAGATACATTTTCACAACGTTGCAATTCTTGATAAAAACAGTAAATGATAAAAGCGGTTAAAAGTTAAATTTTGCACATAAGTTCACACTTGTATGAAATCAGATAATCAAGCCGAATATAACAGTTGAGCGACCGTGCTAGAACCACGGAACTCGGGAATGCCTAACACCTTCTCCCGGGTTAACAGAATTCCTTATCCGGATTTCTGGTACGCAGACTGTAATATGGAGTCATTCTTTTCCTCGACTCGGGATTAAAATTGGTGACTTGGGACACCCTAAATCTCCCAAGTGGCGACTCTGAAATAATTAAACCAATCCCGTTTCGATTGTCCTTTACTTGGAAAAAACTCCTTTGCGCCCATGCGGGTGCGGAAAAAGGAGGTGTGACAAGCACGTCTAGGAAATTAAAACCATATTTTTAATGCCACCCTATACGTATATTGACTACGTAGCCACTTCGAAATGTCTTACATAAGCCCGAACTATCGGGCAGATTGGCCAAGTGGGCTATCGAATTTGGAGGGTATGATATTGAATATCAGCCTCGAACGGCTATCAAGTCTCAAATTTTGGCAGACTTCGGGGCCGATTTCGTGCCTGCCCTCATACCCGAAGTAGAAAAGGAACACTTGCTAAAACGGGTATGTCATCGGGGGTATGGACCCTTTTCATAGATGGTGCCTCGAATGTGAAAGGATCCGGGCTCGTCATCGTTTTAAAACTGCCTACGGGTAGTGTCATTAGGCAATCTATCAAAACTTCTAAACTGACTAACAATAAGGCTAAGTATAATGCCATGATTGTAGGTCTTGAACTAGCCAGGGCCGTAGAGCAGAGGTCATCGAGGCAAAATATGACTCCCTTTTGGTTGTGAATCAAGTAAACGAGAGATTCGAGGTTCAAAACGATCGAATGCAGAGGTACTTAGACAAACTTCAAGTGACATTACACCGCTTCAAGAAATGGACACTAGACCATGTACCTTGAGAATAGAATAGCGAGGCCGATGCACTTGCAAACTTGGGGTCATCGGTTGAAGAAGATGATATCGTCCCGGGGACTGTCATCCAATTATCGAGGTCGATGGTCGAAGAAGTCCATGCAGAGATTAATTCAACAAGTTTAACTTGGGATTGGAGGAATAAGTACATCGGCTACTTGAAGCATGGGAAGCTCCCCGCAGACCTGAAAGAATCAAGAACACTTCGAGCCAAAGCATCTCGATTCTCACTCGACGAAAATGCAACGTTGTATAGAAGAACCTTCGATAGACCACTGGTAGTGTGCTTGGGACCCGAGGACACTGATTATGTATTACGAGAAATCCACGAGGGAACTTTTGGGAACCATTCTGGTGCGGACTCTCTGGTTCGCAAGGTGATCAGAGCAGGGTATTGTTAGGATAGCATGGAAAAGGACACCAAGGAATTCATTCGAAAGTGTGATAATTGCCAAAGATTTGCACCAATGATCCATCAACCCGGTGAACAACTCCATTTAGTCCTATCCCCGTGGCTATTCATGAAATAAGGATGGACATCGTCGGCCCCCTACCAACGATGCCAGGTAATGCTAAATTTATTTTGTTTATGACTGGCTACTTTTGAAATTGGGTTGAAGTGCAGGCCTTCGAGAAGATAAGAGAAAAAGAAGTCGTCGACTTCTATGAGACCACATCATATGTCGATTCGGGATACCCGCCGAAATAGTATGTGACAATGGGAAACAGTTCATCGGCAGCAAAGTAGCAAAATTTCTTGAGGACCATAAAATCAAAAGGATTCTATCAGCGGCTTACTACCCAAGTGCAAATGGTCAGGCCGAGTCCACAAACAATACCATCATTCGAAACTTAAAGAAAAGGTTAGATGATGCAAAGTGGAAATGGAGAGAAGTATTTCCTGAGGTGCTATGGGCATACTAAATGACGTCAAAGTCGAGCATGGGGGAGACCCCATTTTCTTTGGTGTACGGGTCCGAAGCATTGATCTCGGTCGAAGTCAGGGAACCTAGCGTTAGATTTCAGCATGCCACCGAGGACTCAAATCACGAAGTTATGAACACTTCTCTTGAACTACTAGATGAAAGGCGTGAGGCCGGATTAATTCAAATGGCCGCGCAAAAACAAAGGATCGAAAGATATTACAATAGAAGAACGAACCTTCGATATATCGTAGTTGGGGACTTAGTCCTAAGGAAAGTCACTCTCAACACTTGAGACCCAAACGAAGGGAAACTAGGCCCCAATTGGGAAGGACTGTACCGTGTCCTCGGAGTCGTAGGAAAATGATCCTACAAACTTAGCACAATGGAAGGCGAGCAACTACCAAACAATTTGAATGTATCGTTGCTCAAACGATATTACTGCTGAGGTACGACCTTATCCCCTTTTCCATATGTACTTAAAACTAACTCCTTGAAGATGATCGATTGGAAACATCAGGGTGCCTTCCAGCTTGAAGACCTTGGGTTTTAATGCATGCGTTGCATTCTTTTTCCCTTAGAACGGGTTTTATCCCAAGTGGGTTTTACCATCAATGTTTTTAACGAGGCAACTCATATATGCTACCTAAGGAATATTCAACAAGTATTCAAGGATTCTTTTTAAGCAATCTCAAACTCTAGGGGGCATCACCTTTGGAGGACGCATTCTCGAAGAAAGCAATTCATGCCAATGAGGGCCTCGATAGGGGAATGTTGTAATGGGCCAAACGGTTAAATGAACCATGTGTAGAATATTCGAGCCCCCAGCGGCAAAACATGGACGCATGTATCAATTATTTGAAGAAGTATTCTTATTATATCAAAATACTTTGTGCCTCAAAAAAGTCTATTATTTTCATATTTAACGGCCCAAGGACCAAAACCCGAATATACCCTAATACTCGGGGACTGTCATCGATAATCGACGCATCGAGTCATCAAACACTCTAGCTTATAAGACCTCAAAGAGGCACACTCGAACTTATAAGACCTCAAAGAGGCACATTCGAGCTCACAAGACCTCAAAGAGGCATTCCCTCGATATTAAGGCCAAGGCCATCACTCTCGAGGACTAGAGGCTACGGTCATATAAAAGGCTACGGCCGAAATAATGCGGCTCGGAGACGTCCGACTTCCGCCATAAAAATAAAATCCTTCATATACTTTGAAAAAATCGGTTAAATAAGGCTACCATCGGCAAAAGCAAATTATAAGGGGCTTCGATATATTCAGTCCTCGAATAATGCGAAGGCTTTGATAACATCAACCTTCGAAAAAACCTCAAGAGGTAATCGATTAAATGCTGCATATCGAATTACAAACGAGGTTCCAATCAATCAAACCTTCAAAAAACCCAAACGGGTACAAAAAACATATACTAAGGCATACAAAATTTTCACCGAGTCTTTTAGCCGAAAAGAGGGAAATGTTTATAGCCATTTTAGAGGCTGAATACCTAAGAGCCTAAGGGCCAACCTAAAAGATCTTAAGGGCCAATATTTAAAGATCTTTAAGGCCGAATCATACCACGCTCGAAGACCTTACCCAACTCGGACTCAAAAGTCCCGAGCTAAAACTTAGCTCGAAGATCGAACCTTAAGTGGTAACGTATTATCGATCGTTGATCAAAATACAAAATTTGAGGGTCTACTTAACCCCGAAGTTGATTCAACACTCAGAGGTTAGAGCATCAAAAATTAAACAAACACTGAAGAAAAATTGAAGGCAAACGATCAAGGAAACTCCTTTTTATATATACAAAAAGATATTACACGGTAGTCCTACAAAGTGAAAAATTACAAAAAGATAGAAAAAATTCTACCTACTCCAGAGGGGCATTCCCCCCAGACCTGTCGCTTCCCCGGGGCCAGCTTCTTCCCTGGGGGTAATTTCTTCGGCAACCCCCTCCTTTTCATCATCTTCGACGTCATCATCATCATCGGAGGATAGGATAAATTTGGCATCAGCCTCCTCTGCCGTAGCCTACTTTATCTCCTCGAAAAGATCAAAGCCCTTAGTGTGAATCTCTTCGAGGGTCTCCCTTCGGGATCGGTGCCGGACATAATTATTGCTTCTTTTCTCTCGATAGAAAGCCTCCCTCAACTCCATCTGAGCATCGGTAGCATCCTTCAAATAGATTGCCACCTTCCTATCGGCCTTGGCTTGTATTACGCTGGCCTCAGCTCTGGCTTCCACAACTTCGGCCTTGGCCTTCGCAAGACCAGCCTCGAGCTCGGCTATTCTGCCAGTTTGAACCAAGTTGCTCCTTTGAGCATTTCGAAGTTGAACCTCGAGGGCTGATACCTTTGCCAGTGCATCATTTAAGCCACAACAAGGGTGTCCATCTTCGCTTTCCATTTGTTGCACTCGGCTCAGACTTGGTGGACTTCGCCCCGGAGCTGCCCAATCATATCTAGCTTTTGCTACAATTGAGACATTGAAGTATTAGCCTTCGAAGATGGGAGAGGTAGCCTGTATTTTTTCAGAACAGAGGTTACCTGCTTTTCTAATTCACTCTCGTATTCACGAGCTTTGGCCAACTGCGATCGAAGATGCTTCAGTTATTCCTCCTTTTTGTCAAGGAGAAGCCTAAGGGGTTTCTCCTAATTTGAAGCCCTATGAAATTCAATTTCATAATGGCGCAATTCGGTCTTCAATTTGTCGAAGGCCTACACAAAGGAAAGGAATGATCGATTAGACAAAAGAGGAAAAGTATGGCATTGGAGAAATATCAGTGCCACTGAAAACTTAAAATTAAGCAAAGACAATGAGCCTCCTCAAAGATTAAGCTTGCATCCGTTGGGTCGGCCTTATCGACCCCGGCAAAATAACCATGGAAGGGGTCATTTTCACTTGGGACTCCGCCGAGCTTGAACGTCTTCACGTTCTGAGCATCTCTGATGATATCCTCGGAGAAGGCCGAAAACGACGAAGGTTGACCTGCTGTCATGGCCTCGGGAAGATCACCTGAGGCGCATTATTTAGGAAGAAGAGCTTCGAAGCTCGCTCATTTTGGGGTATTTCCAGAAGTCTGAGAAGCAGTTGCTGCGTCAGATGATGTAGGGCCTTCATTCCCCTTTTCTTTTAAAGTTCCTTCCTCGAGGCTAGGGGCCCCGATCTCAGTAGGCTTGATAGCCTCAGAAGATTTCCTGGTTCGAGTCACCAACATCGAACCCTCCATCTCGTCACCATCATCATCCATGAACAGGTGGGCCGAGTCAACATCCAAACTGATGACGACGCTTCTCCTACGCCTTCGAGCGGGCTCTGCTTGGCTTTGGGTGTCCTCTCTCTTTGAGGACCTCTTTCTCTTGTTATCCCCTTTTGGCTTTGGAGCCGAAGATCCTACTTCCTCTGCCGAAGGGGGAGGCCTCATCTCAAAGAACTAACCAATTCCTGCGATAGAGGAATCAGGTCACATGAAGAAAGACATTCTTAATGAGGAAAGAAACATTATGGCACGTACCATGATGTTTCGCTTCCCACTTGCCCTTTGACAAGTTCCACCATTTGCGTTTGTCATATGGTGAAGTAGAAGCTAGTTTGTGAACCTAGTCTTCGAGGTCGAGGATTGCATTAGGCATCCACGGAACCGCTGCAGAGAGGGGAAAGGTAGTAATTATGCAAAGCTCAACAAAATTTATGGAAAAGAACTAAAAGAATTCCACTCACATTAAAAATTCCATTCCTCGGGGAATGGCAGGAACTCCTCAGGAATAATATCGACGGTACTCACCCGGATGAATCGTAAGAAGGACTTGGTTGATCGGCGTTGGAGTTTGATTAAACCTAGAAAATATTGAGGTCGATATAATCGGATGAGGTGGCTAAGAGTGAACTCGAGCCCGACCTTTTCGCTGAAGAACCTCATCATTTTTACGATCCGCCAAAAGGACGGATGAATCTGACCCAGGGTTACTTGATATCTTCGGCAGAATTCGAGCACGAGCGGGTCGAGGGTACCCAACGTAAAGGGGTATGTATATACACTCAGGAACCCCTCTACGTAAGTTGTGATGTCCTCCCCTCGAGAAGGTATTTGTAGAATGACCTTCTCTCCCCATTTACACTCCCTTCTTGCAGCATCAAGGTGATTTTCCTTAATTGACCTTATGTACCTTGATGCATGCTCTCGACGGCCGACGACGTCGGGAGGCTTCTCGACTATAAAGTCCTTTTTTAAGGAAAATTTGCACGGTACAATCTCGTGAAGAGCTGGTGGATTACCACAGCCGGACGGGAAGTAGAAGTGGAGTTTCCTTCTTTCTATGAAACGGTCTAGGAAGTTTTGGCCATCGGTTCTCTAGAAGAAGAAGATAGAAATGAATAAACAGGTGAGGTTTTGAGCCGATGCGGCGGAGGAACTAGATGTGGAAAGGAAACGTATAGAAGAGAATAGGTGTTGCAAGGTGGAAAAGTCCTTAATGAGAAGAGAAAAAAGTATATATAAGGGAAGGCGACGACGATTCATTGATATTGATGGCCGGCCGGCTCTAACGTGTATTTAATTCTTTTGGGGAAGAGCATCGACGGGACGCTTCGGTCATTTCGACGCTTACGTCATAAGAGTGATACCATCATAAAGGACTTCGGGAATTCAAAACGTTTCATATTATTTCATTCTAAAAAACACGGGGACTATCTGTATACGGTCGAGATTGGAGAGCTCGATTTCGAGGACCTAATGGAACGCGGGGCTCGAGTTCGGGGTAGCACGAAGTAAAGACTAGATCTGGCTGAAAATGCATACCTCGGGGGAGCAAATCGAAGACCCACCATGATCTGCCTCGAGGGCAGTACATTTTCGATGACACTCAAAAAAAGAGCGGAAATTTCTCAAGAATATGTGGGTCGGGGTATAAATTAAGGGATAATATCTGTACGAAATTGTACAAATCCGTACTAGGTTGTTATAGAGTTGTACCAATAGAATTCTTTGCCATAATTGGAAATACACCATATTAGGGTTTTCCCCTTCTATATAAAGGGACCCCAATCTTTGTAAAAGACATCTCATTCACTGCAATAGAATATTCTACTCTGCTTTTCTCGTTTACCGCGCTCAACAATTGTTCTTCGACTTTATTATTTTTACTTTATTGTTCATACTTTATTGGTTCTTAGCTCACCTCGAGGCCCCCGAGATTATCGAACTCGAGGTCCCCGCTGCTCCAATAATACTGTTTTAGTTCATCAATTCTTCTTACTTAAACCTAATATTACTTATATATTCACTAGTATTGGAATAAATCACATATCTTTAAGACCACAAATTATCTTTAATTGTTACTCACATTTTTCGAGATAAACACTTAATTCTTTTGGTTTTCGAAAGCTAAAACAAATTCTAGCTTATTATATCACAATAAAATAATTACTATTATTATTATTATTTATTATTATTATTCTACAATAATCTATTACAACCATATACCAACGCGCCATGCACATTATGACATCAATATTTCAAATCAAAACTAAATTCAGACCACTATAATAACAGCCAATAAATTAAACAAACGAAAAGGAAACCTTCCACTATAAAAACAGGAAACTAAAATAATACATACAAAAGATACCTTCCCTGGGCACACAGAAAAGCTCGTTTGCGTAATCAAGTGCGTACAAACGATATCGGCGAAACAAAACTACACGATAACTCCTAGGTGTGTATACGAGTTGGGGTTAGTTTCATTATTATTAAATCAAATCAAACCAACTATATCTTTTCAGATTTTTCGGCTTGGTTTGTTATATTAATGTTATTCAATCTTACTTTGATATAAAAGTTTTTTTTTGTGTGAGAAAAATAATATTGCATTAAACATAAGTAGAGTGAATATAGAGAGGGTGATGCGTATTTAGTAAAAATTAAGAAATATTGACAAAATATTATTTATTAAAATATTATTATGTAAGAATTATTTTATTAAATTATGATAATTATTTTCTTAGTCGTTTAATGATAATTTTTCATTAATGTACAATTTCAAGATTAATCGAATTTAATAATTAAACACAAAAATTAATATGAAACTTAAATAGTGACATGTTCTATTAAATTTTAAAAATTACCAATAAAATAATATTTTAAATTTAAAAAAAATATGAGAGTTTAATAGATCTTGACACATGAATATGGAAGAACAAAGAGATTGACGCATTTCAATAACACTTAATAAGAAAGTGGTAATATAAATCATTATTTAAAGTAATTAAAATGGATGCACTTCATATTCCCTTTAATATTACCTTTCATGATAGGATCACAAATATTTTTAGATATTATTTTAAAGAAAATTCTAAATTATATATTTATACGTCAGTTTTTTGTTCGAGTTCTTTTGTTAAATACCAAGTTTAATCGGGTTTTTTATTCGATTTTGTTTGACTTTTCAAATTGGCGTTCGGTTTGAACTCCCCGAAATTAACTCCATTAAATGTAATTAATATATTCACTACCAACCACAAAGTTCCAGTAGAACAACATTATCTTTGTTGAAACATGTTGATAAGAATAAATGTCATTTTAGTTACCTACTGTGTAGAAAGTAGAAACGTAAAAAGGCCAGGCGTGTATTTAAAAATGTGAAGGAAAAAGAGAAAATTACAATAATAAATACCATCTAAAGTTTCAGTTGGACATCATTATATTTGTTTAAAATATTGATAAGAATATGTCATTTTACCTACTGTAGTCAAAAGTAAAAGACCAGGCAATTTTTAACTTATAGGAGTACCTATTTCTTTCCATAAAATATAGTCGAAAGATGAACTCGAGTTTTTTGTTTTATTTTTAATTACACCTCTCGAAGCAACATGTCTTTTCTGGGG
The DNA here is from genome assembly GCF_000393655.2 of Nicotiana sylvestris. Taxonomy (NCBI): domain Eukaryota; kingdom Viridiplantae; phylum Streptophyta; class Magnoliopsida; order Solanales; family Solanaceae; genus Nicotiana; species Nicotiana sylvestris. Next base: position 81,082,044 of record NC_091061.1, read on the forward strand.
GTCAAATTAACGTAGAAGATACTATTGGCAGGATTCCGAAAAGTCAGAAACAGTATCATTTCCACCTAGTGAACCCAAGCTTCCCTATCTTTCCTCGGAGAAAAAAACATTAACAGAAAAGAAAAATCCAATCTTTTCCTTATGAAGAACCCAACAAAACCGCATACCAGGTCAAGTTTTTGCATAACTTTCCAGCTTTTCATTATGTGCTATGTGGTCCAATTCGGCGTCTATATTATAAACAAATTATGACCTTATCTTGTTGTTTTCACTCTTTTGATTACTATTACTCCCTCCGTACTAATTTATGCGGAGGTATTAGGATTTCGAATCAATATTTTGACTACAATATTTCACATGCTTTTTAAATATTTGGACTGACTTATATTTAATATTTTTTACGTAATTTTTAAATATATAAATTTTATTTTAAAGCTTTAAAGATTTATGTTCAAATATTCTATCAAAATTAAGAACATTGAATTTTGAAAATAGAAAAGTATCACATAAATTCGGACAGAAGGAATATAACCTTTTGGCTTTAAGCGTAGAGAGGACAAAGCTTTTAAGTTTTTCATGTTGTCAAAGAGTTAGAACAACTATTTTACAAAAATTTGAACAATAAAAATATGCGGTGAGTGTTTCATCGAATTTGTAGGAATCATATTTCATTTTTATCATTTGATTAGAGATCAAATTATGCTGACTTGTAATTTAAAATTTTTATGATGAATTATATAGAAATTCGTATATAATTATTTACCCATAAAACGATACAGTTGAATTTATATGTGGTTTATAGACAAGTGAATCGATTTGATCCCCAAATGATAAATAAACTAAACACGAATGTAAAACTTATCGTTGAAATCGAGATAAGACAAGAAAAAATTCTGATTTCGGGAGCAGAGCTTCCGGATGCAGTTGTAATAATATTAATAAGCAAGAAGGTAAAATATTATTGACCTTTGAACAATGTATAGTATGAGCTTATCAGAAAATTTCTCCCCTGCAATGGTTGTTGAACTCGCTATTTATAGTTGTACCTAGGGAACAAGGTCCTAGGATCAAAGCCCTCTTAAATGTCAATTATGGGACTATTAAAGAATGAGCAACGACAGGCTATGAATGTCATATTCTCGGAAACGGATTATGTATTTAATGCCATAGAATATTCTTCATTAAATATTATCGTAACGGGTGGCAGACATTTATTTTGTCTTTATGAGCAATATTCCCTTCGGGAACAAACGAGATTGCTGTCCTCAAACTTGATTGTTATTTGTCTAGTTTTCCATCTGCCTTCGGCTCCACATGTCGCTATATTATACGAGTATTTAATACAAACATATTTTACCCTATACAGGTAGTCCCTCTACTTTCCGGTGGCACATCCTTGTGTCACCGGAAAGTTGGTGGATATACCAATACCTTTTTTGGTGGAAAATTCTTTGATACCCTCTGAAAAGCTTCTGATGCTTGATTAGACACATGTCTCCCCATATTTAATGCCCCGAATATTTGTTATCCCACTATTCAACAATAATTTTGCCGATTCTCGAGGTAATTATAGCCACAATTTTAGCCGCCTATTCTTTTACTTATACACTTCAATTTACTTCTTTTACACTTCATAATCTTTAAGATCTCTTTCGACTTCTTTACTCAACTCTTTCTAACTTTCTTTACCCTTCATCTTGACAGAAACTCTTTACTTCCTTATACTAAATATGACTTTTTCTTTTAAAAATTTTCAGTTCTTCAAAGAACAAAGAAAATACTAATGATGCTGCTCCTCCTACGATGAGCACTATCATCCCCAGAAAACTCATTACGACTAAGGACTTCGAAGAGAAGTTCTTCTGCTAACACCCGCACATGGGCTATAGGTGTATATCCTTCTTCCATCTGTCCTTCTCGCATCCCTATTGTGAAGAAAGATTGTGGTTGCCAAGATTTGAACATCATTGCTCCTGGCCTAGCGGAGCGGGTAACCTTCTCCAAGAAGGTTTTTACGTACGTTTACATGTACCCCTTTATTTTGGGTCCGTTCTCATTGTGCGGGGGGCTTGACTCTGTTATCTTGGAGTTTTATTTACGCTCCCAGGTCTGCTTGGCACAGGTGAGCCCTTCTGTGTGGCGGACGGTAGCATGTCTTCGGCGGCTATGCTAGGAGACTGAGGAAGAGCTTTTACTTGGCTCGGCTGATGAACCTTTATTTCCCTAAAATTTTTGTGGGGGAATGATAAACTTCAGCAAACGTAGTCACCATGCTTTGTTCACCAGCATGGATGATGACAACGATCGTGGGTGGATGAAGCGGTTCGTTGTAGTTTCCACCAAGGACATCATCACAGCTACAACCCTATCCTTTCCTAAATCTTGGAATCGTACACATAAGTTCGATATCTATCTTTTTCTATATTAAGAATTGTTCATGTTGTTTCTGACTCTTCTCTTTTTGTTATCTCAGCAACTCGATAGACACCTCGAAGGGTCGAAGGCTTGGACCAGTGGGTCTAGAAGATTCTGGATATTACCACGCCCGAGACTCGTCGATGGAAAGAACTGACCTTTAAATACTAGTGGAATGCCAAAAATCATAGTAAGTTGATTCTCTAACTAACCTTGTCTTTATTTTCCGTAAATGAAGTTCTGGCTAACTTCTTTTTCTGCCGAATCAGGTCTACCACAGGGCCCTATTTTCGTCCCCGAGGAGGATGTTTTGATCAATAATTCAAATGCGACGAGGTTGTTGCATGAGGTCTTTGCCCGAACAGGTGTCATTGGACCTGCTTCCGGTGTAAGTGCTTCCTCTTGGAGTCACCAGCCAGAGAACAAACAACAAAAAAGGTAACGCTCCTCTTCGGTCAAGGGCAAAAATAAGAAGGTAAAGAGCACCTCGACTGAGCCATCCACAAACACTGTAGTGATCGATGATGATGAAGAAGCTATTGATGAGGGGGCTTCTCTACATATAAGACGCCGACCTTTATCAGCTAAACATGATGCTCAATCTGTCGAGTTAGTTACATCAACCGAGGACAATGTTCAAGCGCTCTAGGGGAATATGATATAGTGGAAGATGCCAACTCTCATTTTTGATTCCCAGTCGCTAGTCCCAATACTGTAAGGCTGGGTATCGGGTCTTTTTTGTTTTATGTTGATGAGCAACCAACAACTAGTACTGCTTTTGCCTCAGCTACTACTTAACCTATAACGCCATCGACTTCTCCTCCTTCTTCGCCGATCATGACTTCTCCCCCAGCAACTGCTACATCATCTCCACTGGTCGGAGACACCCAATAGGAGGATGTTCCTCCCCCAGTCCCCAGTCCATGGAAATTTAGAGCATAACTATTCGCCCCCCTCCGAAGATCCTCATATGAGGAGGAACATTTCCCTCTCGGTCTCTACCAGGTGCCACCTGTTGTCCCAGCCGGTGGAAATTGCTAATCACCTTAAGCCTCTAGCTTCAGAGAAAGATAAAAATAAGATACATTCTCTCTCGGGAGAGTGCATGATAAACAATACCATAAACAACGCAGCAGCAGTACGATATTTGCTCTCTCCACTATTTCTTCTAGCTTTGCTATGACATGATTTTTGATTTGAACTTTTGCTTTGTAGGCCAACTTTATTGCTTACGAGGGCCTTCAGAAGTTGATCCTCAATAAAGAAAAACTTACATCCGAGCAGGATCAACTGCTGGCCGAGTGGGATCAACTTGTCGCTCGCCTTCTGGTACCATAAGAGAAGGCCACCGAAGCGAATGATCTTGAGGATCGATTGCAGGTCAGCGAATAAGAACTATTAGCTCTCGTCCAGGAAGCCTCGCAGTTAAGTGCACAATTCCAAGAAGCCAAGGCTAAATGGTCTGAGGTTTAGAATGTTGTTCTTGCCGCTGCTGATCGCGAGTCTGCCTCTTCTAAAAGATTGAATACTTTTGGAGGCATCATTGAACTCCAAAGCTGAAGAAATTGTTGTTGTAGAGGAGAAGTATTCCCGGTTGGAAGAGAGGAATAAGAGAGTCATGTAGCACAATAAAGTTTTTAACTCCACTGTCCGTGACCTTGATGTTAGCCTCGAGGCCACTAGATCTGAACGAGATAACATTTCGATCGAGGCTGACTATCTTAAAGAAGAACTTCAGTGCCAAGTGGCTTCCCTCATTGTTTGAAAAACATATTCTATGTACAACATGAGGAGAAAAACCTTGGAAGAGGCCAAAGCAGGCGTCATTGATTTTCATGCCTCAATCGCCAAGGCCCATGAGCTGGAGTCAACTGCCCGAAGGGGTCTCCCAGTCCAACATGATGCTACCAACTCTTGTAGTTCCGGTTTTGAGTTCTCGAGAAGTGAAGAAGAACCAGAAGGGGATGATGTTAAAGTTCAAGATGGTGAAGGCCAAGACCTTGAGCCAGCGGTAGATTCGCCTTCTTCTTCTGGGGGTGCAAATGCTTCTCTTTCTCTGAATTCTGGGGGTGCAGTAGTTAAGATTTTTCTTCTTTTTCACTTTTCTATTCTTTTTCATTCGTTTGTAATTGTGATGCATATCACACTTGTTGTATATAGAAGTATTTTTTCATTTAAGTATTGTGCAAGATTTTCTCTTTGCATAATTTTCGTTTAAGTATCGCAAGTTTTACTTTTTGCATTGAGTTATGCGAGACTTCTTGTGTATGTTTCCCCGAAAGCACTTGGATTCTGGGCATAAACTCTTCCGGGATTAACCCTTTACCGTGAGGGTTTCATAAGAGATGGCCCTCTTGTGTTTATGGTGCTTCTGAAGAGGACGTCTCCTGTTCATTACGGCACTAGCATTTGAAGTACTTGTTTCACTTTCAAATGATAAAATTAATTCGTTGTTCGGATAAGAAACAAGATAAAAAATAAAAGGACATTACTTTATTCCTTCCATTTTCAAAAGTACATAAGCATTTGTTGTGTTAAAAAGAAATTGTCATTACTTGTGGCTAACTTGTACAACTTGTTTCTACGAGATTGGTCGTGCAGTCCCCGGTCCTGATGATACAACTTTTTTTCCTATTTTTGTAGTCTCGGTCGATGTGGTAGTCATTGTTGCCATATTCTCATATCATTTCCCCAGTGTTTGAATGCGAAGAATACAAATTTGAACACTAGAAGTCTTGCTCCTTTGGAGATTCCACTAGTGAATAGTTAGATAATCTTTAGTTCGATAGCAAGCTTCACTTTCCCTTAGGAACTTTTGCTATTGAACCAAATATTATCTAATAATTCCTAGTGGCTTGCACTTATGAATGGTCGGGTAACCTTTAGCCTGATAGCAAACTTTACTTCCAGGTAGAAACTTTGCTACTGAGCAAAAGACTATCTAACTGCTCCATAGTAGCTCATTGCTTACATGACTTGTCATTTAAAGGTCTTAGTTTTGCTAACGAAGCTTCATTTGTAGTATGATTTCCATTGCTGCCTCGTTAAAAACCTTGCCAGAAAAACTCAATTGGGACAAAAACTGGGCGAAGGAAAAAAAAATGCAACACATACTTTTAGTATAGGCAGTGCTCATCAGCAATAGTATCTTTTAAGGTGTGCCACATTCCAGTTGCTCGGCAACATTAATCCATCTTGATTTTCCAATTCGCAAGACCTTTTCCCGATGATAGCTAAAACCCAGTAGGGACCTTCCCATGTCGGACCTAGCTTTCCTACATTGAGTTTCTGGGTTTTCTGAGTTACTTTCCTTAAAACCAAGTCCCCTACATTGAAATAAAGGAGATTGGATCTTTTATTGCAATATCTTTCCATTCTATGTATTTGGGTTGCCATCCTTATATGCCCAAGTCCTTGCGTTCGTCGAGCAGCTCTAATTTGAACAATAACGCTTCGTTGTTTGTTTCTTCATCCGCTTGGCAATATTTTATGGAAGGTTCTCCTACTTTCACTAGGATCAAGGCTTATGCTCTTTATACAAGAGAGAAAGGAGTCTCCCCCGTGCTTGATTTAGCCATTGTTCGATATGCCCATAACACTCGTGGTAGCTCTTCGGGCTATTTGCCTTTAGCTGCTTCCGATCTCTTTTTGAGATTTTAGATAATCACCTTATTTGTTGATTCTACTTGACCATTTGCACTCAGGTGATAAGGGCATGATGTTATTCTTTTGAATTTTAGGTCTTTAAGGAATTTTGTGACCTTCGAGCCTATAAATTGTGGCCCGTTGTCGCAGGCTATCTCTTTTTGTATCCCAAATATGCAAATTATATTTTTCTACAATAAATCTACCACTTTGCGCTCGTCGATTTTCTGGTAAGGACTTGATTCAACCCACTTATAAAAATAGTCTTAAAATTAAAAGAAATCTTAACTTACTAGGGCCTATGGCAGCATACTGACTATATCCATCCCCCACTTCGTAAATGGCTAGGGTGACAAAACCGAGTGTAGTAGCTCTGCCGATTGATGTACCAATGGTGTGTGGCATTGCATTTATCAAGTTTTTAAACATAAGCCTTGGCGTCTGTTCCATCTGCGGCCAGTAGTATCTTGCCCTAATTAATTGTAACACTAACGGATCCGCATCTGAGTGATTCCTGTAGATCCCTTCGTGGACTTCTCTCATGACATAGCTTTGGAAGATCCCAAACATCGGGCCAACAGACGTTGGAAAGATCTTCTATACAATTGACCCCCCCTAAAGCTATATCGAGTTGCTTTAGTGCGCAACGCCCGAGATACCTGGGGATCTTCAGGCAGTTTTCTGTGCTCGAGATAGTCAATGATCTCATTTCTATAGTCCCACACCAAATTGGTTGTGTTTACTTCGTGATAGCCATCTGTGTACAATACTAAATGCATAAGGTGCACGACCGTACTGGAGTCTGATCCCTTCATTTCCATGGATTATCCCAGATTGGCTAGTGCATAAGCCTCCGGGGTTTCTTCCCTCGGGATGTGGGTAATTGACCATTCCTTGAACCGTGCGAGTAGAGTTTGGACTTTCACTACATATTGTTGCATATGTTCCTCTTTGGATTCAAAAATCTCGTAGACCTAGTTTACTGCCAATTGGAGGTCGCATTTGATTTCTATGAACTCAAAGTCAAGTACCTGGGCCAGCTCGAGTCCTGCAACTAAAGCTTCATACTCTTCTTCATTGTTAGTCAGAGGAATAGTTCTTATGGCTTGCCTTTGAGTTTCCCCTGAAGGCGTGATTAGCACTATGCCGAGCATGGACCCTTTCACATTGGAAGCCCCATCTGTGAACAAGGCCCAAACTCTTGATGTCGATTTTGATACCATCACTGCTTCTTTGGTAGCCAAAGGTAGCAATCCCAAACTACAATTGGCCAGAAAGTCAGCCAAAACCTACGACTTAATCGCAGTTCTAGGTGTATAATCTATGTCAAATTTGCTCATTTCGATTTCCCACTTGGCCAACCTACTTGAAAGTTCAGGTTTATGAAGGATATTTTGTAGAGAAAAAGTGGTTACCACGGCTATCAGATGACATTGGAAATAAGGCCTAAGCTTTCGAGCGGCAACTACGAGAGCTAAGGTCAATTTTTCCAGATGTGGGTAGCAAGTTTCTTCTCCAGTTAAAATTTTACTAACATAATAGATAGGAGATTGCGTACCTTCATCCTCACTGACTAAAACGTCACTTACCGCTACCCCTGAGACCGCTAAGTAGATTAGCAGATGTTTGCCTTCCTCCGGTTTTGGCAGTAGCAGAGGACTCGACAAATACCTTTTCAAATCCTTCAAAGCCTTCTAACATTCTGGAGTTCATTTAATGTTGTTCTTCTTTTTGAGGAGTGAAAAGAAGTGATGGCATTTTTTTGAAGACCGGGAAATAAACCTGCTTAAAGCGGCCATTCTTTTTGTAAACCTTTTGACCTCTTTTACACTTGACAACTGGCCAGAGATATCTTCGATAGATTAATTTTATCGGGGATGACCTTGATCCATCTTTGCGACACAAGGAATCACAAGAACTTGCTGGAGCTGACTCTGAATGCACACTTCTCAGGGTTAAGCTTCATGTTATGCTCTCTTAGGATGTCAAATGTTTCATGTAGGTGTTAAAGATGGTCACTTGCACTCAAAGACTTAACCAGAATATCATCTATGTAAACTTCCATGGTTTTTCCTTTTTTTATCAAACATTTTGTTTATGAGACGCTGATAAGTGGATCCGACATTTTTTTAGCCTGAAAGGTATCACATTATAGCAAAATATGTATGAACAAAGTTTTTTTCCAATCCTCTAGGTTCATCTTGATTTGGTTGTACCCGGAGTAAGCATCGAGAAAACTCATTAACTCATGAACGGCAGTCGCATCAATCATTTGATCAATGTTTGGCAATGAGAATAAGTCTTATGGGCACACCTTATTTATATCCTAATAGCCTATGCACATGAGAAATTTATTGGTCTTCTTTAGAACAACTATTACGTTAGCTAGCAGTCATGATACTATACCTCTCGGATTGAACCAATATCAAGTAAGCGAGTTGCCTCTTCTTTGACGAATTTCTTTATGACCTCGGTAATAAAATATTTTTTCTGCCTTACCGAAGGGATTTTAAGATCCAAGCTTAATTTTGGCACGACCACTTTTGGAGGGATACCTATCATATCCACATGCGACCATGCAAAATAGTCAATGTTAAATATAAGAAATTCAATAAATCCTGACCTGAACTCGAGGTTTAGTCCTGTCCCCGAGTGAAACTACCTCTCCAAGAACTTTTCGAACAATGCGACTTGTTCAAGTTCTTCCACTGTGGACTTTGTTGCGTCCATTTTTTTGGTACCTGGAAATATCTTGGTACCTGATAAGAATCTGACTCCTCCTCCTCCCTGGTTGGCATTCCTTGGCTCGGGATTGGGCGTCGTCTCCTGTAACTACTATGCTGCATGCGCCTTCCCTTTGCTACCGAAAATTGAGATTGTGTTCATTTTCCTTACTGCCGGTTGGTCACCTCTTATTTATTTAACTCCCTTAGGAGTTGGGAATTTTAGTAATTGATGATATGTTAACGGCGATGCCTTCATCTCGTGCAACCACGGTCTCCCCATGATAATATTATAGCCCATATTATTGTCTACTACCTCGAAAAGGATCGTCTTCATCACCCTCTCGACATTCCTGGGAAGAAGGATCTCTCCTAAGATTTTCATGCTTTCCAGATTGAACCTGGTGTGGAGTTTTGTGGCCAGAATGATACTTCTGGTAAGCTTAGCTTGCTCCAGCATTTTCCACTGGAAAATATTGTTCGAACTTTCTGGGTCCATCAAAATACGCTTAATTTTAAAATCTATGATATTTAAAGAGATTACCAAGGAATCGTTGTGTGGCAGCAGTAGTCCATGTACGTCTTCTTCCGTGAAAGTAATGTCGTCCTCAACAACTTCCCGGAGCCTCTATTGTGGGTTACTGATACCTTCCTCTCTTTTTTCGCCGAAAATGTTACACCATTAATCTCTGCCCCCCCTCAAAAATCATGTTGATCGTCAAACGTGTAGGATCTTCTCCTACATTCGAAGGTTCTGCGTTATCATGATTGCTACCGTAGTTGTTTTTAGCCTGATTGCTTAAAAATTCTCTAAGATGGCCATTTTTAGCAATATCGTCAACTCCTCATGCAAATGTCGGCAGTCCCCTGTCCAGTGACCATTGGTCCCATGGTATTCGCACCACAAATTAGGATCCTTTTGATCAGGATCGGATATCATGGGCTTTGGGAACCGTACTTCCTTAATGTTCCTCATAGCTAGCACTACTTGCACTATACTAACGTTGAAGTTGTATTCGTATAGCCTGGGGTAGTAGGAGTCCTGGGAACCCAATATCTCCTTGTTTTGCAGTGATATGTTATTTCCGGCAGCGATCAGTTCTCCTATTGATAGCGAATCTATCCGCCAATCGTAAACCTCTACTGCATCCTTTGGCCCGTTCATAGGGCAAAAACCAACCTCTTGAAGACCGTCGATCTGTGTCAAAATGATTCTTTGATTTCTCCTTATTCTTCTCCCAGTCCCGACCTTTGGTTGATGCCGGGAAACTGAGCTGATTTGTTATGCCCCGCAATATTACGTCAATATTACATTCGCCAATATTATATTATGACAATGTTATGCTCTGCAGTAATTTATTACGAGAATGTTACCCTCTGCAGTAATATATTACGATGGTGTTACATTCTACAGTAATATATTACGATTGATGTTGCTTCCTACAGTATTAAGTTACAATAGTGTTGTATCCAACAGTATTACATTACGGTGATGTTACAGTTCGCAGTAATAAGTTACGACAATGTTGCACCTGCAGTATTTTATGTTGAATTTGTCGTAAGGTAATTGACAAAAGTGGTATCAGAGCATTTCTATCCTAGGGAGTCTACAAGCCGTGTCTAATAGAGTCTTGTTTATGGGTGTTTCGTGCACCACACGTATAAGCAGGAGGCTACAGGGCATTTAAGATTGCCACTCCTTCTTCTTACTCTAGATCGTGTGGTTGAGATCATTTATAAGAATTCACCTTCTGAAATTATATTTCATTCGTAATAAGACAATGCCTACATCCGGAAAGAAGGTTGGAAAGAGAGATAGTTGTGGAATAGCTGAGTCAGAGGAATCGGATTTTTGTATGATGCCTACAATAAGTAAATATGAGATCTTTAGCGGATCATAGGTGTACTGAAAAGTGTAAGCTTCCTGATAAGAAGCCTTAAGACAAGAATGTCTATCCATCTTTATGGTAAAGTACAATGAGAGATTAATAAGATAAGTACAAGTTTCAGCAAGTAAAAGGAGCAAGGTGAAAAAAGGGTACGAGGTACCCAGTTAATGAAGGTTAACAACGCTTATAATTGAGGCAGAGCAACATAAGCTTTTTGAGTTATATTCAATAATAGCAGAGGTATATACAATTGGTTGCACCCCTTCCAGATATTCCCTATGGGGGTTAACAAAAGTAGTATAAGAAGATATGATGGATGAATCGATTGTGTCAGTTGACATTTCCGAAGGATATTGCAAATGTGCTAATAGATCTCTTTATGAGACACCTAGATGGTGCACTCTGAAATAATGCAGCCAGATATGAGTACTACAAGGACATGCACTATAAATCTTGAAGGGATAAATATTACCTTAGTGTGGCTCGCGTCCCTAGTAAAGCGAGAATGTTAAGAAACTTGAAGAGCCATTGGATAGAGCAAAGGGAAGCTAAGAGCAAAAGAATGTCTTGTTCAAGTTTTCAGAATAAAGTGATAGGCATAAATGCTAGCGGGAAATAAGAAAAGTGTTAATAAAGCATTATGAGTAAGATGTGATACATGGATGACAACGGTATATCAAAAGATGACAATATTACAAAAACCTATAGTCAAGTGAAGGAAGAAACGAGAAGTGATAGGCCTTAGGACAACAAAAGAGTATAGGCCATACAATCATGTCCTCATTTCAAGAAATAAATTTGCAACTCTAGCATGATTACCAAGAGGAAAGGTTAGACACCGGAGTAATAGAACCGGTATGGATTGGTGAACAAGATAAACTAAATATGAATTTGGGACTGAGTGATTTGATAATAGTCAGCATCATGAGAATTTCAGATCGCGTTCTGGCAATAATAGGACGGACAACAGAAGAAGATTCATAAGAAATACAGAGAATGGTCATTTAGGAAGACACTTCCCTAAAACAAGCAATGTTAGAAAAGTTAAGCTTAAGGGACTGTATGTACCAGTTACATTAAGTGTCACCCTCGCAAGTAAGGGAATTTGTTATCCTTGGTACAGAAGGATTGCCACAAGGCGAGTAAGAGTCATCGATGATGTGAAAGGATGCCAAAGATGAAAAGGTGAAACATCTATAGGCAGGCCGTTATAGCTCCAACTCGTAGTACTCCCTTAAAAGGGGGGAATATGGAAGTATAAATTCCGTTCAAGAATTTCACAGAAACAGATTCGTTCAGATAATTTTAGGGACTGGTACGTTAAGGCTATCCCTTCTTTCTTTTGGCATGATCCATACGATACGAACGAAACGTGCAAATGCACAAATTCCATGAATGACTATATTCATAGAAGTATTAGAGATATCTATGTTCTTGAATTTTCATGTGTCATAATATTTTATCATCTGTTCATGGGTTTCAGAAAAAAAATACAAAAGTTGAGAAGAGTTTACTTTATGATATTGCTCAAAGACAAAATGATCTTATGAAATTCCAAAAGATTTTATTAACGTACTTTTCATGCATTTCATACATGTGCATTGACACATGAACATATGGCGTTATATACACATATATATGTAAATATATGTATATGGGATATGGGAAAAGGATACGACGTTATATACGCACCAGCACCTGATCAGCTGGTATATGATGATGATGTTACCCACAATGGCTGAAATATGATTCAAATGGCGTTATATACGCGTATATATGTATATATATGGGATATGGGAAAGGTTATGACATTATATATGCACCACCACCTGATCAGCTGGTATACAATGATAATTTTGCCCACAATGGCCGATATGATATGATGGGATGCCCTCAAAGGCTGATGATATTATGATACATGTACCTATGCACGACATGACACTCATACGCATATGCATGACGCTAAAAGTAATTTATGATTTACAAAATTATTCAGACTTACAGGTTGAGTCACGTACTCTATATTTCTTTCATGTCTCTTATGTATTTATTTATGTACCTTACATACTCGGTATATTATTCGTACTGACGTTCCTTTTACCTGGAGATGCTGCGTTTCATGCCCGCAGGTCCAGATAGACAGGTCGAGAGCCCTCCAAGTAGGCTATCAGCTCAGCGGAAGATGTTGGTGCGCTCCATTTGCTTCGGAGTTGCGTGTTTGGTTAGTATGATTTAGACTTGTATTGTGTGGTATAGCGGGACTCTGTCCCGACCTTTATGACATTCATGTACTCTTAGAGGCTTGTAGACATATGTCGTGTACATGAAAGATTGTGTGGCCTTGTCGGCCTATGTTTCGTGTTTATAAAAGATCATGTTGGCCTATTAGACCCATATGTCACGTGTATATGATGATGTAATAAGAAAGATACGTTACGTTGGTACTCGGTTGAGTAAGGTACCGGGTGCCCGTCGCGGCTCATCGGTTTGGGTCGTGACATGATCATCCTCAATTCTTATCTTTGACTCGTACCGATTGTGAATATCCACCCATGTTGTTGCTTGGAACTCGAACAAATTTTCTTTCAATTTCCAGGAAGTATCAAAACTTCTCGGATTCAGCCCTTTAGTAAATGCTTCAGCTGCCCATTCGTCTTGTACGGCCGAGAGCAGCATCTTTTCTTTCTAGAATGTGGTCATGAGCTCCCGTAGCAGTTCAGACTCTCCTTGTACGATCCTGAATATGTCGGTCTTTCAGGCTTGTACCTTTCTGACCCCAGCATGGTCTTTGATAAAAAAAATCCGCGAGCATCTCGAAGGAATCTATTGAGTGCTCGGGTAAGAGAGAGTACCATGTCAGGGCCCCCTTCATGAGGGTCTCCCCAAATTTTTTCAGTAAAACTGACTCAATCTCGTGTGGAGCTAAATCGGTCCCCTTCACTGTTGTTGTATAGGTGGTGATATACTCATTAGGATCCAAAGTCCCATCATCCGGCACGTTTGGCATCTTGAATCGCTTCGGGATCAACTCTGGTGCCACGCTTTATTTGAATGGAAACTAGGTTTATTTCTTTGAGTCTGGTCCTTTCAACACTGGTGGTGCGTCCATAATTTGATCCATTCAGCGTTAATTTACCTAATGAACTGCATGGGTTCGGTTTTAAAAGGATCATTCTCATTGTTGTTACCTGATCCGCTACCGTTTCCCCCGTTTCCGTCCCTGCCAAAGCCAACTTCACCCCTCGGGGTGTTGTTGTCGACCCTCTCCATTGTTTGGTTTGCGGGAGCACCGAGAGGAACTAGACCTCGTCCATTCGTGTTGTTGAAAGCACCCGATAACGCCTGCCTCAACTTCGTCATGACTTGTTGTTGCTCCCCCAAGATCATGACCGTTTTAGCGATGTGCTCTTCTTCGACAACATCGGGAGTTTCCTCTCAAACATGTTGTGGATATTACCTGCCATGGACTAGCGTAGCCTCATCACCCGTGTTGCGGGTATCACTAATGGAATCTTCGTGCTAAGACTTATTTTCTTGGGCCTCCACGTTGTGTGCGATGTTGACATCGTTATCTGCCATTTTTTATGACTTTTGCTAAGAACAAAGAATCAAACAGGTTAGTAATAGATGCAAGAATCAACTCAATTACACAACTGTATAAGCTCTACGGTAGACGCCAAACTATTTACCTGTAAAATAGTACAGTTGAATTTATACGTGGTTTATAGACAAGTGAGTCGATTTGATCCCACAACGATAAATAAACTAAATAAGAATGTAAGACTTAGCGTTAAAATCGAGATAAGACAATAGAAATCCTGGTTCCGAGAGCAGAGCTTCCGGATGCAATTGTAACAATATTAATAAGAAAGAAGATATAATATTATTGAACTTTGAACAATGTATAGTATGAGCTTATCCGAAAATTCCTCCCCTACAATGGTTGTTGAGCTCATTATTTGTAGTTGCACCTAAGGAACAAGGTTCTAGGATCAAACCCCTCTTGAATGTCAATTATGGGGCCATTGAAGAATGTAAAACGTCAGGCTATGAATGTCATATTCTCTTCAACAGACTATGTACTTAATGCCATAGAATATTCATCATTAAATATTACCGGGTGGCATGCATTTGTTTTGTCTTTATGAGCAATATTCCCTTCGGAAACAAACGAGATTGTTGTCCTCGAATTTTATTGCTATTTGTCTCGTTCTCCATCTGCTTTCGGCTCCATGTGTCGCTTTATTACGCGAGTATTTAATACGAACATATTTTACGCTATACAATAATAAATACTTATATTGTATTCATTTGATTTAATGTAAATATCGGGCGCGAGTAATTAAGTTTTTAGTAATAATAATTACGAATTATCACGCAGTGAACGAATAAAATGGAGAACATTAGTAGTTTCTCTTATTCATATTGACATCCACTCTAGAGGATGCTTCTATGAACTGCTAAAAATTTAATAAATATCTTTTCACTTTATATGTATTTATTTTCATATTGTTTATATGCATATTCTTATTTTATATTCCCACATAAAATATAGATTAAATTTTCGCATAACATAGTGCGAGCACTATTTGATACCGCTTACCAAATGTTGCATGTTACGCCAAAATTAATTTTTTATACGACCAATTAAACAATGCATCGCTTGTGCGAATATTATTTTTTATTCCTCCAACAAAAATTTGTACACCTACTACGGTATTATTTTATGTTGAGATTATTTTTGACAACTTCTCCAACCAAACTTCATCGAAACCACCAAACCGACTGGACAAGAAAGTTCCTTCCTTTCTACTACTAATAATCAATCAGGATTTTGTAGTGGCCAAGAAAGAATGGCACTTCCTCACGTGCTCATTTTCCCCTTACCTATTCAAGGTCCTGTGAATTGCATGCTAAAACTAGCTGAGCTCTTCTGCCTTCATCACCAAGAAATTCATGTCACTTTTCTCAACTCTGAGCATATTCAGCAACGCCTGCTGAATTGCACGGATGTTCAAATCCGCTTCAAGAAATACCCGAACTTCAAATTTATGACAATTCCGGATGGACTAGCAGAAGATAATCCAAGAACTGGAGATCAAGTAAGAAATCTGGTGAAAGGTGTAGAAGATGTGAGCAGCCCACTGTTGAGAGAGATGGTAACTTCTGGTTTACTAAGTCCAAATTCTGAGAAGCCAGTTACTTGTCTTTTGGTTGATGGAATTGTTACCTTTGCTGTTGATATTGCCAAAGAGGTTGGGATCCCACTTCTTTATTTTGATACTATTAGTCCTTGTGCTCTTTGGACTTGCTTATGCGTTCCAAAACTCATTGAAGCTGGGGAAATTCCTTTCAAAGGTCAGTTATTAAGCTTTATTGGGTTTCATTCAAAGGCGGATCCAGGAATTTAACTTTATGAGTTCAAGATTTAGAACTCTAGCACATACCTCAAATTACTATACAATAACAACCAAACGAAATACGAACAATATATATATATATATAGCAAGTATCGAACCATCTAACATATTATATATTCAATAAATATCACCATTACAATTGTACCCTACGGGTTGTCATGCTTTGAAAACGATCAATAATCGCATCATTAAGTATAGTTTCAAATACTCCATCTTCTATATAACAAACTAAACAGTCATTCAAAAATTCATCACCAATTCTGCTACGCAAGTCATTTTTGATGTACTTCATTGAAGAAAAAGCTCTTTCTACCGTTGCAGTAGCGACAGGCAATATCAGATTTAACTTCACAAGCAAAAAAATAAGTCTCCAAGTCTTGTACAAATCTGTTTCAACTAGTGTTTCTGAAAGATCTCCAAGTCCTTTCAAGTTAGAGAAATCGTTGTCTTCTTTCACAAAGAGAATATAGTTGTCAAGCTCGTAACTGAGATCTTCAAGCTTTGAACCACTAAACTCGTGAGGATAAAGTGTAGCAAGTTTCATAATTCTTTCTTTATCATAATTTGCAAAAGAATTATCCGGACTCAAACTAGCCATACCAAGAAGTAGATTACTATTCACCGCATCAAAACGACTGTTTAGCTCTGAAAGTTGCAAATCAATAACAGTATTAAAAACTTCGACACGCAAATGATGAGAATATGTAACACTTGAACTCCTACGCTTTGACTTTCCAGGATGATAGTTCTTATCCATTTCAGGGATCACAATATCATGCTTGGCACAAAATGAAGAGGCATCATTTATCAAAGATTCCCATTTAGATTCTCTCATTCCTTTCAATTGCCTCTTGGCGAAACCAACAAGCTTCATAGCATTTACAATATCCTGGTCTTTTCTTTGCAAAGCCATATTCAAATCATTTGTAATTGCCAATAATTTTAACATCAAGTGCATCATATGCACAATCTCAAAAGATCTTATGTCATTCGCTAAACTTTTTGCCACTGATCTCTCTAGATAATTTGCATCCTCACTTGCAAGAAACTCAAGTACATTAATAATATACGAGAATAATGTAATAAAGTTACGCACTATCTTAAAATGAGAACCCCATCGAGTATCACCTGGCCTTTGGAGTCCAAGTTCTTGATTTAGTCCACTTCCTGTATGAACTTCACCAAGCACTTGTAGCTCCTCTAATTTTTTTGCCTGATCCTCTCGAAGCATATCCCTACGCTTAAAAGAACTTCCAACAATATTCAAGACATTAACAACAATATCAAAAAATTGATCTACATCACAATGTTTTTTAGCAACGGCTACAAGAGTCAATTGCAATTGATGGGCAAAGCAATGTATACAATATGCCGAAGGATTATCTTTCAGAATTAAAGTTTTAAGACCATTGATTTCTCCTTGCATGTTACTAGCTCCATCATAACCTTGTCCCCGTATTTGAGATGGACTAAATGAGTGCTCTAAAAGCAAATCATAGATTGCTTTTTGTAATGACGATGAAGTTGTTTTTTTAACATGAACAATACTAAAGAATCGCTCAATAAGTTTGCCCTCTTTGTTGACATACCGCAGAACAAGAGCCATTTGTTCCTTATGAGAGACGTCCTTAGATTCATCAATCAAAATTCCAAAATAATCTCCATTCAAATCTTCAACTATTGCTTTCATTATTTCTTTCGTACAAGCATTCACGATCTCTTTTTGGATATTTGGAGCAATCATCATGTTATTTTGTGGAGCACTTTGTAGCACAACCTTTTTCACTTCATCATCCCTATCTGCATACCATTGTAAGAGTTCTACAAAGTTTCCTCTTTTAGTAGAAGTTTCACCTTCATCGTGGCCCCGGAAAGACATTCCTTGTTTTAAAAGAAATCTTGCCACATCAATCGAAGCATTCAACCGAACTCGATAATCACTTTTAATTTTTTCAGACTGCTTATCAAAAGAGGTTAGAATTGATTGTTCTTGATTAATTAAGTCTCTCATCATCTTAAAACACCAATTGTGAAGACTATTTACCTCTCCAATATGTGCGTTAAATCTTTATATAGCTTTATTCCAAGCTCCAAAACCACTCTTTGTGAAAGAATCCCCAACTTTTCCATGTCCTCCATGCTCATTTTTAAACAAGTAACAACATAAGCAAAATGCTGCATCAACTTTAACATTATATCCTAACCATCCAGAGTATGAAGTGTTAAACCATTCAAGATTAAATTGACGCATAAATCCACCAAAATCTCTTTTTGGAAATCTACAATTACAAGGTTGACAAGGCCCTTGTTGAATATAATGTCTCCTCACTTGATCACGTAAATTCGGAGGATACTCTGAAATTTGCTTTCTTTCTGCAGGATCGGGTTCAAGATTCAAATTCAACATTTTCTCTTTGTTTAATCTTGCCGAAGGATTGATATTGTCATGAATAGTTGGACTTGGAGAAGAACTCGGTGTAGGAGGACTAGAACCAGAACTAGAAGTTTGAGGAGCTGGAATAGCCTTGAAAAATTTCGTAATCATATCCACCCTCACTAAAAAGATCCTACAACTACAAAAATACAAAAAACAAATTACACTCCAGCAGAGGTACTTTAATCTTGTTAGATTGAATGGAAGGAGCTAACTAGTTATCCAAACAAACATAAATAATTGCTAGACATGAAACTTAATGACAAAACTCAAAAGGGTTACTTTTTAAATATTCAAGAATCAAGAATGGGTGTTCAAGAACCAAGAACAGAGGCGGATCCTTTAACTTATAATTAATAAATATTGCATTATTATTCAGAAAGAGCCATAGAGTCATACCAACAAAATAAAGAGAATTGATTGCAGTTTATGTCCAAGAAGAAGAGCCTTTGCTTTGATGCTTTTGAAACCCTAACTTTAAAAATTTGGGAAAGAAGAACCTTCTAAAAAGTGGAACTTTTTGATCTCTTAAAGCTTTGTGAAGACCAAGAAAATAAGAAAGAAGCCTCAACTTTTTATAATTATTAAAAAGCCCCACAAAAAGTATACAATAAAGAATAATGGAGTATTAATTAGATGGGTCCTCATCTTTTAAGGATAAGAAACGGGCCTCTTCAAATGGAAAGGGGCAAAAGAAATCCAAATGTAACAAAGAAGTCAAACAGTAACTTAAATAAAAATGCAATAAAAATTGTAGACATAGAGATTCGAACTCCAGTCCTCGCTGGAATAAGCAGCACTCTGCCAGCACTTTTACCACTGAACCCATAGCCTAATTTAGTGTATGGGTTCAAACAATAATATATGACCATATTTCAGTAATTTTGCCCAATATATTCCCGGGTTCTGTCGAAAGTTATGGGTTCAATTGAACCCGTATCCAAAACACTAGATCCGCCCCTGGTTTCATTTACAGATTGATGCAGTAATACATATATATATATATATATATATATATATATATATATATATATATATACTCTCAGTTCCAGTTTACGCAAATCTATTTCCTTTTTGGTCCGTTCCAAAAAGAATGATCTTTTTTAAATTTGAAAAGAATTTAGCTTAAACTTCCTATTCAACCTTTAACGAGAAATTTTTATAACCACACAAATACTTTTGTCCTTTTTTAACTTATTTAGCACAATAAATTTCAAAAGTTTTAATTTTTTTTAAATTTCGTGTTCAATCAAACAAGTTCATGTAAATTGATCAAACAAGGAAGTAATATATAGGAAAATACAATTTCAAAAACGTTTTGACTTGTTCTTTGTCAAAGACCTTGAATTTTAATTGCTTACTGCTTTTTCCACTATATATTTGAATTATCCAAAGTTAATTAGTGTTATAGAGATTTATCGAAGACTCTTTTCATGTCCGAGGTCTCCGATTGTGCAAAAGCTAAATTCTGCTCCAGTACCACTTTGTCTTTTTAATTTTATTATCTATGTAAAAGAATAAACATAAGGAATTTCACGGTTATATAGATTGTGAGATATAGACAATTTAACACATATTTGACATAATTACAGGATCATGGAAATTAATGATTTTCACAAAATATTATATAACATAATATTTGTTTGTGTAAACATAATCGAACCCCTCTTGAGGTGTTTCCAAGGGCCGATGTTATCGAAACCCTTGGAATTTTCGAGGGCTGAATTTATCGAAGCCCTTTGTATTTTGTCCTTACCGAGGGTAGCCTGATTTAACCAATTTTTACAAAGTGTTTGAAGGCCTTTTAATTTATAGCGAAAGTCGGACATCTCCGAGCCACATTATTTGGCCGTAGCCTATATATGACTATAGTCTTTTGTATGGTCGTAGCCTTTGGGTATGTCACTTAGACTTGTTCCCCGATAACTTCTCGAACTTGTTCGAGAAGTTAAAACCCCGAGAATATTGGCCTTGGCCTTTGTTTCGAAGGGTGCCTATTTGAGGTCTTGTTAATTCTAATTTCGGTTGCTTCTTTGAGGTCTTATTAATTTGAATTTCGATGGCAATCCCCCAGTTTTCGGGGGTGCTTCTATGTTTTGGCTTTTAAGCCATTTTCTGTAGGATTGTAAGTGTAGAGCTTGTATGAGACACAAAGTATTTTTGATATAACCTGAATGTTTCTTCAAATAGTCGATACATGCGTACATGTTTAGCTGTCGGGGCTCAACTATTCTATTGGGATACGACTCGTTTGACTATTTGGCCCATTACAAAGTTTTTCTATCGAGGCCCATTTAGCCGTGAAATATTTTTCCAAAAATGTAATCTCCGAGGGTGATGCCCCCAGTATTCAAGGTTGATTGAAAAGAATCCTTGAAAACTTGTTGGTCGTTCCTCGGGTAGCATATAAGTGTTGCCTCGTTAAAAGACTTGCTGGTAAAACCCATTTGGGATAAAATCCGAGCTAAGGGAAAAGGAGTGCAACGTATGCTCTATAATCTATGGCCTTTGAGTAGGAAGGGGCGTTCTCGAGAGCACGAGCCTTTGAGAGCCTCCATTGTGTCGAACCTGTAAGTTCTTTTACCAATGACTCCGAGGTCTTGTTGTTCGTGACCATGATATCTCTGAGGATCTTGGCCTGGTTGGGGATGACCTCAGTGCCCTGATTTGACGCTGCGACGGCCGAGAAGCTCAGTTGCCCCAACTCCGAGGGAACATCTTTTTGGAGTGAGCTTCGTGTCGTATTGTCCCGAAACATTGACCATTTCCTACAAATGAATTAAAGTGGTCCTCTGCGCACAGGAACTTAACCAGTCATATCATCAATATAAGTTTTAATTATTTTACCTGTTTATCCATCGAGCGGAATCATTGTCATATCGAAACAATGTGATCTATATCATTAACAAAAAAACTAAATGAGTTTTTTCCTGAGAGCGGGGACTACTTCCTGCTCTCAGGTGTACCTTTTCTTTCAGCGGTTGGCTTGGTAGCATCGGTCTTTCCAGGAACAGCGATGGTTCGAGGATCTGGAGAATTCATGTCTTTGCCTCCGATTACCTGTTATTCTGCTTCCGTTGAGGCTCGGAGCTGTGACTACAAGTTTACCACCTACTTAACTTTGGAGGTCGATGTCTCCGAGGTCAAGGGTTCCGGTATCGGCACCACTTACTCGACTGCAAACATTTCTTTTGTAGCATGCTGTTCTCCGTGGACTATTTTTACTCCTTCCCCTGTCGGGAACTTCATCATTGGATGGAGAGTCGAAGGCACTGCCCTCATATTGTGTATCCACGGCCTCCCGAGGAGTGCGTTATACGTCATGTCATCTTCGATGACATGGAATCTGGTGTCTTGTATGGTCCCGACTATGTTTATAGGCAAGATAATTTCTCCCTTCGTTGTTTCACTTGCCATGTTGAAGCCATTCAGCACCCGGGATGCAGGTACAATCTGATCTTGCAAATCGAGTTGTTTCACGACCCTCGATCTGATTATGTTCGCCGAGCTACCTGGATCCATTAAAGCACATTTAACTTGAATTTTATTCTAAAGGATAGAAATTACCAGGGCGTCGTTGTGAGGCTGGGATACGTCTTCTGCTTCCTTGTCGCAAAATGATCGGGTGTCCTCGGGAACATAGCTCCGAGTCCGTTTTTCATTTGTGATGGACACTTTAGTGCGTTTGAATGTAGGTCCCCGTGGGACGTCGGCTCCTCCGATGATCATGTGAATGACATGTTGGGGTTTTTCAGGTTCATTCTTCCTATTTGGATCTCTTTCCCGTAAATGGTTTTTGGCTCGGTCACTGAGAAATTCACGAAGGTGCCCTTCGTTGAATAGTTGAGCTACCTCCTCTCCGAGTTGTTTGCAATCCTCGGTCTTATGCTTGTGAGTGCCATGGTACTTACACATTAAGTCGGGGTTTCTCTAAGAAGGATCTGTCTATATGGGCTTAGGCCATCTAGTATCTTTAATTTTGCCAATGGCTGAGACGATATTTGAGGCGTCGACACTGAAGTTGTATTCTGATAACTTGGGGGCCTTCACTGGCCCCGAGCGCCTGTCTAACCTGATTTTGCCCACGAATCCTCGGGAGCTTTGGCCTTGATCTATTCTTCGATCATTCCGAGGTGCACCGTGCCTTGAAATGTTCCTTCTGTCTTCGACGTACGGTTTGATATCTTTCTTTGCTGAATCTTGATCCCCGGTCTGTGTCCCTCTGGGTTTGACTGCGAATCTGTTCGGGTGAACTAAGCCCGAGAGAGCTCCCAACTGGTCATCCTCGACCCTAATTGTCTACTGATATCGATTATGCACATCCGACCATGTCATAGCTAGATACTCGATCAAGTTTTGCTTTAGCTGTCGAGATACTATCGAGCTCCTTCCATTCAAACCTTGCATGAAGGCCTGAACCGCCCAGTCATCGGAGACCAGGGGTAATTCCATCCTTTCCATCTAAAACCGTGACACGAACTCCCTTAGCATTTCGTCGTCCCTCTGCCTTATCTTGAATACATCCGATTTTCTTGTGGCCACATTTATAGCCCCGGCGTGTGCTTTTACAAAGGCGTCCGCCAACATAGCAAACGAATCAATAGATTTAGGAGCTAAGTTGTGATACCAGATCATAGCTCCTTTTGATAGTGTTTCTCCAAACTTCTTCAATAATACTGACTCGATTTCGGCATCATTCAAGTCATTTCCTTTGATCCCACAAGTGTATGAAGTAATATGTTTGTTAGGGTCCGTTGTCCCGTTGTACTTCGGTATATCAGGCATGCGAAACTTCTTGGAAATGGGCTTCGGAACCGCACTCGAGGGGAAAAGTTTTTGTATGAATTTTTTGGCATCTAGTCCCTTCAAAATTGGAGGTGCTCCCGGTATTTGGTCCACCCGGGAGTCGTAATTTTCTACCTTTTTATCGTTGTCTTCTATCCTCTTTTCTCCTGACTCAATTCATGTAGTCAATTCCTCGAGCATTTTCATGATTGTGGGGTCAGTCCCCGAGCCGCTTTCATCGGGCCTTTCAAGCACATGTTCGTGCTGTGTGTTTACTGGTTCGGCGGTGTTAGGAGTCCTATTCTGACTCTGAAGCTGAGCGATGGCGACTTGCTGAGCTTGCAGTATCTCGAATATCACCTGGAGGCCGACTCCTCCTTCTTCCTATCCTCGTGCTTCATGGCCTCCAGCCTGGGATTCCCTGCGTCCATTCCTTACGGGGTCTGTGCTTGCTTCCGTGTTTAGAGCGTTGTGGGAGATGATATCAATTGGCTCCACGTTTGGCACTCCCTCAGGGTTTACAGGTGGTACACCGAGCCCTATGCCCGCTGTTTTCTCCAAGTTCTTAAGTGTCATGAGCAGGTGCATTTTGTGTGCTAGACATATTTTGGCCTGAAATCAAAAAATCTTTGACAAGAAAAAGTGTGAAGAATAACGTATGTTATCAGAAAAATAGCACTAAAATAATCACTATTATCTTTAGCCCTACGGTGGACGCCAAACTCTTTACCTCGAAAAATGTGTGTAACAATTAAAGATAATTTGTGGTTTTAAAGATACGTGATATATTCTAATACTAGTATTAAATAGGTAATATTGAGCTTAAGTGAGAAGAAATAATGAACCAAATCAATGATGCTTAAACAGTAGGGGCCTCGAGTTCGTCTATCTAGGGACCTCGAGGTCAGCTAAGACCAAAAAGGTATGAACAATAAAGTAAATGCAATAAAGCTGAAGAGTAGTTGCTGAGCACGTTAAACAAGAAAATAATAAGAATGTTCTATTGTTGTGAATAATCTGATCTTTACAAAATGATTGTGGTCCCCTTTATATAGGAGGAGAAAACCCCAATATAGTACCTTGCTCATAGAGGTAAAGAATCCTATTGGTACAGGTGTATGACGGTCTAGTAAGGACCTGTACTCTTTTGTACATCCTTTATCCTATAATTAATGTCCAAATCCACGTATCCTTGAGAAATTCCCGCTCTTTCTTAATTAACTTCGAGATTATGCTGTCTTCGACGCAGGCCGTGTCAGGCCTTTGATCAGCTTCCTCGAGGTAGGTGTCCCTTAGCCTGCCCCACGCCTCGAGTCTCCCAGACTTGAGCCCATACCCTGGTTTAAGACTCCAAAATCATACTCCTCGATTTTGACCGTATACAATATTTAAAAATGATAATGATAATTTAGTTTGAATATATTTTTGCTTGATACAGGAAATGACTTGGATGCTTTAGTAAATAATGTGCCTGGAATGGAAGGTGTGATCAGGCGCCGAGACCTGCCCAGTTTCTGCCGTGCACCTGACCTTAATAACCCCACTATCCAACGTATTGTCAAGGAGGGGAAACATATTGTCCAAGCCCAAGGTCTAATATTCAACACATTTGAGGGCCTTGAAGGGCCCATTCTCCCACAATTCCGAACTCTGTGTCCAAACATCTACTCCATTGGGCCTCTCCACATTCACCTGAAGAAAAGTCTATCTTCGAAATGTAGTGTGCCAAAGACATCAACATCCAACAGTATCTGGAAAGAGGATATGAGTTGTATGGATTGGCTCGACGAGCAGCCGAACAAATCAGTTCTATTTGTCAGCATTGGAAGTGTTGCAACCATGAGCAAGGCCCAATTGTTGGAAATTTGGTATGGTTTGGTGAACAGTAAGACTCGGTTCTTGTGGGTTCAAAGGCCTGGTTCAGTGATTGGGCTTGAAGAGAACAACGATATTCCCATGGAATTGTCTAAATATACAAAGGAAAGGGGTTGTATTGTTAGTTGGGCTCCACAAGAAGAAGTTTTGGCTCACCCATCAATTGGTGGGTTTTTAACCCATTGTGGATGGAACTCAACTTTGGAAAGTATAGTAGAGGGAGTGCCTATGATTTGTTGGCCTTACTTTGTTGATCAACAAGTGAACAGTAGATATGTTGGGGAGGTGTGGAAGCTTGGGTTAGACATGAAAGATGTATGTGATAGAGCCATAGTTGAGAAGATGGTTAGAGAAATTATGGAAGTGAGGAAAATTGAATTTTTGGAAAGGGGAAGGGAGATGAGAAAGTTGGCAATAGAAAGTGTTAATGAAGGTGGCTCTTCGTACAAAGATTTGGACAGTTTGGTTGAGGATATTAGGCTGATGAGGATATAACCCTCTTATGGATCTAGAATTCTTTGGGCTCTTCATGGTGCCCGGCTACTCTTCTTTCATTTGGTGCATAAACAGTGTTGAATATGACTTGAATTCTCTTTGTTTAAAATTACAAACTCTTAGTGTATGTTTGGTACGAAGGAAAATATTTTTCGGAATTTTTTTTCTTTCAATTTTTCCATGTTTGGTTGGCTTAAATATTTTGGAAAACATTTTCGTGATGACCTCATTTTTCTCCGATTGAGAAAAATATTTTCCTTATCAAGAAAAGGGAAAACATTTTCCTAAACTCCTTCTCAACACTCCCCGCCCCACCCACACCACCCCACCTCTTCTCTCGAAAAAGGTTTTTTTTTAATTTTATAATTTTTTCGTCACCACCTACCCTGCTATCCCATCTCCTCCTTCCCTCCCCTCCCCCTCTAAAAAAAATATATTTTTTTACTTTTTTTTTTGTAATTTCAAATTATTGTTTTTTCGTTTTTCTGCATGGCTGCACCCCCACTCCAATGCGCCCCCCCGCACAATTTTTTTTTTACTTTTTGTTTCGTAATTTCAAATTTTTATTTTTTATTTTTTTTGCACACCCCCTACCCCCCTCCCGAAGAAAATTTTTTTTTATATATTTTCAGTTTTAGTTTTTTCATCTTTCGGTTTACAGGTTCGAAATTTTATTAGTTCTAAAATTATGAGTTCAGAGGTTTATGTGTTTAGAAGTTTACGGGTTCGAAAGTTTGCGGTTTTGAAAGTTTAACGGTTCGGAAATTTATGAAAATTCTGAGTTCAGAAGTTTGTTGGTTCGAAAGTTTATGGTTTCATATTTATTGTATCTAAATTATTTATGAATACTCTTGAGAAGTTATTTTCCTTAATTTGCGTACCAAATACCGGAAAATAAAGTTATTACTTGTTTTTTCAAATATTTTCTTGAAAATATTTTAAAGGAAAACTTTTCCGTTATACCAAACACACCCTTAAAAGGGATAATTTGATGGCTTTCGTTTTTTTTTTTTTTTTTTTTGACCGATTTGTTATTCTTAAGGTAGTCTGTACCCAGTCCAATAATCTATTCTTTATTTTGTCACAGTACTCAAACACCCATCGCATAAACAGGGACAAGATAGTAATATATATATTTTCGGATATGAGTGTTGCATCATCTATATTTAGGCTGTGGCTGATCATTTGATTTATGACTGGCTCTCCGTCCAAGTGTTATTGGCAAAACGTGGAATATGAAACTATTTCACAATATTATTCAATTATTATCACGAGGGTCATTACGACGACTCTTGTAAAAAATCCAATAATGTAAAAGAGAGTGGGAAATTTTGAAAAATGCTGAATGGTAAATAAGTCTGATTTTTCACCGTTGAAAGTTGTTTCAATTATCTCTCAGGTGGAAGTAAGTTATATATCAGGAGACCACAGCTATAGAAGGAAGTGAATCAGCCACAAGTATAAGAAAAATATATTGGTTAAAGAGAATCCTCAAATTATTGAAGAAAATGTATATGGTGTTGCCAATAAAAACTTGTCCACACGACAATGTTTATATTAGTGGTGGTAAAATGGTTAAAAAAAAACAGTTAACCATCCATATTATTCACTAAAATATGAGTTGGATAATGAACTTTTTAAAAATGGGTCAAATATGAATAAAAACCACATTATTCATTTAGAAAATGGATAAACATTGAGTTTAGCTTTAACATTTGTAAACTTCAAATTGGGGGTTAATCAAGTTTGGAAGCTTAGGAATTCTCCAAGAAGTGATCCTATTCAAGAAGTCATAGATAATATGGTTACTCATATTATCCGCCGATTAACCCGTTTTTTATTCGTATTAAATATCGGTTGGATCGGATAATTTATCCATTTTTTCATTACATATTTTCAACCCGAACTATATCCGATCCGATCCGCCCGTTTGTCACTCCTAATTTACACCAAATAAATAGATCCATGAGTGGGCATGACATGTGTTTGTACGGGGTCTGAAGTGATAATTCTTCTCAAGTTCTCACCCTACGGTAGGATTACATGATTCCCATATTAGCGGGGCTTCTCCAGTGAATTTTTTTGTTGATAGACATGAAACAAAAATTTATACTGTTGTGCAGACACAAAGGAAAAATACTTCGGTGAGTACGTATGTGTGACTAATAGTGCTTATTGCTAAAGTGTGTCCTTTTATCTAACGATCCAATAGGTCGTTTTGAGTACTAGCTTTTTTTTCAATATTTCGAGACTTCTCATAATTTTATTTGATAATTTATGACTTGTATCGTGGTCTGTGTCGGATTCCAAAAAAGATTATATGTAAAATTTTAAAAAAAATGTGATTTTTGACTTTAAAAATAATTATAGTTGACCACGGTGAACTTTTTTTGTAAACGACCTCGGATAAGTATTTTGATGATTTTGGTAGGTTGGTATAATGATTTTGCACTTGTACGCATGTTTGGCTGGGGTCCTGGGTGACCCGAGGCTATTTCCGCGCATTATGTGAAAACATGGAAAAATGAGTTTTTGTCACGGCGTAAAATCCGTCTAATCGTGATGACACCTAACCCAACCCACTAGGTAAGCTAAGTAACATTCAAAATAACCCAAATGAGAATAATAAGAGTAATTGAGAGAAATAACTGGATTTTTAAGTAAAATCTCAAGAATTAGTAGTACAAATCACGAGCTTATAAGACTTAGAATTTACAAAGCTGGTATGAAATAAATACATCATATGCTCGAAATATACATAAGCAGATTTGCAAATCTAGAGTTACCAAGGACAAGTGACAGCTATATCCGGAACGCAGGTACATCTTCAATCTCAGCTCCCGCCATACACAGCAACATCAGCTCCCAAGATCTGCACGCAAGGTGAAGAGGTGTAGTATGAGTACAACCGACCCAATATACTCAATAGGTAATAAACCTAACCTTAAGTTGAAAGCATTGACGAGTTTGGAAGATGGTTAATGTTTAACACCAATAGCCAATAACAATTCGTAGTAATATAATGTGGACAATAATGGTAAATAAGTCAAGAGATATATGCTCAACTCATTCACAGTTACAAAAAAATAGATATACTTTTCAAGTATAACAGTCAAAGTCCAAGTCTTACCACTGAAAATCAACTAAACATGAGTTTATTAACAGAACTGTGTTATTCCAATTTTCCAACCTCAGATAAGAGTTTTCATTTATCAGTTAACATAAGGAAAAAGACATCTCTATGCCTATGTACGCGGCAAAATCAGAAGATTTGATTTCTCGCTGTCAAGTCATTTCGGAAGCATGCCTAGGGACCCCGAGGACGGGAGGCCACGACCGAGTTCCCAACCTCGGGGGTCGAAGCCCGACTCAGAAAACACGGAGATCGAAGCCAGGACAAAGGGGGGACCTCCCAAGGTACACGACAAAGCCTGATAGGGCCGGCCTATCCACAGCCTATGTTGAGGCATCACGGCAAGCCATCCCATCTCCATATTTTGTAATTAATCTCCACATACTTGTAGCCGAGTCCCCCCTCCTATATAAAAGGGACTCACCTACCTTGTAAAGGACGGAGGTTGCTCCATTTTCTCCTTAAGTACAATAATATCTCTGTCTCTCTTTTCTTTCTAGCTTGCTCGTTCTCACTGGCCCGAGGCCGCTTTAATATCTATCATCCTCTTACTTGTTCTTTGCTATATTGCTCAATATCGGTCGTAACGAGCCTTGCTTAATCGTATCCTCAATTGTTATCCCATTCCCGGCTGACTCCAATAGCTCGAGCTCGACCCGAACCTGGACCCCGAGGTCCCCATCGATCAGCCCTGCATTCGGGCAACATGCCCCTCGGTTTGACTACTACCTCGTTTTAGCCTGCATTTCATCGCTAAACTTAAAATTATTAGCATCAACTTACCTAACAACTAGCTCGAAAATAGATCACGTATTTTTAGAATCCCATTTACAAATTCAATTGTTGTTACCATTTTAACGGTAAACAGTTTGGCGCCCACCGAGGGGCTAAAAATAATAGTGATTATTTTCTTGCTGGTTTCATTATACAAATACACATTATCTTTCACACTTATTTTGGTCTAACATCCTTTGATTTCATTATAAAATGTCTGGCTCGGTAAACGAAGTTGAAAACGACAACCTCGAAAACCACGGGGAAAATGGCGTGGTTGTCCCGGCTGCTGGAGCAGCTCCACAGAATCCTGATATCCTGCCCAGACCGACCCTAGCAGACGCAGATTTGCAGGACGCACAACAAGTCGACGAAACTTCTCACACCAACAGGAGCATACGACACGGCGATCAGCAGGAAGCTCAAAAAACCCCAGCCGGGAAGAACAAGAAGTTAGTCTTCATGTTATTTTTGAAATGTTGTAGGCACATCAATTGGCCATTGCTCAGTTGCAAAGCCACCCGAGAACCCCCAACATAACGGCACCGGAGACAGCTCCCCCCGCTGGGCGAGTACTCGAAAGGTCAAGCAACAACGGGCCAGTGGCTGACCTCGCCATAGTAAAGATGCTCGAGGATTTCACCAGGAGGATCGAATCAGGTGAAAGAATGATTGCAGTCAACGATAAAAAGGTCGAGACCTACAACTCTAGGGTCGATCAGATCCCAGGTGCGCCCCCGATCCTCAAGGGGTTGGATTCAAAGAAGTTCATTTAGAGGCCGTTCCCCGAGGAAGCGGCCTCGAAGCCCATCCCAAAAAAGTTTAGAATGCCGGAACTCCCTAAGTACAACGGCACCTCCGACCCTAATGAACACATCACTGCCTACACCTGCGCAGTAAAATGCAACGACATAAAGAATGACGAGATTGAGTTCGTATTGTTGAAAATATTCGGAGAAACACTTTCAAAGGGGGCCATGATGTGGTATCACAACTTGGCTCCCAATTCCATAGATTCGTTCGCCATGCTAGTAGGCTCTTTCGTAAAAGCACATGTCGGAGCTATCAAGGTAGCAACAAGGAAATCCGACGTGTTCAAAATTAAACAGAGAGAGAACGATATGCTACGGGAATTCGTATCCCGCTTCTAGATGGAACGGATAGAGCTGCTACCAGTCTCCGACGACTGGGTAATGCAGGCCTTCACCCAAGGCCTGAACGAACGAAGCTTGGTGGCTTCGAAGCAGTTGAAGCAGAACCTGATCGAATATCCGGCCGTGACCTGGTTGGACGCCCACAACCGATACCAGTCAAAGATCATGGCCGAGGATGATCAGCTGGGAGCTCCTTCGGGCTATGTGTACCCAAACAGACTCCTGGCAAAAGAGTTGAAGCCAAGTAAAGAAAGGTACCAATTGTACCTTGAAGACAGAAGGAATGCCCCGAGGTGCAACCCACCCCGCAACGATCGGAGGATAGATCGAGGACAGGATCCTCGGGGGCTCATCCACATGACCAGGTTCGATCGAAACATAGTGCCGACAAACGCGCCCCAATACAAATTCATTGTCGACATATCAAACATCGTGTTCGCTATCGGCAAAATCAAAGACACCAAGTGGCCCAAACCGATACAGTCGGACCCTTCACAGAGAAATTATAACTTAGTGTGCGAGTTCCACAACATGCACGATCATAGGACCGAGTATTGCCATCAACTATGAGAAGAAATGGCTTGGCTACTCAACAAAGGGCACCTTCGAGAATTCCTTAGCGATCGGGCCAAAAATCAGTTCCGAGACTGGGTCAAGAAGAACGAGGCAAATGAGCCGCAATACGTCATCCACATGATCATGGGAGTGCCGATGCCCCGCAGGAACCCATGATAGGAAGAACAAAAATATCCATCACCAGGGAAAAATGGACTCGGGAATATATCCCCGAAGATGCCCTCACATTCAGCGAAGAAGATACCGAGGCCCTGTCTCAACCCCACAATGATGCCCTGGTAATCTTCTTTCTTATAAATTCTATTTAGATAAAACGTGTACTCGTAGATCCAGGTAGCTCGGCCAATATTATTAGGTCAAGGGTGATAGAACAGCTTGGATTGCTTGAACGAATCGTGCCTGCCACTCGGGTCCTCAATGGGTTCAACATGATCGGAAAAGAAACAAAAGGAGAGATCACCCTCCCGATCAACACATCTGGCACAACCCAAAACACCGAGTTTCAGGTCATCAATGGCGACATGAGATATAACGCCTTGCTTGGCAGGCCTTGGATACACAACAAAATGGCAGTGCCCTCGACCTTGTACCAGTTGATAAGATTTCCCACAAGGGATGGCATCACGACCATACATGGAGAACAACAGGAAGCAAGGGAAATATTTGCAGTCCACCATGAGACGCCAACCCCCATCTACCCGGCCTCAGATGAGGAGAGGAGCGTGCAAACCCTCAGGGACAACGATGAAGATTTCTTCACCCCCCGAACGTTCGTCTCCCCCGAGGAATCGGATGCAACCAAGTCACAGTCAAAGAGCTGGAGCAGACCGTTCTGATCGAGAACCTCCCGGATCGCAACGTATAGCTGGGAACGGGGTTGACCCCCGAACTCAGGATATGGCTTATTCAATTTCTTAGTAACAATATCGACTGTTTTTCCTGGTCCCACCTAGATATGACAGGTATCCCACCGGAAATAACCTCCCACCGGCTGAGCGTCGATCCCAAATTCAAACCCGTAAAGCAAAAGAGGAGACCGCAGTCCGAGGTAAAACATGCCTTCATTAAAGAAGAGGTAGCAAAACTTCTTATAATCGGATCCATTAGGGAGGTAAAGTATCCCGAAGGGCTAGCTAATGTAGTGGTAGTGCCAAAAAGGGGAACAAGCTAAGGATGTGCGTAGATTATAAAGATTTGAGCAAAGCATGCCCCAAAGATTCCTTCCCGCAACCTAATATCAATCGTTTGATCGATGCTACAGCCGGTCACGAGACCCTCACCTTCCTCGATGCCTACTCGGGGTACAATCAAATCCAGATGAACCCCGAGGATAGGGAAAATACCTCATTCATTATGAAATATGGTACATATTGCTGTAACGTAATGCCCTTCGGGCTAAAAAACGCGGGAGCAACACACCAGTGCCTAGTTAATAAGATGTTCGAGCATCAAGTAGGTAAATCAATGGAGGTATATATTGATGATATGCTAGTCAAATCCCTACACACATAGGACCATCTGACCCATTTGCAGGAAACTTTCAACATCCTCAGAAGCTACAATATGAAGCTCAATCCGAAAAGTGTGCCTTCGGAGTAGGCTCGGGCAAATTCCTGGGCTTCATGGTCTCATACAGGGGGATGGAAATCAAACCCGACAAAATAAGGGCCATCAAAGAAATCATAGTGGTGAACAACGTAAAAGCTGTCCAACGGCTGACGGGGCGGATCGCGGCCCTAGGCAGATTCATATCAAGATCGTCACACAAAAGCCACCATTTCTTTGCTCTACTCAAAAGAAAGAACAACTTCAAATGGACTCCGGAATGCCAACATGCCCAGGAAGAACTGAAACATTACCTGTCTAGCCCGCCTTTGCTGCACACACCCAAGGAGGATGAAACGCTATACCTATACCTGGCCGTGTCTGAAATAGCGATAAGCGGCGTACTAGTTAGAGAAGAGCAAGGTACGCAATTTCCTGTGTATTATGTAAGCCGAACCTTGGGGGACGCCGAAACCCGGTACCCCCATCTAGAAAAATTGGCTCTCGCACTGATAAGCGCCTCGCGCAAGTTGAAGCCTTACTTTCAGTGCCACCGCATTTGTGTCCTACCAACCTACCCTCTCCGGAGCGTACTGCACAAACCTGAGTTGTCGGGTCGACTGGCCAAATGGGCCATTGAACTCGGAGGATATGATATCGAGTATCGACCTCGGATGACCAACAAGTCCCAAATCCTGGCGGACTTCGTGGCCGACTTCTCACTATACCTCGCCCCCGAGGTAGAGAAGGAACTTTTATTGAAATCAGGCACGACCTCTACGGTATGGACCCTATTCACGGACGGTGCCACAAATATTAGAGGATCCGGACTCGGTATAGTCCTAAAGCCGCCCGTCGGCGGCATAATCAGGTAGTCCATAAAAACCATAAAGATAACTAACAACGAAGCCGAGTGTGAGGCTATGATTGTAGGTTTGGAGTTGGCTAAAGGCTTGGGAGCCGAGATTATCGAGGCAAAATGCGATTCGCTCCTCGTGGTGAGTCAACTGAATGGGAGCTACGAAGCCCAGGAGGACAAGATGCAAAGGTATGTGGATAAAATCCAAATCACGTTGCGCCGCTTCAAAGAATGGACCTTAGTCCATGTACCCCGAGAGCAGAACAGCAAAGTCGATGCCCTCGCGAACCTAGGATCATCTGCTGAAGAGGAAGACCTGCTCCCCAGAGCTATCGTCCAATTATTCAAGTCCGTGGTCGAGGAAGGTCACGCGAAAATTAACTCCACCAGCCTGACATAGGATTGGAGAAACAAATACATCGTTTATCTAAAGGACAAGAAGCTACCTCCCGATCCAAAAGAATCGAGGGCCTTGCGAACCAAAGAGGCTCGGTTCTCGATCAACAAAAATGGGGCCCTGTATAGGAGAACTTTCGATGTCCCCCTGGCAAAGTGCCTAGGACCGGGCGACACAGGTTATGTGCTCCGCGATATCCACGAGGGAACCTACGGAAATCACTCCGGGGAAGACTCTCTAGTCCGAAAGGTAATTAGAGCAGGCTACTATTGGGATAGCATGAAAAAGGACGCCAAGGAATTCGTCCGAAAATGCGACAAATGTCAGAGATTCGCTCCCATGATCGACCAACCCGGCGAACAGCTACACTCCGTTTTATCACCATGGTCGTTCATGAAATGGGGAATGGACATCGTCGGCCCTTTGCCAACGGCACCAAGTAAAGCTAGATTCATTCTGTTTATGACTGATTACTTCTCAAAATGGGTGGAAGCGTAGGCCTTCGATAAAATAAGAGAGAAGAAAGTCATCAATTTTATATGGGAACACATCATATGCCGGTTCGGGATCCCATCCGAAATAACATGCGACAACGGGAGGCAGTTCATCGATAGCAAAGTAACACAGTTCCTTGAGGACAACAAAATCAAGAGAATCCTTTCGACGCCATACCACCCGTGTGTGAATGGCCAGGCTGAATCCACGAATAAAACCATTATTCAAAACCTGAAAAAGAAATTGGATACCGCCAAGGGAAAATGGCGAGAAATGCTACTCGAAGTGCTGTGGGCATATCGGACGACTCCAAAATCAAGCATAGGGGAGACACCTTTCTCCCTAGTATATGGTGCCGAAGCACTAATACCAGTGGAGGTCGGGAAACCAAGCACCAGATTCTGGCACACTAATGAGGAATCAAACAACAAAGCCATGGCAACGGCCCTCGAGCTGCGCGATGGAAGACGTGAATCCTTGCTGGTTCGGATGGCTGCCCAGAAGCAGAAAATCGAAAGATATTACAACAGGAGAGCGAATCTCCGATATTTCAGAATCAGAGACTTGGTCCTAAGAAAGGTTACTCTTAACACCCGAAACCCCAATGAAGGGAAGCTAGGCCAGAATTGGGAAGGGCCGTATCGTATCCTCGGGATAGTTGGAAAAGGCTCCTATAAGCTTAACACCATGGAGGGCGAACAACTCCCGAGAAACTAGAATATGTCGATGCTCAAGCGTATTACTGTTAGGGCGCCCAGTCATGAAACCCCACAGGAACCCTTAAGCGAACGTCACACTCCTTTTCCTCCAATCAGGCTTTTTATCCCGAAACGGGTTTCTTGTCGACAGGGTTTTCTAATGAGGCGACGTCCGCACACTCCTTAAAGAAGAATCCAAAAAGCCTACGGGACTTCCTTCTTAGTCAGCCCAGCCTCAAAAAAATGATGAACGGGGCTCCGATAGGAGGCAATGCACCGGACTAAATAACCCAAGGAGCCGCGCTCGCGCGAGCCGAGCTCACAAAAATGAAACAACATATGTTTACGCCAGGCAATAAAAGAATATATTTCAGCATTTCATACTTTAGAAAAGGGAATTTCAACATACTCGAGGCAAGGGCCTCTCCGCTGAATGTGCCCCGAGATACTCGGAGACTTAGCATAAGCAATTCAACACCTGCACGACCCCAGGGTCGGAACTCCAGGCTCATGATGCCCCCACAAGGCAACTCTGAGCTCAAGAGAAGCGGTCTTCAAGCTTAAACAGACTCAATGACTCGAAGACTGCCATTAATCGCCATACACTGGAAAACCCAAAACTGTAAGACCCCTAGCGGGCAGCCTCGGCGGAACCAGATCTATTCTACATTACACAAATTGTAAGACCTCAACAGGTATGACAAACTGTAAGACCTCAACAGGCATGACAAACTGTAAGACCTCAACAGGCATGAAAATCCCGAAGTTTAGGCTATAGGTCGAGTACCTACGATTTTGCCTCAACAGGTAATTAAAAAAATCGAAAAAGCATCGATCTACTTGACCTATGAGCTATGAACCTTCCAAGGTACTCAAAACGTCACCGACAACGACTTGAAATCGAGGTTCCTCCAGAAACGACGACGGGTCAGGCAAAAATATTTCAAAAGACCTTAACGAGCGTAAAACAAAGACTACAAAAAAGCCCACGGGTAAAAACAAAATAAGAGCCATTGTCGCTAGCTAAGTAAGCCTTTGGGCCACATATTAAAAGGTCTTTACGACCAAATAGCGTAAGAGCCATTGTCGCCAGCTAAAAAATTGACAACTTGAGGATTAAAATAAGCTCGAATCGTAACCCGATTCGGAGACCGGATCCAAAATAGTTAACTATGCAACCTCCGGGCCACATATTGAAAGGTCTCAACGACCGAAGCAGCATAAGAGGCACTATCGCCAGTCTAAAAACCAAAGGTACTTGAGGGTCAATTAAAGCTCAAGTTGCAACGCGACTCGGAGACTGGGCCCGAAATAGCTAAACTGCAATATGCCTAAGGACACGACGTAAATGCCACCATCGCCAGTCGAGCGAGTCTCCGGGCCACGTGCCCGTAAGGTCACTTCGACCCAAAGCACAAAAAGCCATCATCATCTGCCCACGCAGGCAGGAAAGAGCTTGAGGGTAAATTGAATTGCGACTCGGAGACTGGACCCAAAATAGTTGAAATGGCAAATGCCCAAGGGTAAGAAATAAAAACAATTACTACCTGCCCGCACGGGCATAGAAGATTCAAGGGCAATAAGGCTCGAGTAGAAACCCAACTCGGAGACTAAGCCT
Source organism: Nicotiana sylvestris (assembly GCF_000393655.2). Classification (NCBI taxonomy): domain Eukaryota; kingdom Viridiplantae; phylum Streptophyta; class Magnoliopsida; order Solanales; family Solanaceae; genus Nicotiana; species Nicotiana sylvestris. Next base: position 81,118,974 of record NC_091061.1, read on the forward strand.
AAATAGCCGGGCCAAGCGCGGAGGCCCTTGCACCTACTCATGCCAAGGATCGAATTTAATAGCCCCTGGGTGGGTTCGATCAGTTCCGAACCTACGGGGATCTCGCTAAACACCAGCCTGCTCGGTCGAAATCAATAAAAGAAAAGAGATACAGAAGAAATAAAACTTCAAGTATCTTCCCATATATTACACGCGCGAAGAGGGCGCATCCTTTATCTACAGGCATGCTCTACATATATAAAAATTAGAGCGACAAAACAGCAAAATCTGCACTCCGCACTAAAGAGCTACAACTTGTCAAATTCGCCCTTCGGGACGTCAGCAATAAGTGACCGAGCATCACGCTCGTCCGCCCGTGATCGAGCCAACTCCTTCGAGAGAACGAAGCCCCTTGCACCGACCTCCTCGAGTACCTTTCTTCGGGATTTGCAACAAACATATTCCTCAATCCTCTTCTCCCGGTCGAGGGCTCGCTTCAGCTCAGCTTGGGCATCAGCAACATCCTTCATATGAATTGCTATCTCCCGATCAGTCTTGGTCTGGCTTAGCACCGCTTCAGCTCGGGCATCAATTATCTCAGTTCTGACCTTCAAGAGATCAGATTCGAGTTTCCTAATAATGCCTGCTTAAACTTTGGCGTTATCACGAGTCAAGCGGAGTTGTACCTCGAATGTAGGGACCTTGGCCGTGGCACTTATCTCCTCCAAAGCTCGAGCCTGCACTTGAGCCCTTAGCTCCCCGCAAGCAACTCTGACGTGGTTGACATAGCCTTTGAGGTACTACAAGGCCTCCGACTTTTTCTGCAGCTGATATAATAAAAGGGGTTGGCCTTAAAGATAGAGAGGAGCGAAGCGCGTACTATAGGAAGTTACCTGCTCCATCAAATAACTTTCATAGTTTGAGCTCCAATACGCCTCATATCGCCAACGCGCCAACTCAGCCTCCTTCTCCTCACTAAGGAGCCTAAGGGACTTGCCCCCGTTCAGGATTTTCTGGAGCCTGGCCCCTTGACAGAGTAGCTCAAACCTAAGCCTATCATAGGTCTGCATAAGGAAAACTCAATAAAGGGAGAAGGGTACGACATACAGGAAAAAACGCACCTAAACTTACCTCGAAGAGAAGCCGACAAATTTCTTCCTAAGTCAGAACACACTCCTGTTGATCCTTCCTCTCCGGACCTAGGAGAACCAACCTCAGGCAGGGCATATTCACTCAGAGGAACTGCCTCCCGGGAATCTGACACTCCAAGAACATCAGGCTCGGACAATGCCCTCTCCTCAAAGATACGGGCCTGCCCAACGCCACTAAAAGCTCCATCACACCGTGGGTGCCGATCCCCCTTATCGCCATCGTCCCTCGGCTCAGAGGTCGACGACTCCTTCCCTTATTCGGAAGAGCACTGCCTTATCCTAAGGAACCACCCGATATCTGCAAACGGAAAATCTAGTACAAAAGGGGAAAATATTACCTTGTATATACGAAGGCCAAGGCAAAGGCAACATACGCACATACCTTGGTATTTCACTCCCCATCTGGTACGAAATACAGCTCGCGACCTGCGCTCGTCACAGGTCGAAAAGCACGAGCCCGTGGATGTCCGATTACCACAAAGCTCACTCTAGGAGTCACATCATCGATATGGAATCGCCAAAAGAAGCTCGAGAAGTCAAGTGTCAGAATCATTTCCCATCACTTCATTATGGGAAACACGGAGACTATCTATACGTGGCAAAATTAGAAGACTTGATTTCTTGCTATCAAGTCATTTCGGAAGCATGCCTCGAGACCCCGAGGACGGGAGGCCATGACCGAGTTCCCAACCTCGGGGCTTGTCGAAGACCGACTCAGAAAAAATAGAGATCGAAGCAAGGACAAAGGGGGGAGTTCCTAAGGTACACAGCAAAGCCTGACAGGGTCGGCCTATCTAGAGCCTATGCTGAGGCATCACGTCAAGCCATCCCATCTCCATATTTTGTAATTAATCTCCATATACTTGTAGCCGAGTCCCCCATCCTATATAAAGGGGACTCAACCTACCTTGTAAAGGACAGAGGTTGCTCCATTTTCTCCACAAGTGTAATAATATATCTCTCTCTCTCTCTCTCTCTCGCTCTCTCTCTCTCTCTCTCTCTCTCTCTCTTTTCTTTCTAGCTTGCTCGTTCTCACTGGCCCTAGGCCGCTTTAATATCTATCGTCCTCTTACTTGTTCTTCACTATATTGCTCAATATCAGTCGTAAAGAGTCTTGCTTAATTGTTTCCTCAATTGTTATCCCATTCCCGACTGACACCAATAGCTCGAGCTTGACCCAAACCTAGACCCCGAGGTCCCCATCGATCAGCCTTGCATCCGGGCAATAGGCCCCTCGGTTTGACTACTACCTCATTTTAGCCTGCATTTCATCGTTAAACTTAAAATTATTAGCATCAACTTTTCTAACAACTATCTCGGGAATAGATCACATATTTTTAGAATCCCATTTACAAATTCAATTGTTGTTACCATTTTCACGGTAAACAGCCTACAAGTCAAATATAAATATAAAATCATCAAATACCATATCGTCGTCTAGCATGAGGAAAATACATCTCTATGCCTTCATATCAAATATGCATGTCAAATAAATGGTTTAACAGTGATATCATCAAGTACCCTCACTCTTAGCCTCACTCAAGATGTCTGGCTTAATGTCCCCACTCCATCACATACACACAATCACTCAGCATTGTATATGTGCCTAGCTCAAAAGCCCCTCACCAAAGAACATGTATATATATCAGTGTGCCTGTGCTCACTGCTGGTATGTCAGACTTTGGAGGGGCGGATCCTACCCAAGCACTAATCAAAAATCAATATGGCCCGCTATGGCATGCAGCTGGATCCAAATAATAATAAGCTAATAAGTCATGTTGCGTCATGCAGTCCGATTGGTATAATAATAAAGCCAATATGACCTGCTGCGGTGTGCAACCTGATCCACAGTAACACTCTCAACACGATTCTAAGGCCCACCTAAGTCATCAATTTCTCAAGTCTCGAGGACTCACAATCTCATCTCACTTAGTCCAAACAACACCACATACGGAAAACAACAACAACGTATGATATAACAATGCATAATAAACAAACTGAGATATGATATGCATATGAAGAATCATGACTTGAGTGTATAAATTACAGTTTAATTAGATATCTTAAAATAACATAAATAGCCTCATTAGGTCTCAACCAAATAAGCACATAGTCTAAACATAATTTCTAACATCAATCACAGGTCAAGTAATCAAACAAAGATGGGAAACATTGATATAATAGGATATGAAAGCAAAACAAGTCCGGTAATATTCAAAAAGTCAACTTGATTCATGATTACGCTGGTACACGCCAACATGTCTGCCACCTAACATGTGCATCATCCCAATACATATCATATAACATAGTTCCCAAGGTTAAATACCCTCAAATCCAAGTTTAAATATGTTACTTACCTCGACCAAGCCAAATAAAAAACTAAGCAAGCCAAATAATATTCTAGAAATGCCATCCCACGTGAATCCACCTCCAAATGGCTCGAAACTAGCCAAAAGAAACTCAAAAATATCAAATAATGCCAATGGAAATCAACCCAAATGATAAAGGTTGAATCTTTAATAAAAACTCAAAGTCAACCATAAAGTCAACTAGGGCTCGCTCCGAGAACCCGACAAAATTCATAAATTTTGATAACCTATTCAGTTACGAATCCAACCATACTAATGTAACTCAGATTCGACTCTGGATCGATGTTCAAATCTCAAATATACACTTTGGAAATATTTAGACAAAACCCCCAATTTATCTTCTAAATCATCAATCAAATGCTAAAATCGAAGATGGAATAATGAAATATAATAAAAATCAAGCCAAAAATACTTACCCCAATCTATGAGATAAAAACCTCTCCATAATCGCCCAAATCCGAGCTCCATAATTCAAATATGATAAAATAACTCAAGAGCCCAAAAATAGAGTACTTATATATATGCTCTAAGGATACCCTTCACGAACATGGAAGAATGCTTGCGTTCGCGATGAACAAAAATGCACAACCACCAAATAACTGTACGCATTCGCGGCACAACCCATGCGAACGCGATGAACACCAATGCCAGAGCTTCACGAACGCGTAGATTCCCGCGCGAATGTGATGAACAAATCCTCCAGTTCCCTCTCTGATACGCGAAGGCGACACAACAATACGAACACGATGTCCCATGCTTCACAAAGCTACGCAAACACAATCGTCCAGTCGCGAACACAATGAAGAAAATTGACCAGCTCCCATAATTATAACACTCCTCAAATCTATAAAAGTTTCAAGACACGCTAAATATCGAATTTAATTTTTTTTAATCTTGCCTTGAGTCCATAAAAGTTATACTTCTATTACGGATTTAAACCCTTGTGATTGACCTTTGAGTTACTTCTATATTTATAAATAAATGGACATACAATTAGGGGAATATTATTAATTATTAAAAGTAGGTACAGTTAAATACTAGTTAAGTCAAAACAACAACAAAAAAGGGAAAATAATAAAAGAAAGCATGTGGCAGCCTTACCCCATAAAGGGTTGTGGAAGGCAAAAGGATTAAACAAAAGGTTTAATGCCTTAAACAAAATAGAACACCTCACGTGCTATTTACTCATGCATTGCAAAAGGCTTAAAGCCTTATACAAAACAGAGGCGGCCACGAAATTACTCATGAACGGAAAGTTCTAGGGTTATTTACAAATCACTAATCTTGAACTTAGGTATATAAATTCTCTATTGTTAATTATTCTACAGCAGTAGTAGGTAAGAATCAAATATTTAATTCTCTTCTTTCTTTGTATCAACATTAAATTTCATATTTAGGTGTAAAACTTTGAAATTAATTATAATATACTGGTTGTTATAGAATTAATAATTTGACTGGTATAAATTGGACTGGGGCCTATTGTATACGGTAAAATCAGAGGGTCCAATTTTTCGTTGTTACGATGCCTCGAAAGCACATCTCGAAGGCTCGAGACTACGGTCGGGTTTCATCCCTCGAGGGCCATCGACACTCAACCTCGGGGTAGTACAGACCGACGGTTACGGAGAGAAAGTGGGGAGTTCCCAAAGCGCATAAATAGGGCTGACAAAGTCTAGTGGACTAGTCCAAAAAATGAATCAAGGCATTAACTAGCTGTACCATCTCCATATCTTTGTAATAAATACATTTGTACTATGTTGGGATCCCCTCCCCCCATATATAAAGGGGATCCTTATTTTATTTACACCTGTTGCACAATACTAAATATACAAGAATATTCTCTCTGCTCTCTAACATATTCCCTTGATCTCATTGCTTCCATTTATTGCTTACATTCATTGTGTTCTATTTATTGTTCATTATTTATTGCTTATTATTGGATATAAATAGCCGTCATTGATCTTATTATAACTGTTAGTCGCCCATCGATTACCCTCGGCGGGACGTCAGACTCGACCCCTAGGCCCCGAATAAGCAAGCTCGAGGCCCCGACCTCCAGCCGCTCGGTTTGATTACCATATCGTATCTAAGCTTTAGTCTCACTTCCTAGTCTTTTACTTATTATCCATTGCCTAACAACTAGAATGTTTACCGTGAAAATGGTAACAACAATTAAATTTTAAATGGGATTCTAAAAATACGTGATCTATTCCCGAGCTAGTTGTTAAAGCAGTTAATGCTAAGAACGTGAAGTATAATGATAAAATGCGAGCTAGGACGATGCAATAATCAAACCAAAGGGGCATGTTATCCGAGTGAAGAGATGGTCGATAGGACCTCGGGGTCGGCGTTGATATCGATCTCGAACTACCAGGGACAACCGGGGATGTGACAACAGTTAAAGGTGTAATTAAATAGGGATCTTTCGGCCAATATTAAGCTATAGAATGAAGAACAAGTTAAGAAGCAATGAATACAGGGGCGGCCTCAGGCCAGTACCAAGTGGTAAGGAGAATGACCGAAGATAAATGACTTTGAACCAAGGGGAATAAGCAAATTAGAGAAGAGAGAGAGAGAGAGAGAAGATATTATTGCACTTGAGTAGGATCAATGGAGCTCTGCCTTGCAAGGTGTTGGCGACGCCCTTTTATAGAAATTGGACGCCCAAACTTAGTACAAAATACTTAGTATGACAATAAAGAATGAGATGTGACAGTCGTGAATAGATTTGATCGACCCCGGGTGCATTCCTCGGGGAATTCCTATGTTCGTCGAGGCCTTGGCCGATGTTTATTCTTGGCAGGGCATCGACAGGTTTTGAGGGAAGTGACCGACCCGAGATCCCGTACTTCCGGGGTCACTCTCCGAAGCATTACGTCGGGGGGTGGGGGGATCGGTTCCCCAGTTTTCAATGCACACAGATAGTCTCTGTGTTTCTTAGAAGGAAGTGATAAGAAATGGTATAGACATATCATTTCCCGATCCCCTGTAGCGGTTGTGCCGATGGTGCAGCCCTTCTTTGACAAGTATCGAGGTACTTCGCCTTTTTGCTTCTTCGGGATCACCAGAAATGTTACAACCCTTGGAGTCATATCGTTGCTATCGGTTCAGCTTTTATGAATGTATTGACTGTGCCTGCCGTTACATTTTTCGAGGGCGGTAATGGCACCGTCGGTTGGTTTTCACTCCCTATAAATGGGGCTCATTGTGGCTAGCTTTTCTACGTAGACTTTCTTCGATACCTATCTCTCCTTCTTTTTCTGCCATCTTGAAGTTCCACCATTTTGTCATGTTCGAGGCCCCAGGCTTCAAGATTTACGCTATATGCGCCTTGACTCCTTTCTTGATCTCTTTTTGATTGGACGGAATTGTGCCGCCCTGATGTTGCTGCTACTGTTGTTGTTGTTGTTGCTGCAGTCTTTGTCAGCTCAGGACGATGAGGTAGAGGGCTGATTCCTTCTAGCCCTAGGGGGTATTTTTTGGATGATGCACCGCTGCTTAAGAGGGGGCTCGGATTATAGACCGCTGCTCACCCTCCTCCCTCGGCTTGGCGCGTTACACCCCTTTTGGATTCTTGGGGGGTGTGGCAGGGGTTTCCGCTAGTTGTTGCCTCCCGGGCCGAGGCAACGTCTCAAGAAGTGGCTTGGTGGTTTTGATACTGGCGGGATTCATGACAGCCAGATTTTTCACCCAGCAACTTCTTGTCTCCTTCCCTCACCTCTCTTCCTTTTGAAGATGCCATTCTAAGGAATCGAGATGAGCTCCCTGAGGGCCTCGGACTTGGAAGATATTGTCTTTGAGGTCATATGCCCGAGGGGATGACGACAGAGATACCGCACAAAAAGTAGGCTAGACTCTTAGGCTTTTGCTGTATGCATATCTTTGGATTTCTTTATTGCGTGATGATCCCCTCACGGGCTTTTGTAATCATATGTAATGACCCCTCGAGGGCTGTTGTTTATGGATTTCTTATGAATATGAATATACTTTTTCTGACTTCTGCTTTCCTTACTTTACTTTGTTTCTGTATGCTCCCATGCCCTTAGAGGCTCTTTGAATGCCTTCTTTTATTTGTTGACCGCTGATATCTGACTTGAGTGCGTGCGTTCATTCTGATCTCCTACTGATCAACATGGTTCTCCTCCAACCCATCGTCGTACTTCGGACCAACCTTGGATCGTTCTGATAGTTCTGGGCTATCGGGGTTCTCCGAATTGTTTGGAGATCATGCATCGAATTTTGGGGCCTTTGGGAACGTCGTCTCTGATGAAGGTCATCTTCGGGTACCCGGGGGTCCCTATTGATCTTGATGTAGATAACCCTTTTAGAATGTATAGGACTGATTGCTGCTGAGGAGTTTTTTTGTATTTGGGTGCTTTCTCGGGCCTTCGTGGAGCTTTCAATTGATAAAATGGCTCCGCATAGGGTTCTTTGTGTCCTGGCCCAAAATCAGACCAGTAACATCCGGCCGCCGGATCCTTACCGTGAAGGCATGGGTGGTGTCTTCGGACTTTGTAGTGGCCTTTGAGAGGTGGCTTGACCGAGGGCCGGCGGGTTTAGGGATGCTGGTGGCTTCTCGAATGCAGTCTCCGGGTAGAGATCTGCCTGCGTTTGCATCATCTAGATCGATATCCAGGGACTGTTCCGTATGAGTGTATGTTAAGATGCAACTGTATTTGCTAGCTGGCTTCCTTTGGCGGAGACGTTCGTGTGCTGATCTCGTGTTGGCAAAGGCGTTGCTGGCCTTTGGGGCTTTATCTTACTGCGATGAAGGCTTCTGGGGTTGGCTATCATACCGGCGCCGAATACGATGCTGATGGCTGATGCCCTTGGTTGTTTTTGAATTTGTCGCCGTTTTTCTCACATGCAATGTGAGGCTACTTTCGCCACCTCGGGGGTCATTGGAACCTGCCTTTAATGGCTACTTTATTTGGGGAAGGCAGAGACTGGGCTCGGGCGAATTGTTCCTCCTAGGTGTTGGTGCCACACCTTTGAAACCCTCGTCAGTTATTTGAAGGGATGAAAGGATGTCTTTCAGGCAGTACGCCCCGCGTTTCTCCGGCTCTATCCATGATGATGGTGAATCCAGTAGCCGTTTTTTCCTTTCTCTATCGCGAGCGTTGTTGGTGTCGGACTGTCCCTTGGGGCGGATGTACCCCCTCTAGGGGGTCGTAGATATCCAGGCGGGCAACGACGATAGTGAGATATGTGATGTGACGGAGCCTTTTATCAAGGCGAGGCCGTTTCACGCCTCAGAGGAGAATGCATCGATTGAGCCGGGTGTTTCTGGAGCCCTTGATTCCGAGGTGACGGGTCCAAATTATGGGAGCTATTTGATGGAGCAGGTGGCTTCCCGTAGTACGCACTTCGCCCCTCTCCGCCCTTAGGGCTAACACCCTTTATGTTATATTTAGTTGTAGAAAAAAGTGAAGGTTTCAGAGTACCTTAAAGGCGACGTCAAGCTTCGCCAGAGTGACTCGTATGGAGCTAAGGGCTCAAGTGCAGGCTCAAGCTTCTGAGGGGACGAATGTCTCGGCCAAGGTCTCTGCCTTTCGAGGTCCAACTTCTTTTGACTTGTGACAGCGCCAAAGTTTAGCCGGGTATGATTGGGAAACTTCGAATTTGATCTTCCAAAGTTTTAGAGCCGAGATAATTGATGCTTGGGTCGAAGTGACATTAAGCCGAACCAAGGCGGGTCGGGAGATGGTGATTTGTATGAAGGGTGCTACTGATTCCCAAGCTGAGTTGCAGCGATCCCTCGACCGAGAGAAGAGGACCAAGGAATTCGTTGTAGTTCCCGAGGAGAGGTACTCGAGCAGGTTGGTGCAAGAGGTTCCATTTTCCCGGAGTAATTGGCTCGAGCCAGGGGAATAATCATGGTGCTTAGTCACTTCTTGCTGAAGTTGCGGAGGGCGATTTTTGACAAGCTGTATCCTTTTTAGCGTGGAGTTTAGATTTTGCCGTTTATTGTCGCTTTGTTTCTGATATATGCAGAATATGATTATAGATGGAGAGTGCGCCTTTTTTGCGCATGCAATATATAAGAAGGAATTTGAAGCTTTGTTTCTTCTGTACCTTTTTATTTGTTATTTTTTTCGACCGGGCGGGCTGGTTTTGCTGTTCGGTGGGATCCTCGTAGGTCCGGAACTGATCGGGCAGATCGGGGGCTCTTAAACATGATTTTTGACGTAAGCAGGTGTCGGGGCCTCCGTGCTTGGCCTGGCTATTTAGGCTTAATCTCCGAGTCAGGCTCCGACTCGAGCCTTCTTGTTCTTTGAATTTTTTGTGCCTGTGCGGGTAGGTAGTATTTGTTTTGATCTCTTACCCATGGCCATGCGCCGCTCCAACTGTTTATTGGGTCCAATTTCTGAGTCGCATTATGACTGGTGATTCAATCGACCCTCAAGCTCTCTCCTGCCTGCATGGGCGAATGATGATGACTCTTTGTGCTTTGGGTCGAAGTGACCTCACGGGCGCGTGGCCTAGAAATTTAATCGACTGACGATGGTATCTTTCGAGCCGTGCCCTTAGGCATCCTGCAGTTCAACTATTTTGGGTCCAGTCTCCAAGTCGCGTCGCGATTCGAGCTGTAATTGACCCTTAAGTTTCCCTGATTCCCTTTCCGGCAATAGTGGCATTTATGCCGCACCCTTAGGCATATTGCAATTTTCAGGTCCAGTCTCCGAGTCGTGTTGCGATTCGAGCTGTAATCGATCCTTAAATTTCCTTGAGTTTCTGGCAGGCGATAGTGGCACTTACGCTATTTGGTCGTTGAAAGCTTTTAGTATGTTGCTCGGAGGCTTGCATAGTTAACTATTTTGGATCCGGTCTCTGAATCGGGTTACGATTCGAGCTCATTTTAATTCTCAAGTTGTCAAGATTTTTTAGCTGGCGACAATGGCTCTTACGCTGTTTGGTCGTAGAGACCTTTCAATATGAGGCTCGTGGGCTTGCTTAGCTGGCGACAATAGATCTTACGCTGTTTTTTGCCTGTGGGCTTTTTGTAGGCTTTGTTCCCGCTCGTTAAGGTCTTTTTATATTATTTTTGCCTGACCCATCGTCGGTTCCAGAGGAACCTTGATTTCAAGTCATTGTCGGCGATGTTTCGAGCACCTCGTAAGGTTCATAGCTCGTAGGTCGAGTAGATCGATGCTCTTGCGATTTGGAGCCCACATGGTCGGAGCTCATTTTTGCCTGTTGAGGGAAGCCTATTTTAATTGGTTCTTTCCGAAGTATATTCGGAGTAGTGGTCTGTGATTTTTTAGCGACAGTCGAGCGTCCCCGAGTCGCGTTATTTCGGCTGTATCAGCCGTTTTGACTGTAGTCATATACGTTTGGCCATATCCATTTTTGATCCCTAGTGATAGTTTAGCCGTCTACATCTAGGGTATGCCCTCTTGGGATTCTTACAAATGCGATGTATGGCCTAAACTTCGGGATTTTCCATGCCTGTTGAGGTCTTACAATTTGTCATGCCTGTTGAGGTCTTACAATTTGTCATGCCTGTTGAGGACTTACAGTTTGTCATGCCTATTGAGGTCTTACAGCTCGTAGAATAGATATAGTTATACCGAGTCTTCCCGCTAGGGTCTTATAGTTTAGAATTTTCCAGTGCATGGCGATTGGCGACAATTTATGAGTTATCGAGTTTGCTTATGTTTGAAGGCCGCTTCTCATGAACTCAGAGTTGCATTGTGGGGGCTTTGTAAGCCCGGGGTTCCGACCCTGGGGTCGTGTGTGCGCTGAACCGTTTAAGTCTCTGAGTGTCTCGGGACGTATTTGGCGGAGCGGTTTTTGTTGAGAGTATACTGTGACTTTCCCTTTTTGGAGAGTGAGATGTTGGAAGATATTCTCCGATCCATTGGCACAATACATGTGTTGTTTTGCTGAGTTGACTTATTTTTGGTCGAGTGCAGTTGCTTCGGTGATTTTCATGTTGCCTTACTCCGAGAAGGAGCCCTTCTCTTTTTTCATGGGAGAAAAAGGGTATTTTTTGATTTCCCGATATAATAATACATGCTTCCGCTTTGGCGGGATCTGATTACATCGACCGTTTGGCCTATACATCGTCTTCCCGTAGGAACCTTTGCATGGCGTTTCTCCACCTCCTTTGAATTGGGTAGCTTCCAGGGGGAATGCCCCTCGCCGCTTGAAAGTTGGTCGTAAGGGTAGCTTCGAGTAGTTCTGTGGAGTTTTTTCCCCTTTGAGCAGCTTCGCAGCTGTTGCCTCGTTAAAAACCATGCCGGTAAAAATCCTTCTTTTTTGGGATAAAAAACTCTATCTAAGTAAAAGAGTGCAACGGGCGCACTTTTGGGGGTCTTGAGGCCTCCTGTTAGTGTCCTGGTATTTTCGGTTGAGTGCCGGCATGAGGGTTGGTTCTCAATCCGAAATGAAACAAAAGGAATGGATGTACCTTAAAACGAGATAGGCTGGTGGCGCCTTGGGGTTGGCTTATTATGACCGCCCGAGGGTGGACACGCGATGCGGATTTCTATTTTGTGTTGTCAAACCCGACCGGGGTTGAGATCTGATTCACCCGTTGGCTTTTTCGGGAGCAGAGGTACGGGCGCTGGTAACACATTATGTATTGCGAACATTTACCTTGCCGCGTGTTGTTCCCTATAGACGATTTTGATCCCGTCTTTTGTCAGGAATTTTATCATCTGGTAGAGTGTGGATGGCACCGCTCTCATGCAATGTATCCATGGTCACCCAAATAAGGCGTTATACCTCATATCCCCTTTGATGACATGGAATTTGGTATCTTGGGTTGTGCCGGCCATGGTAATCGGAAGGATGATTTTTTCTTTCGTTGTTTCGCTCGCCATGTTGAACCCATTAAGGACCCGAGTGGCGGGCATGATCCGTTCAGTTAGTCCGAGCTGTTCTACTACCTTTGACCTGATAATATTGGTCGAGCTACCTGGATCTACGAGTACATGTTTTATTTGAAAAGAATTCACAAGAAAGGAGATTACCAGGGCATCATTGTGGGGTCGAGACAAAGCCTCGGTATCTTCTTCGCTGAACGTGAGGGCATCTTCGGGGATATATCCCCGAGTTCATTTTTCTCTGGTGATGGATATTTTTGTTTTCCTCATCATGGGTTCCTGTGGGGCATTGGCACCCCCCATGATCATGTGGATGACGTGTTGTGGCTCGTTTGCCTCATTTTTCTTGGTTGCCTCCCTGTCCCGGAATTGATTTTTGGCCCGATCGTTAAGGAATTCCCGAAGGTGCCCTTTGTTGAGTAGCCGAACCACTTCTTCTCGCAGTTGATGGCAATCCTCGGTCCTGTGGCCGTGTGTGTTGTGAAACTCACACACTAAGTTGTAATTTCTCTGTGAAGGGTCCAACTGTATTGGTTTGGGCCACTTGGCGTCCCTGATTTGCCGATAGCGAACACGATGTATGTCGACGCTGAAGTTGTATTTCGATAAGTGTGGCGCGTTCATTGGTACCATGTTTCGATCGAACCTGGTTCTGTTGATGAGCCCCCGAGTGTCCTGTCCTCGATCTATCCTCCGATCGTTACAGGGTAGGTTACACCTCGGGGCATTCCTTCTGTCTTCAAGGTACGGTTGGTACCTTTCTTTGCTTGGTTTCGTCTCTTTTGCTAGGAGTCTGTTTGGGTATACTGAGCCCGAAGGGGCTCCCAGCTGGTCATCTTGGGCCCTGATCTTTGACTGGTATCGGTTGTGAACGTCCGACCAAGTCATGGCCGGGTATTCGATTAGAGTTTGTTTTAGCTGTTTTGAAGCCATCGAGCTTCGTTCGTTCAGTCCTTGGGTGAAGGCCTGCACCGCCCAGTCGTCGGAGACTAGTGGAAGCTCCATCTATTCTATCTGGAAGCGGGATACGAACTCCCATAAAATCTCGTTCTCTCTATGATTGATTTTGAAAACGTCGGATTTCCTTGTTGCTACCTTGATGGCTCCAGCATGTGCTTTTACGAAGGAGTCTGCTAGCATGGCGAACGAATCTATGGAGTTGGGAGCCAAGTTGTGGTACCACATCATGGCCCCCTTTGACAGCGTTTCTCCGAATTTTTTCAGCAACAAATCTCGATCTCGTCGTTTTTTATGTCGTTGCTTTTACTGCACAGGTGTAAGCAGTGATGTGTTCGTTAGGGTCGAAGGTGTCGTTGTACTTAGGGAGTTCCGACATTCTGAACTTTTTCGGGATGGGCTTCGGGGCCGCTTCCTCGGGGAACGGCCTTTGAATGAACTTCTTTGAATCCAAATCTTTGAGGATTAGGGGCGCACCTGGGATCTGATTGACCCTAGAGTTGTAGGTCTCGACTTTTTTTATCGTTGGCTGCAATCATTTTCTCACCTGATTTGATCCTTTTTGTGAGGTCCTCGAGCATTTTTACGATGGCGGGATCAGCCACTAATCCATTGTTGCTTGACCTTTCGAGTACTCGCTCGGCTGGAGGAGCTGTCTCTGGTGCCGTTGTGCTGGGGGTTCTTGGGTGGCTTTGTAGCTAAGCGATGGCCAGTTGTTGTGCCTGTAACATCTCAAAAATAACATGAAGACTAACTTCCTGTTCTTCCCGGGCCAGGGTTTTTTTTTCTTCCTATTGGTCGTTGTGCCGTACGCTCCTGTCGGTGTGAGAAGTTTCATCGACCTGTTGTACGTCCTGTGAATCTGCGTCTGCTAGGATCGGTCGGGGAGCGATATCAGGATTACGTGGAGGTGCTCCAGCGGCCGGGATAACCACGCCATTTTCCCCATGATTTTCGAGGTTGTCGTTCTAAACTCCATTTACCAAGCCGGACATTTTGTCCTGAAATCAAAGAATCTTGGACAAGAAAAAGTGTGAAAGATAATGTGCGTTTGTGTGATGATACCAGCAAGAAAATAATCACTATTAGTTTTAGCCCCACGGTGGGCGCCAAACTGTTTACCGTGAAAATGGTAACAACAATTAAATTTGTAAATGGGATTCTAAAAATACATGATCTATTCCCGAGCTAGTTGTTAAAGCAGTTAATGCTAAGAACGTGAAGTATAATGATAAAATGCGAGCTAGGACGAGGCAGTAATCAAACCAAAGGGGCCTGTTATCCGAGTGTAGTTATGGTCGATGGGATCTCGAGGTCGGCGTTGATATCGATCTCGAACTACCGGGGACAACCGGGGATGGGATAACAGTTAAAGGTATAATTAAATAGGGCTCTTTCGGCCAATATTAAGCTATAGAATGAAGAACAAGTTAAGAAACAATGAATACAGGGGCGGCCTCGGGCCAGTACCAAGTGGTAAGAAGAATGACCGAAGATAAATGACTTTTAACCAAGGGGAATAAGCAAATTAGAGAAGAGATAGAGAGAGAGAAGATATTATTGCACTTGAGTAGGATCAATGGAGCTCTGACTTGCAAGGTGTTGGCGCCCCCTTTTATAGAAAGGGGACACCTAAACTTATTACAAAATACTTTGTATGAGAAAAAAGAATGAGATGTGACAGCCCGTTAGTTTTACTTCGCATGAGGGCTGGTGTCGAGCCGCTTGAATAGATTTGATTGACCGCGGGTGCATTCCTGCGTTCGTCGGGGCCTTGGACGATGTTTATTCTTGGCAAGACATCGATAGGTTTCGAGGGAAGCGACCGACCCGAGATCCCGTGCTTCCGGGGTCACTCTCTGAAGTATTACGTCGGGGGGGGGGAGGGATCGGTTCCTCGGTTTTCACCGCACACATAGCATAAAAGTAGATCACGTATTTTTAGAACCAAAAAATCAAATTTAATTGTTATCACTAAATTCATGGTAAATATTTTGGCGCCCACCATGGGGATAAAAATAATAGTGATTATTTTCTTGCTTGTTTTTACTACGTATCGCAAGTTATCTTTCACACTTTTTATTGCCCAAAGTCTTTGATTTCAGGTCAAAATATCTGACTCAGTAAACAATAATCTCGAGAACCATGGAGAGAACAATGTGGATGTTCCAGGTGTTGGTGTACCACCACGAAACCTTGAGAACGCACCAGAACCAATTCCCGTGGACGTAGTCTCATGCGATGCCCAACACGTCGATATAAGCTCCCACACTAATAGGAGCGTGCACCAAGGATACCAACAAGAAACTCAGAAAACCCCAGCTAGGGAAGAACAGGATGTTAGACTTCACATTATTTTGAAATGTTATAGGCATAATAGCTGGCTATTGCTCAGCTGCAAAGTCACCAGAAAACTCCCAACACAGTAACACCGGGGACGGCTCCCCCATTCGAGCAGGTACCAGAGAGATCAAGAAACAACGGGTCGGCAGCCTACCCCGCCATCGTAAAGATGCTCGAGGACTTCACAAAGAGGATCGATTCGGGCGAGAAGAAGATAGAAGCCAACGGAAAGAAGTTAGAGACCTACAATTCCAAGTTGATCAAATTCCGGGTGCACCCCCGATTCTAAAAGGGGTAGATTCGAAGAAGTTCGTGCAAAAGCCATTCTCGCAGGAAACAGCCCCAAAACCCATTCCAAAGAAGTTCACAATGCTTGAGCTTCCGAAGTACAATAGAACCTCGGGCCCCAACGAGCACGTCACTGCCTACACTTACGGAATGAAGGGCAACGACCTAAGGGATGACGAGATCGAGTCCGTCCTACTAAAGAAGTTCAGGGAAACACTCTCGGAAGGGTCCATGACGTGGTATCACAACCTAGCTCATAACTTTATAGACTCATTTTCCATGCTGGTAGATTCTTTCATAAAGGCACATACTGGTGCCATCAAAGTAGCAACAAGGAAATCCGACGTCTTCAAAATCAAGCAAAGGGAGAATGAGATGCTGCGAGAGTTCGTATCTCGCTTTCAAATGGAACGAATGGAACTACCACCAGTCTCTAACGACTGGGCAGTACATGCCTTCACTCAAGGTCTGAATGAACGAAGCTCGGTGGCTTCAAAGCAGCTGAAACAAAATTCGGTTGAATATCCCGCCGTGACCTGGTCGAACTTTCACAACCGATATCAATCAAAACTCAGGGTCGAGGACGACCAACTAGGAGCCCCCTCGGGCTCGGTATACCCAAGCAGGCTTCTAGCGAAGGAGCCAAAGCCAAACAAAGAAAAGTACCAGCCATACACCGAAGACAGGAGAAATGACTCGAGGCGCGACATACCCCACAATGATCGAAGGATGGACCGAGGCTAGAATCCTCGGGGACTCGTCAAAAGAGTTGAATTCGATTGTCATACAGGGCCAACAGAGGCACCTCGCTTGTCGGAATACAACTTTAACGTCGATGTATCAGACATCGTGTTTGCCATCAGTAAAATCAGAGACGCCAGATAGCCCAGGCCTATGCAATCAGATCCTTTGCAAAGAAATCATAACTTACTGTGTGAATTTCACAACACGCACAGCCACAGGACCGAGGATTGCCACCAACTCCGAGAAAAAGTAGCCCGACTACTCATTAAAGGTCACCTCCGAGAATTCCTCAACGACCAGACAAAAAATCAGTTCCGGGAAAGAGAGGCGACCAAGAAGAACGAAACAAATGAGCCACAAAATATCATCCACATGATCTTGGGAGGCATCGATGCCCCACAGGAGCCCATGATGAAAAGAACAAAAATATCCATCACCAGAGAAAAGCGAACTCGGGGTTGCATACCCGAGGATGCTCTCACATTCAACGATGAGGACATCGAGACCTTGTCTCAGCCTCACAACGACGCACTACTAATCTCTTTCCTTGTAAATACATTTCAAATTAAACGTGTACTTGTGGATCCAGGTAGTTCAGCCAACATTATCAGGTCGAGGGTGGTAGAGCAACTCGGATTGCTTATATAAATCGTGCCTGCCTCTTGAGTCCTCAACAGATTCAACATGGCGAGCGAAACAACGAAAGGAGAAATCACCTTCCCAGTCAACGTGGCCGGCACAACTCAAAATGCTAAATTCCATGTCATCGAAAGAGATATGAGGTATAACGCCTTGCTCGGAAGGCTGTGGATACACTTCATGAGAGCAGTGCCATTCACCCTCCATCAAATTATGAAATTCCCGCAAAGGATGGGATTAAAACCGTCTACGGGGAATAGCATGTGGCACGAGAAATGTTCGCGGCGCACGATGTGACGCCGACACCAGTACCTCCACCCTCAAAAGAGCCAAAAGGGTAATTAAATAGAAAATAGCGATAGCAAACTATGTCTTCGGCTAAGCTCGACTAAACAAAACAAAGGACCGTACCGAGTCCTCGAAATAAGCAATCGAACCACATCGAGACCCGAAGCGCCATCAACACTAAGGTATGGCCATCCCTTTTTTTCAGTTACATTTTATACTAACCTGAATGCAGGTATCCGATCAAAATGACCGAAGCGCTTCCCAACTCAAAGGCCTTAGGTTTCAAAAGCATGTGTTGCATTCTTTTCCTTCGACCCGGTGGCTTTTATCCCAAGAAGGGTTTTACCGGCATGGTTTTAACGAGGCAACATCTATATGCTACCTAAGGAAGAACCAACAAGTATTCAAGGCTTCTTTTGCAATCAACCTCAAATACTGGGGGGAATCCCCCCGAAGGTCACCTACTCGGAGAAGCCAAGATGCACTAAGTGGGGTCTCGATAGGAAAATAATGTACCGGGCCAAACGGTCGAACAAACCATGTTCGCATAGAACAACTGAGCCTGTAATAGCTAAAACATGTATACTGGTATCAAGTAATGAAAGAAACTCGGTATTTTTTGCAAATACGGCTCCTCTGTCAAAAACGTCCCGAACACTCCGGGACTAGCGTCAACAACTCAAAACAATACGACCCCCGGGTCGGAGCTCCTAACTCATAAACCCTTAATGAGGCAACATCAAGATCAAAAAACAACTCCAGAGCCAAAAAAGGTCCCAAACACTTGGGGACTGGCATCGAAAACTCAAGGCCATATGACCTCTGGGTCGAAAACTCCAAAATCGCAAGCTCTCAATGAGGCAATACCAAGTTTACAAGTAATAGCTCCCGAGCCAAGAGACCCTCGATGGCTCGGGGACTGCCGCCAATCGCCACTCCCATCGACTTGTCAAAACCCAAGGCCATAAGACCACATACGGGCATCCTCGGTCTCGTAAGACCTATATAAGGAAACAACAATATCTGTAAGACCTCAAGCAAGGCATGAACTACACTTGTACCAAGTGACAATATCTGTAAGACCTCAAGCAAGGCATGAACCATACTTGTACTAGGTATCCAAAACTGTAAGACCTTACTAAAGGCATAAACCTGATCTCAAAGTTAAGGCTATATATCAAACTTGTAAGACCCCTAAAAAGGCATACCCTCAATATAGACGCCGAAAGTACTTCACTCGAGACTGAAAGGCTCCGGCCAAACACAAATGACTACAATCACAAGGTTGTACTAGCCAAACTAACGCGACTTGGGGACTCCCGACCGTCGCTATAAAATCACAAGCCTTCAATTACTTCGAATATACTTCGAACAGAACCGGTTAAACATGCTACCCTCAACACATGCAAAAAAGCTTCGACTATGTCTGCTCCAACTATAAGGCTTCGAGATACTCAGCCACCTAGCCAAACCTCCCGAGGTTCTCGATCATCGCCATGTAACGACTCACAATCGAGGATCCAATCGAACCATAGAAGAGTCAGGCAAACACAATTTCAATAAAGTCCTTAACATGGGAAAATTAAAGCCTATAAGAGGTCGTACAGGCCCAACGCATAAGAGCCACTATCGCCAGCCCATATAAAAGGTCATATCGACCCAACACGTAAGAGCCACTGTCGCCAGCACATACAAAAGGTCGTATCGACCCAACGCGTAAGAGCTTAAGGGCCAGCTTTAAATTCAAAAACTTGAGGGTCGAATGAGCTTGAGTCAAAACCCAATTCGGAGACTGAACCCAAAATAGTTAACTAAATATGCCTAAGAGGAAAATCATAAGAGCTCAAAACGTCGACTTACACTAAAAGGTCATACCGACCAAGCGCGTAAGAGCCTGCGGGCCAGCCCAATGAGCCCCAAGGCCATAACATGAATATGAGGGTTCCCTTTTAACTCGAAGACCAGTTCATCTAGCTAAAATCAAAACAAAGAGGAATGCATGAAAAATAAAACCGCAAGGCTTCCTTTCGTATATATACGAAAAAATACAAGCTCTATTTACAAGTGCTCTTTGAAAGAACTATATGCAGAAAAGGAAGGCCTAATCTACATACCCCTCGGGGACTATGGCCCGTCGGCCTCTTTCTTGCTATCTTCGGCATTAGACAGAAGGAGCTTAGCATCATATTCTTCCGCCTTCGCCTGCTTTATCTCTTCCGAGAGATCGAAGCCCCTACCTTGGATTTCCTCGAGCTCCTATCTCGAAAAAAATACAAGTACATATATGCAAAAATATACAAGATCCTATCTCTTCCGCATTCTTCCTCCGTCTTTTTCTGTAGATGAAATAATCCTCAAGAGCTAGAAGAAGGAACACACACTCCCTCGAAACAAAACTACCTGCTCCTTCAGGAAGCTCTCATAATTCGAGCTTTGACTTGCCTCATACCGTAAACGCGACAACTCATCTTCCCTTTCATCGCAAAGAAGCCTAAGGGATTTCTCCCTGTCAACGGCTTTTCACAATCTGGCCTCACGATGAAGAGCTCAGATTTAAGCTTATTAAAAGAATGTGGAAGAGAAACATGGTAAGAAAGTGAAACTTACAAAACTATAAAACCAGTATAAACGGCCTGAACCTACCTCCGAGTAAAGCGGCTGAGCTTCCTCAAGAGTTGAGCGTACATCTACTGGTCTGGCTCCATCTACCCCAGTAGAATCACCCCGGTTTGGCACACAATCGCCCGATATACGTGCTTCGACATCGTGTTAAACATCCCTCGAAGTGACTTCGACAGGAGAAGAAGCCAACGACTGAGAACCCTCGGGTGCTGCAGGTTTGGCTGAAACGCCCTCTCTAAGCCTCCGGGCCGGACTCATCTTGCTACAATCACTATGGTCCTGCAAAAGTCCTCTCTTGTTTATTGTTATTGTTATCACCCCCAGTCCAGAAGCCGATAGTCTTTCTCCCACTCCTAAAGGGCACGACTTTGCTTTAAGGGAATCCCTAATGCCTGCAATGACAGAGTTAGTATTCAGAAAGAAAAAGCGCCCTTCCAAGAGAAAGAGGGGAGAAAATCACATAGCATGTACCGTGGTGTTTTGCCTCCCACCTATCCTTAGATAAAGCTAACCACTTATGCTTATTGCAAGTCGAGTGCATCAACAACTTCGAAACCTAATCCGGCAGATGGGCAACCTCACCCGACATCCATGAAATTGCTGCAGAAAAGGAAAAGAAGGCACATTTATGGAGCCCGCCTTCGCCATAAACAAAACTACGAAGGCATGAGTGTACCACTTACGCGTAAAATTCCATTCCTCAGGAAATGGCACAAACTCCACTGGAATAATATCGATAGTCCGTACTCGGATGAATCAGCTCATCCACCCTCAATCTCCATCTTCTTCATCATCAACAACAAAAGGCGTGGTGGATCGGCATCGTAGGGTTAGCAGACCTCAATGGTAAAAAGGCTGATACAGCCTGATGAGATGGCTAAGAGTGAATTCAAGCCCTGCCTTATTCGCAAAGAACCTTATCATCAATACTATCCACCAAAATGACGTATGAATCTACGCCAAGGTAACCTGGTACTTTTGATAGAAGTCGAGCATAACCCTATCAAGGGGACCCAGCGTAAAAGGGTATGTATACATGTTCAAAAACCCCTCGGCATGGTCCATGATTTGCTCTTCCGCGGAAGATACCCGCAGTACTACCTCTTCCCCCATCCACAATCCTTCCTCGCCGACTCAAGAAGATCCCCCCTCGAAACAAAATGCCCACAGGTAGAACTCTTTTCTCCTTGCCGAGTGGAAGACCATGACTGTGGTGAAACTAGAGAATTGGAGCGGGAATTTGAGCAAGAGCATCAAAACTAAAATGATGGAGAACCTAATGCAGGAAAGGAGAACTCTATAAAAGAGGATAACAACTTAGAATAGTGGAATCTCCAAAAGGGTGAAGACAACCCTATATATGGAAAAAACAACAACCACCCACCTGCCTCAAAGGTCGATTAAAAATACTTGCTAAAGCTTTTATCACTTTGGAAAGATATGCCGGTGGAATTGCCTTGGTCATTTCGTAACCGTGCCATACACTTGACGCCGCCATATGACGTTTCGATGTTGGAGACCCCATATCAACTAGGTCTCGAGATGGTACCCGATCTCGAGGACCTTCACCAAAAAGAAGATAGGCTCTAGAAAGCCATTGACATCATTACAGGCCTCGAGATGGTGCCCGATCTCGAGGACCCTCGCCAAAAGGAAGATAGGCTCCAGAAAGCCATTGACATCATTACAAGCCTCGAGATAGTACCCAATCTCGAGGACCTTCACCAAAAAGAAGATAGGCTCCAGAAAGCCATTGGCATCATTACAGGCCTCGAGATAGTACCTGACCTCGAGGACCTTCACCAAAAAGAAGATAGGCTCCAAAAGCCATTGGCATCATTATAGGCCTCGAGATGGTACCCGATCTCGAGGACCTTCACCAAAAAGAAGATCGGCTCCAGGAATCCATTAGCGTTATTACAGGCCTCGAGATGGTACCCGATCCCGAGGTCCTCCCCCAAGAAGAAGATATGCCCTAAGGGTCCATTAATATCATTGCGAAACTCAAGATGGTACCCGATCTCGAGGGCTCCTCTCTCAAAAAGAGGATAAGCTCTAAGAACCTACTCATACGGGCTTGGCCTCGAGGTACCATCCAAATCCAGGTAGGCCCTCATCCGGGATCTATCTGCAACGCCTTAAGACTATCTACACTAAGTTCAAATCAAGTCTCCAGGTAGCCTGAGCTTGAGTGACCCCCCACTTGGGGACTGCCCCCGAAAGCCCAAAGGCTATCTTTATCCTCAGGCATCCGAGCAAATCCCCCCATTGAGGACTATCACGGGGTCTAAAATGCTAAGTCTCGTACTGAAAGTTCGAAGCCCTACTCTCATTCAACTCAAATCCGGGGATCCCGACGACCCGAGTTTACCAAACCAATTCGGGCCTTGTCCAAGGGATGGTAAAAGGTTCTATGAGGAATCGTTTTAATCAATCAAGGGCCAGAAGAAATACTTGCACCAGGGATCGATACTCGCACCAATCGATGGAGTCGTGCATTCGGATTCTCCACAAATGCAGGTAAAAATAAATGTAGCATAAATCAGAGGCAAATTGAAGAAACGTCTTTGTATTCATAAGCACACGATTATAAAAAACCACGAGGGGTCCTTACATATGATTACAAAAGCCCACGAGGGGTCCTTACACATATACAAAGAAGCAAAAAAAATAAAAATAATACACATATAGTAAAAGACAATAGCCTAATCTATTCTCGGGGATGCATCCTCGGTGGCAGTATCTTCGAGCGCCATCTCCTCGGGGGTCTCATCTCGGTCTTCCAAAATGGTATCTTGAAGGGAGTACATAAAGAAGAGAAAAGTGAGAAGATAGAGAAGAGGAAAGTGCAGAAGCATAAAAAGATGAAGAAAAAGCCATAGCCCACAAAAGAGCAAAAGCTTTTATCAGGCTGAGAAAACCACGGCCCGATAAGAGACTTGGCGAGCGCCGGCCTTACCTGCACGGCTACTTTGAGTCCACTTCTTGGAATATTGTACCGTGCAAGCTTGTGGCCGGTAGTTCCACCTCGCCCCACGGAAAGCAAAAGGGATGAAGTGCCATACCAGACGGAGTAGGGAGATGAGCAGCGGTGTATAGTCCGAACACCCTCCTGAGCAGTGGTGTAGAATCCAAATATCTTCCTAAGTCGGAAGAAACCAGCCCCCTATCCTATCACCTCGAGCCAATAATGATAGCAGTAACAACAACAACAACAATGACAAGTTAGTGTATTCTCGCTCGGCAAGGGAAAGCCTAGGAAAAAGGCCATGGCGTAGCTGACGAGAACGCCGCCATGTAACCTTAAGGCTGCGGCCCTCAAACATGAAGGATAATGATGGATGAGGATGAGGAGAAGAAAAGGGTGGAAGGATGTTTTAGAACACTTAAATGAAAAATTGGTTCCAGGAGGCTCCCATTTATAAAGTGTGGTGGTGTAACCGACAACGCCATCAATATCTTTGAAAGACGTATTAGCAGGTGCCATCAATGCATTTTTGGGAACTTAATCGGTGGCGATATTATCGCTCTAGAGAATGAGAATCGATAGTACATTGAATGGCCCTGAAAAGATGAGTCAACGAGATGCCTCAGTTATCGCAAAGGCTTGCATCATAAGTATGACATCATAGCGGGAAGCTCAAAGAGATGGGTATCAAAGTCGTTTCTTATTTTTCTAGTCTAAGAAACGCGGGGACTATCTATATACAGTAAAATCGAAGGATCCAATTTTCCATCGTTACGATGCCTCGAAAGCACATCTTGAAGGCTCGAGACTACGGTCGAGTTTCATCCCTTGAGGGCCATTGACACTCGACCTCGGGGCAGTACAGACTGACGGTTACGGAGAGAAAGTGGGGAGTTCCCAAGGCACATAAATAGGGCTGACAAAGTCTAGTGGACTAGTCCAAAAAATGAATCAAGGCATTAACTAGCTGTACCATCTCCATATCTTTGTAATAAATGCATTTGTACTATGTTGGGATTCCCACCCCCACCCTATATATAAAGGGGATCCTTGCCATTTTGTAAACACCTATTGCACAATACTAAATATACAAGAACATTCTCTCTCCTCTTTAACATATTCCCTTGATCTCATTGCTTCCATTTATTGCTTACATTCATTGTGTTCTATTTATTGTTCATCATTTACTGTTTATTATTGGACATAAAGAGCCGTCATTGATCTTATTATAACTATTAGTCGCCCATCGACTACCCTCGGCGGGACATCAGACTCGACCCCTAGGCCCCGAATAAGCAATCTCGAGGTCCCGACCTCCAGCCGCTCGGTTTGATTACCATATCATCTCTAAGTTTTAATCTCGCTTCCTAGTCATTTACTTATCATCCATTTCCTAACAACTAGCATAAAAGTAGATCACATATTTTTAGAACCACAAAATCAAATTTAATTGTTATTACCATTTTCACGATAAACACCTACGTATTGGCTCTAGGAGGTTTGAGGTATTGATATAACCCTTTACTAAAGTTGTTTAACTAACAAAATCACGCATATACGATGTTTGATGAATTGTTTAAAAGAGTTAATATGTACATAAATGGGAGAGAATGAGTACCTATTAACTTAGAATTGTTCTAGATAAAGTTTAGATGATTTATTATGATATATGTGCATAAATTTTTAGATTTTTGTGTTATTCTTATATGCCATTTTCATGTTGAAAATTCATGAAGAAACAAGAATCTTTAGAAATACTTTTAAATATTTATTTAATTTTTATGTCATGCTTTACATTTAAGGATACCAGTATGAGTATATATATGATATTCCAGAAAATATTTAGACTTGAAAAATCACAAGAAGAAGATTTAGAAGGAAAAGATTTTTGGGAGTATCCTTTATTCTAAGAAGGGTCATCGTCTAGGCCGAGGGTCCTGACCAAGGCGTTGACTTCCTGAAACTACTTATGCCAAAGTAGGGGGCACACGAACCGAAGGTCTCGTTGTTGACAATTTACTTACCCGGGCTAAGGTATGATACATGAGAGCTGAGAACTATGAAGCGAGTGGCACCTCGTGGATTGGGCCTATTCGATCAGGTTGGGATCGAACTCGTGCCGATCACATGGTGACTAAGACAAAAATAAGTCAGGATAGTTGGAACTCCCGAAGTATAAAGTGAAGTATTTTTTATATAAGAAAGAAAAAGAAAAAAATTTCTTTTAGAATATTTATAAACTGTTATTATGAAGTTTTTTTATAATTGTTCTTAGAAGCTTTATGTTTTCCATATATTTAGAATCCTTGTTTGTAACATATATTTTATTAAAGTTTTGTCCCTTGTCATTGAGACTTACTGAGTACAATATATGGTACTAAAATTCTCTTTTGGGAACCTATGTTGGTCTGTAGTACAACATAGTAACCAGTTTTGTAGGCCAGTAGGCTACATGATAGGACTTCTCTCTCTTCCAGTGCTATTGGTGAGCTCCACTTTTTTCGTGGAATATTCCTTCGAGTCATATTTATTTAGTATTTGTTTGTTTACTTGGAGAACTAGCCAGACAATCTCATGTTCTGAGCAGTGCGTTAGTTTATTAGTAGAGGCTTCATAGACACAACCATTGGGTTACGATTCAGATGTTTTTGATAACAACTTAGCAGTATTTCAATGGTTACAACGAATAAAGTTTTGGAGTTGGTTTATTTTAGATATTTAAATTAATTAAAAGTATTTGGTTAAAGTATTGCCTTATTTATCGGGTCAAGTTCGGTCAAGTTTAGTGATCGGGTTCCCGTCACGGCTTATTCAAAAATTGGACCGTGACAAACTTGGTATCAGAGCCTCAGGTTTATAGAGTCCTAGGAGTATATTAAGTCGTATCAGTAGAGTCTTATTTATGGGTATGAAGCACGTCATACTTATAAATAGGAGGCTACAAGCATTTAGGAAAAGTCCCATTTTTTCATTTTTTCATAATTTAGATCGTGCATTAGAGCCTACCTCTAAGAAATTAGCAAATGTATTCATTTCTCCAAAACTCGTTGAAATGACTGGTACTCGCAACTCTGACATCGACACTCAAGATGCTGCTTAAGAAACTATTGCTACTATTGTGGCTCAAGGTAGAACTAAGAAAGCTTCAACTTAGAAAAGGAAGGGTAAATTTACAAAGAGGGTTCAAGTACCCCGAATTGAGCATGAAGAAGAGGTGGAGCATGATGAGCAAGTACCTCAAGATCCAGTGACACCCCCAATAGGAGTTCTGGCTCAGACAGCTATATCTCAAGAGGTGGGTCAAATGTTTAATGTTTTCAATAGTGCTATGGAGATGTTTAAAGCCTTCATGGCCAACCAGAATGAGAGAAGAGATGAGATTCCACCTCAATCAAATAGACAGAATAATTCCGATTCCTCAATAGTGAATGAATTTTTAAAGTTGAGTCCTCCGTTGTTTCGTGGACTATAGTTGATGAAGATCCAATGTTGTGGCCGGAGGTTGTCATGAAAGCCCTCCGAGCAATGCAGGCATTTGATGATGAAGCCGTGGAGCTGGTTGCCTGCTAGCTTAGAGATGTGGCTGGTGCTTTGTTTGAGATGTGGGAAAATGAAAGAGATGAAGATGGTGGTCCTCCTACTTGGGAAGAATTTGAAGAGGCTTTCATGGCTAATGTTATACCATAAAAGGACAGGGAAGCTAAGGATACAGAATCCGAGAAGCTCAAGTAAGGGAATAAAAGTGTGCAAAAGTACTACATGGAATTCATAAGTTTGGTTAAGCATTCTTCTCACATGGTTAAGACAGAAAAAGCAAAGATCAGCAGGTTTGTTATCGGTTTGGATTACCACATTAAGGATACGACATCAGCTCCAGCAGTAGGAATGACAACTTTCTCCTCTGTTGTGGGTTTCTCCAAGTACTTAGAAAAAGACAAACAACAAAGGATAGAAGAAAAAGAGTATAACAAGAAAATCCGTACAATGAGCGGGTTTAGTGGTACATCTAGCGGAGGAGGAAGGAGTTCCTTTAATAAGGAGTCATTTTCACTAGCTCAGTCCAGTCATTAGTCAGGTGGTGGGTCTTCCTTCACATATACTCAGAGTTATGGAAACCAGTCTCGCCAAAATAAGAATTTTATGACACCATCCTCATATAGCTAGAGCCATGTTGAGCAACATTCACAACAATAAGGTCTTTGTGGTACATGTAAACGGAAACGTTCAGGTCAGTGCAAGCTCGGGTTTCACGGTTGCTATCATTGTAGAGAAATTGGTCATATAAAGGCCAGCTGCCCAAAGTTGCGACGTAATTTCAGTGGTGGATCAACTCGTCATTCTAGTTCCTCAGCTACTACAGTTGCACCACATCAGGCTCGTAGTTCTCATAATCAGACCAGGCATGAGGCAGGAAGAAGTACAGACCGAGCTACTTAGGGAGGGGGACAACCCCATTTGTTTGCTACATTTGATCATTAGAGTGCAGAGGCATCTGCAAAAGTTATTACATGTATATTTCTAGTCTGCTCACATAATGCTTATGCCATAATTGATCCAGGTTCAACATTTTTGTACGTGACTACGTACTTTGCAATTAACCTCGGGCTAGAACCTGAACAACTTAGTGAGCCATATCAAGTATCTACTCCAGTTGGGGAGTTAGTGAAAGCCACAAGAGTCTATAGAGGTTGTATAATTTCAGTTCAAGGTCACAGTACTGATGCCGATCTCATAGAGTTAGAAATGTTTGATTTCAATGTGATCATGGGTATGGATTGGTTGTCTTCCTACTATTCCATGTTAGATTGTCGTGCCAAGATAGTCAGGTTCCAATTTCTAAATGAAGAAGCCTTAGAGTAGAAGGGCAGTTCAGCATTGCTAGTAGGTAAGTTTATTCTTTACGTTAAGGCACAACGAATGATCGGTAAGGGGTGTCTTGCGGCTCACATCATTATCAAGAATCATAACCACTAGCTCTTCAGTCTGTGCCAGTTGTTAGAGAATTTCCAGAAGTTTTCCCAGATGACCTTCCCGGACTTTCTCCTAAAAGAATTATAGACTTTGGCATCGATCTCAAACCAGGCACTTAGCCCATATCTATACCTCCTTATTGGATGGCTCCAAATGAACTTAATGAGTTGAGGGAATAGTTGAAAGACCTTCTTGACTAGGCTTCATCAGGCCGAGTGTTTCTTCGTGGGGTGACCTGGTCCTGTTTGTCAACAAGAAAGATGGGTCTCTCAGAATGTAAGTCAACTATTGGCAATTGAATAAGGTACCATTAAGAACAGGTACCCACTACCAAATTGATGATTTATTTGATCAACTTCGGGGTGTAAAGTACTTTTCAAAGATAGACTTGAGGTCGGGGTATCATCAGTTGAGAATCAGAGAAGAGGATATATCTAAAATAGCTTTTAGAACTCACTACAGGCACTAAATTTCTAGTAATGTCCTTCAGGTTGACAAATACTCCAGCTGTATTCATGGACCTTATGAATGGAGTTTTCAAGCAATTCCTTGATACCTTTATTATTGTGTTTATAGACAATATTTTTGTATACCTAAGAGTAAGGACGAGCATGCGAAATACCTCAGGATAGCCTTGCGTACCTTGAAAGAGAATGAACTTTATACCAAATTTTCAAAATGTGAGTTCCGGTTGCAGTCAGTGGTATTCTTAGGCCATGCGATATCTAGTGAAGGCATAAAGGTAGACCCTCAGAAGATAGAAGCAGTCAAGAACTGGCCAAGGCCGACAATGCCAACCAAAATCGGGAGTTTCTTGGGATTAGCTGGCTACTATAGAAGGTTTGTAGAGGGATTTTCCTCACTTGCAACTTCATTAACTAAGTTGACTCAGAAATCAGTTAAGTTCTAGTGGTCAGATGCTTGAGAGCAAAGTTTTCAAGAGTTAAAGAAGAGGTTGACCACAACACCTGTGTTAGCCTTTTCTGACAGGCTTGAGTGGGTTCACAATGTATTGTTATGCCTCCAGAGTTGGTCTTGGTTGTGTTCTTATGCAATATGGAAAAGTTATTTCTTATGCTTCCAGGCAGTTAAACAATCATGAGAAGAAATACCCCACACACGACTTGGAGCTTGCAGGAGTGGTGTTTGCATTAAAGATATGGTGGCACTACCTTTATGGAGAGCATTGTGAAAGGTTTACATATCAGAAAAGCCTCCAGTACATTTTCAAGCAGAAAGAATTAAATTTGAGATAGAGAAGGTGGCTTGAGCTATTAAATGATTATGACATCAATATCCTTTATCACCCACGCTAAGCTAATGTGGTAGCAGATACACTTAGTAGGAAGTCAATGGGTGTCGTAGCCCATCTTGCAGTACAAAGGCAAACTTTGGTTTGAGAAATTAAAAACAAAATGGCAAATGATGGAATTAGATTGGATGAGACCGAAGAAAGAGGTATAACTGCTTATGCCTTAGCACAATCCTCTCTTGTTGTTCATGTTAAGGCTAAGCAAGACGAAGATCCGTACTTAGTGAAGTTAAAAGAATGAGTCAAAAACAAAGAAATCACTATTTTCACTCTAGGAAGTGATAGAGTTTTGAAGTTGAATGATTGGTTATGTATGCCTGATGTAGATGGGTTTAGGAAGGCCATAATGGAAGAAGCTCACAGTTCGAGGTACTCTATCCACCCAGGTGCTACCAAAATATATCTGAACTTGAAAGAGTTGTATTGGTGGAAAGGAATGAAGAAGCAAGTAGGAGATCATGTGGCCAAATGTTTGAATTCCCAGCAAGTCAAAGCCGAGCATCGGAGGCCTGGTGGCCTAGCTCAATATATAGAGATACCACAGTGAAAATGAGAGATGATTAATATGGATTTCATATTAGGTTTTCTTCGCACATACTGTAAGCATGATTCAATTTAGGTTATTGTAGACCGACTGAGAAAGTCCATACATTTCCTACCAGTAAAGAAAACAGATTCAGTAGAGTAGTATGCACAGTTGTACATCAAAGAAATAGCCCGATTACATGGTACTCTAGTTTCAATCATATCTGATATAGGCCCTCAGTTCATGCCATATTTTTGGTAGGCATTTCAGAAAAGATTAGGTACTAAGGTCAGTTTGAGCACCGCTTTCCACCCACATACCGATGTCCAGGCAGAAAGGACCATTCAGACTCTGGAAGATATGTTGCATGCATGTATTATAGATTTTAGAGTTAATTGGGATGACTTTTGCCACTAATAGAATTTGCTTACAATAATAGCTATCAGGCCAGCATTGGTATGGCTCCTTATGAAGCGTTGTATGGGAGAAAATATAGGTCTCCAGTGGGTTGGTTTGAACAAGAAGCGGTGCCATTGATTGGTTCAGAGTTTGTTTGTGAGGCCTTATATAAAGTCCAACTAATTAGAGAAAGACTGAGAGCGGCTCAGAGTCGTTAAAAGTCTTATTCTGACAAGAGGCATCGTGACTTAGAGTTCATGGTTGGTGATAAGGTATTTTTGAAAGTTTCACCAATGAAAGGACTTATGAGGTTTGCTATGAAACAGAAACTTAGTCCTAGATTTATCGGACCTTATGAAATTATAGAAAAGAATGAAAACATGGCTTATGAGCTAGCGTTGCCCGTTGAGTTGTCCTCTGTTCATCCTGTCTTTCATGTGTCTATACTTATAAAGTACATTCATAATGAGTCGCATATAATACCTGCTGATACTATAGAAATTAAAGAAGGCTTGGCTTATGAAAAGGTACCTATAGAAATTCTCAATAGGCAAGTAAGAAAGTTGAGAACAAAATATATAGCATCGGTAAAAGTTTTGTGGAGTAATCATGATTCGAAAGAGTCTACGTGGGAGGTCGAGGAAGAAGTATCCTTATTTATTTTAGGAACAAGGTATGTGAACCTAGATTTGGCATAACATTTATTTTTCATTTATTAAATACAAGTTAGCAAGTGTTTATGTCCTTACTAGATTATATTTAGTTATTGAAGTAATTTAGTTTCTGTCAGAGTATATTTAGTTATTAAATAATTTAGTGCCATGCCAGACTACATTTAATTCATTAAAGTGATCTACTTTTGCTGAAGTGTTGTGCTTTAGATTTTGGTTGGTTATTGTGGTACCTCCTTGCCGGAGTGTGAGTAATTAGTTTATGAGCTATATATAGTGCCTATGAATGGCATGTTATGGTATATTTGGTTATTGTTTATGTAATTGTGTTATTGTTGACAAGTATATTTTTTTGGATAGTCCAATTTACAGCGAATACTCTGCCGAAATTATTGAAAATTTAGGGAGTTAGCTAAAATTTAGTCCCTTAGGAAAGTGAGTAGTGCTAAGAAAACTTAAGAAGTTTAAGGACTTAAGGAATGATTGTTAGCTTAAGAATAAGACCCTACCAACATTCGAGGACTAATGTATTTAAGGAGGGAAGATTGTAACATTCCTCAAATCTATAAAAGTTTCAAGACACGCTAAAAATATAATTTAACTTTTTTTAATCTTGCCTTGAGTGCATAAAAAGTATACTTCTATTATGGATTTAAACCCTTGTGATTGACTTTTGAGTTACTTCTGTATTTATAAATAATTGGATATAAAATTAGGGGAATATTAATAATTTTAATATTATTAATTATTAAAAATAAGTATAATTAAATACTAGTTAAGTCAAAACAACAACAACAAAAAGGGAAAACAATAAAAGAAAGTACGTGACAGCCTTAGCCCATCAAGGGCTGTGGAAGGCAAAAGGATTAAACAAATGGCTTAATGCCTTAAATAAACAGAACACCTCACGTTCTGTTTACTCATGCACCACACAAGGCTTAAAGCGTTACACGAAATAGATGCAACCACGAAATTACTCACGCACGGAAAGTTCTATGGTTTTTTACAAACCACTAATTCTTGAACTCAGATCGATAAAATTCTCTATTGCCAATTATCCTATAGTCGTAGTAGGTAAGAATCAAATAGTTATTTCCCTTCTTTCTTTGTATCAACATTAAATTTCATGTTTAGGTGTGAAACTTTGAAATTAATTAAAATGCACTGGTTGTTGTAGAACCAATTTTTTGACGGGTTTAAATTGGACTGGGCCTACGTATTGGCTCGAGAAGGTTTGAGGTGAGTTGATATAGCCCTTTACTAAAGTGGTTTAACTCACAAAAGCACGCATACAAGGTATTTGATGAATTGCTTAAAAGAGTTAATATATACTTAATTGGAGCGAGTAAGTACCTATTACCTTAGAATTGTTCTAGCTAAAGTTTAGATGATTTATTATTATATATGTGCATAAGTTTCAGATATTTGTGTTATTCTTATATGCCAGTTTCATGTTGAAAATTCATGAAGAATCAAGAATATTTAGAAATACTTTTGAATGTTTATTTCATTCTTATGCCATGCTTTACATTTAAGGATACTAGTATGAGTATGTATAGGATGTTCTAGAAAAGATTTAGACATGAAATTTCACAAGAAGAAGTTTTAGAAAGAGAAGATTTTTGGGAGTATCCTCTATTCTGAGAAGGGGTCATCGTCCTGGCCGAGGGCTGATCACAGCCTACTCCACACTACTAATTATGTAGCGAGAGAGGGTTGGAGAAGCTTTTACCCGATTTTGGGTCGGGATCAATATCCACAGAGAGCTAGAATTGGAATTTAGTGTCTATTTAGCTTAGGATTGTGTAAGTGTTCCAAATTACACTTCTAATCATTTTGGGGGGTTTTCTTTATAATCCTACTTTTATCAAACTACAAATTATAATTGCAACTAGATTAAGCTAAGAGATAAGCTAAAAGGGTAATTCAAATGGTTTAAGGGAACTAGGGTAGTGACATCCGCCTAGGTGGTCAATTGACGGGTACTTGAGTCTAAGGCACAATTGACCTGATTGGGGAGTATGATATAACCGTTGCACTACTTTACCCACTCTACGCCTCTCGGTGGTTCGAGTGATTTTGCCCAATTGACTTTCTCAAGACCAACTGGGTATGCAAATTTACACAAGCAACTTAGGGTTCAAGTCGGGTATTACTCTCTCGAGGTTTAACCCTTTAATTGGTTCTATCAATCTCTTGAGTATTGGATCAATTTCAGATACTTAGGCTCTCTTTCTCAAGAGGAACCCTAATCAACTAAACACAAACTAGTATTTGCAACCACTAATTCAACAATTAACCATGAAATTGACCCAAATATCAAACACCCATAGTCAATTTAGTCCTAAAAGAAATAGATGAAGATAAACTCATATTAATTAATTACTAAGATAAAAATAAAGATTCAATGTTGCAAAGTAGATAAAATTGCCCAAAATGTCTACAAGATTCGTTCCCATTAGCGTAGCTGCTTCTAAAAACTATCTGATACCCTAAAAATGGAAAAAGAATATATTTATACTAAGCTGAAAAATCTGGACAAAAATGTCCCTGTGAGGTTAGTGTGGACCGCACAAAATGGTGTGCAGCCGCACTAGGGCTCTGAACTTGAAGATCTGGCTCTCTGAACTTGGGCTCTACGGACTGCACAGAATAGACTGCGGCCGTGGAGGCTTCTATTGCGGTCCGCACAAAATGTACTGCGGACCGCACAAAATGGTAGAGCGGTCGCATTACCTTCAGTGTGAACCGAACAAAACCTAGTTCGACAGCACTGCCTCTTAGCCTGGAAATCATGCTCTCTGAATCTCCTAGTTCAGACCGCACAAAGTGGTGTGCGGCCGCACTGGGCCTGTTTTTCCTAAGCTTGTCTTGTCTTTGGCACTTGTGCAAGTTTCACTCCTTTTGAGCTGATCTTTGAATTTTGTCACTTTGTTGAGCAAACCTGCAATCAAGCACAACTTGTGAGCCTTTCGGGACTATTTTGTGTGAATTTTTAATCAAGCATAAGCAAGAAGGAGTATAAAATGCGTCAAAATCCCTAGTTATCAACTCCCCCAAACTTAAGCTTTTGCTTATCTTCAAGAAAACAAAATAAGACCCACCCCTTAAGGGAAAATCCAAGAAGTTTTTAGCTGTCCTAAAGCAACCTCAACTAGCATCAATTGAGACTAACAACTGCCCTCAATACAAATGAATCATTACCAACATTTACTCATTGAAACACCATGGGTTAAGTGCGACACAAGAGCATCAAGGGTTGACTCAACACATCAAAGAACTCTTTCAATTACTTTGGTCATTGTGGAACCCAAACTCATACATCCTCAACTCTCCCTAAGCAAATCTCACCTTTAGAATAGTAGCACGCAAAACGAGGTTAATGGAAATTCACTCATCACACTCAAGAAAAAGTCACAAGTTCGGCTCTAAGTACCATATGCTTGCCCCTTATGTGAGTATCCACTAATGTAAGCTTCATTCAATTCAAGATCATATAGGGCTTTTGTGGAAACATTGTGAAGGCTTTTGGTTTAAGGTAGGGAATGTTTTGGTCTAAGTAGGTTCCATCTTCCCTTAAACACTTCTTTTGATTCATTTGGCACACATTCACTTGACTCTTTGAGTCATTTCACTTCTTTCTAAGGGGTTAGAGTGACACACTGTCACTCTTTCTTATGCATTTCAAACCTTGTTTCCTTTTTCAACTTTTCACACCTTTCATTCTTTGATTTTCTTGAATCCTTTTTTATTCTTTTTCACATTAGACATTCTTTGTGTATTTTTGATTTTCTTTATTTTTTTTATTTTTTTCATTGCCTTTCCTTTTCTTCATTTTTGTTCCTTGTTACCACTTTGTTGCATCCTCGTCTCTCCCCCCAAACTTATACTTTTGCCATGTGCTAAAGGAAAGATCGGGTGCCAAGAAAGGGTATCTTTTAGAACGGGTATAGGCTTGTATCATGGTTCTTGAAAGAAAAAGAGAAGGTCCAAGGCTCAAGAGGGTTGACTAGGGATATTATCATTAGTAGGCTATGGAATTGTTCAAGTTATCATTTGGATGAAGGAAAGCCTATAATCATGTCTCAAGTCAAAATTCACTTAGGATTTCGCCTCAACAAATATTCAGGGTAAGTTCTAGACGAATGACTCGGGACTTGGACTTGCAATTCAATTACTCACCGCACAAGCTAAGGGATTGCTAAAGACATAGGGTCGAGGGCCCACAACAAACTTGGATACGATTTGAGCACACAATGGTCCCGAAAAATCACTTGATGATTATCGGTCAACACAAGAGTCTCAAGGTCACGACTTTCACCATCATAAACACAACAATTTATTTTTGACCATGAGATCAAAGGCAAATGTGCTAGGCCCAAGTGAAGCTTTGCTTGAGGTGCCCTTAACTACCAATTACTAAAAACAAAAAGAAAAACGGATTCAAACCCTTAAGAAGGTTGTCTCGCCATCCATCATTGGGAAGAGTCACCCGGTTCACACAATACTCCACCTTTGGAAAGAACCGTGGCTTTAAGAAAACCAATGGCTTATTGCAAACTTTGAAAACAAGAAGCTATGAATCACAAATAAGAAGCTAAGAAGGAAAAATTTGCAGAAAATAGAATGAAAGAGGGGATTTGAATATACAATAGATGGGATGAATATGTACAATGAAATATAACTTTATATATAGACCCAAAGTAAAATAAAAGTACGATAAATGTAACGAAATGTCAAAATTATATACAGACCAAAGATGAAAAATCAAGAAAGCATAAAAATGTTTCAAATATATATATATACAATCATACGAATGAATAACAGGTAGGGCCTACCCCCTCAAATGAAAGCTGGCATTGTCCCTAATGCCAACTAGTCTAAATAAAGTGCCAAAAAGATAAGAAGAAAAAGGATATAAGAAACTCCCTATGGCCTGTCTGTCTGCATATGGTCATGTGTGGTCCCTGGGTCCTATCTGTGCTTGGGGACCTCAGACTGGTCCCTTGTGGCTTGCTGCTCTGCTACTGGGACCTGGGGACATGGACAGGCTCTGTAGGTAGTGTACCCTGTGGCTGACTGGAAGATGTCTCCTATGGGTTAGCCAGCTGGATGACTGCATCATCAGCTCGAGGGATCATCCTCTTCCTCTTGGGAGGCCTTTGTGACTGCTCCAGCTCTAGATGAACTGCTGGTGCTGGGTCCTGGAGCAATAAATATGAAGGCAGGTGATCCGCCTTCAATCTGTCTACATCTACTCTCAGCTCCTTCACGGACTCTTTGGAGGCCCGTGTCTTCCTCAGCTTCTTGTGCTCCCAAGCAAGCTCCTTGAGAGCCTTGCTATGTGAATCAACTGCCTTTGATAGCACTGCCTGAGTGTCGAGGATTTTCTTCTGGTTGTTTAAAATCTCTCTAAGAGCATCCTCGATTGACTGGGGAACCTGTGGGGCTAGAGGTGCCAATTGAGCCTCAACCACGGTAGTGAGTGTGGACAACTTGGATAAGGCAGTCTGCTCCAGTTGTTTATACTAAGAAGCGCCTGGCTCAGTCGGTGAGTAGTAATAGGATGGGCCCAGGAAGATGGAATCTCTGGGTCCGCTGAGGTGATGGACCAGCAGGAATGGCTGTAGATGTGGAAATACTGGGAGGGATGTCTCTGGAAGTGGAGGTAGGCTCAGCAGGAGCCACTACCACAACTGGCTCTTCAGACTGGCCAGTTGGAGCAGCAGCTGTACCTTTGAAGTTCTTGCTCTTGGGGTTGTCATCCCCCTGTATGTTGTACCAATAAAACAGTGTGAGCACGTGATTTTTGCCCAATATGAATTACTCCCATAGATCCAAGAAAATAATTTTCTCCCTTTATTTGCAATTTCATAGATTTTTATAGCATTTTTCGTTAATTGTTTGTATTTGTCTATGCGTGTTAATTTTGTTTAATTAATGAAAAATACAAAAAAAAAATATTGCATTTACATTTAGGATTTAATTTTACATCTTGTTAGACTAATTTGCAAATTAGTTGTCCAATAGAAATAGGAAAATCACAAAAATTAGTTTATTTTTGCACTTTTAACTTTAGTAGTTTTCCTTTAATTTGGTTTCTAATTAATTGTAGTAATTATTAGTTAAAGTTAATTAATTCAATTTGATAGGATATTGTGATTAGGAATTAATTTAGGTTTATTTTTAATTTAATATAAAAGAAATGAAAAGCAAAAGAGGAATTAAAAGGAAAAGGAAGAGATTGAAAAAGGCTGATTTTTGGGTTTGGCAATTGAATTGCCCAGGCCCAGTCCATTTTCCCCAAAACCCGCCCCAGTCCAAGCCATAACCCGTGTCTAACCTGGTCCCCCACTAAACGATCCAAAACGACCTTGTTTCAGCAGCAGGCGGTCAAAACCGTTGAATTTGCTTAATCAAACGGTCCTAAAGTGGGGTGGGTTTAGTATATAACTGTCCGAATCACTCTCACCCACCTCTCATCATCTCTCTCACCCTCGTCTCTTCAAAGACAACCCTCGAAACCCTAGCAGCCGCCCCTTTTCCCACCGCTTTAGGGTGGCGACGCCACCTCCAATCACTCCCAAAATAACAACCCATAACCACCAAGACCCCCTCTTCCCAAATCCTTACTCCATTCCCCTTGAATATGGCTGAAACTCTTCGAATATTGAATCTAAGCTCAAGCCCTAGAATCCAAATCTCTACCAGTGCATGCGAGGATAATGCTCCAGTTTCTTATAAGTGTTCAATGCTGATATTATCACGAAACAATGTTATTTGCCTGTTCTTGAGAAAGAACAGGTGATTGACATTATTTCGCGGTTTAAATTGGAAGGTCAGTCAGGTTCGAGCCCTGAATCGGTGAGTTTCTCTTAGTCGTTTGTTTGTTCTTGATATTTCACCTCCTGTTCTTCTTTGTCGTTTCCTCTCCGTGTAGTTGAGCTTTCTTCCTACAGAAACTAGTTTGAACCCAGCTTCTTCCCTTTTAGGTTAATTTGATTCTTCATACTTGCTTCCCTTCATGTTTGGTTTTTCTTCGCAAATTGCTAATATCTGTGCCCCGATTTTTTCTGCCCATTTTTCTTAGGTTTTAGGGTTTAAATTTCTGATTTTCACCTCCTTTTTCTCACTGATGTTTTACAATGTAGTATTTTCTGTATTATTTGTTTAATTTTATTTGTTTCATTTTCTTTGTTTAATTGATGATCTATAATAGTCAATTCTGAGTTTGATTAGTTAAAATTAACTCAAGCCTAAAATCAAAGGTGCTTGTGTTTACCCCCAAGTTTTGGATTTGTTCTTTCTCTGGTTTCATTTGGTCAGTTCTAAGTACTCAAGCCCTCATAAGTAACTATGATCACCACTGACCTAGTTAAAGGGGTTAGTTTAGTTGGACTTTGGGTTAACTTAACCCATGTTAACAATTGAGGGGTAAATAACCGGGGTTTTAAGGGTAGTCTAGGAAATCTAAGTAGGGAATATTTTAGTAACTGAATAGGAAGCTTCTAGGAAGCTGGGGAGGGGGACTGATTTGAATCTCTGAAATTTAAATAAAGGACTCCTAAGCAAAAAACAAATATTCCAGAAAGTTTTAAGTGCAAATGTGAATTCTTTAAGGATTCCCTAATGCCTTGCCTATAAAGGCATCATAACTTGGCATTTATGAGAGGAGATTTTTGGAAGAAAAAAAAAGACTGAAAACTGAAACGGCTGAGTCCCTTTGGAAAATTCTGAATCTATTACATTATTGTTTAGAAAACTGCTCAAACTCTGCTCATTTAGGAGTCTTCTGATTTCATTTGGTGAACAAAACTTCTGAAAAATCATAGCTTCTCATTTTGGGTTTTGAAATGGATTGAATTTGGGTCTTGGAAAGAGTTTTGGTTTAAGTTCTGCTGGTTGATCACTGTTCCATTGGTTTCCCTGGGCTAATTTCATTGTTCGATTGATTGAATCTGGGGCTGTATTCTGCTATTGTTTATTGCTGATCCTTCACTTCTTTTTCCTTTGCAAATTCCAGGTATGCCTTTGAAACTGTCATGGAATTAAAGCCTAACTTAATCTGTGTAAAGATCTGGAAACTTGAGTTGGAATTTAAATGGAAACACTAGTTCTTGCTGTAATTACTGCTAGTTTCTGCTATCTTATGTTATTAAATTCCCCAGTTCTGTAGTAATTTAGTTCTCTTGCATATGTTGGTTTGTTTGTTCATGTTAGTGGCTTAAGGTGGTGTTGGTTATTTAGGATAGGTGTTTAAATTCGGAATGTTGGCATTGTAATAATGTTTGAACTCTATTGTATGAGTGAACTATTAGACATGTTGCAGTGGAAGATTGCTTGAGGGTGTGAGTTTAGTGTTCCTATAGTTTGAAATCAAAATTTGTCATATTGAAGTGTTGTCCAAGGTCCTGCTTTGTAATTTGGAAAGCATTGCAGTATTGTACTTAGCCAAAACTGCCTTTTAAATGATCTAAGTGAGCTTAAATTTCCTATGTTTGTTTGTGGGATTAGTTTGGAGATTAAATACAAGCATGAACCTCCGTTGCTTGTTATCAGTGCACTTGATGATAGAAGTGTTTGGTGAGCTAATAGCTTGTGGAGGCTTTTGTGTTGGATAGGAATCGACATTGAGTCCTGATTTCCAATTTTGGTTCTGCAAGTCTTTGGTTCTGCAAGTCTTTGGTTCATGAAGCCTTAGATCTTTGGGCCATTTACAAGAGAAGATGGCACGTTGGATGCATTGGGCTTGTCTGCTGAGCCCAATATCTTGTATTGTTGTTCATTTCATATAGCAGACCTGATTCAATTGCTTGCTAAAAATAAAATCAGAACTTTAGTTTAATTAATTTTTGCTAATTGTTTTAAACCATGGATTAACCTGCTAATTCGACTTCATGTTCCGTGTTGGTATTAGTTGATTGGCATTCTGGATTAGCGTTATAATTTGGATCCTAGAAACCGGGCTTAGCACAGGCCCAGCTGAAGGGTATGACCCCTGGGCACCTTTTTTTATCAGGAATTGGGCTTAGCTTGAGCCCAAAGCTGGAGCACACTTTTAAAAAGGAGTCTGTTCAGTGGTATGATTGAAGTAGTTTCCCTTTGGGCCTTTAATTCTCTAATACAATGTGTTTTAGTAAACTTGTAGGGTAGAACTCTTAGTTAAAAAAATAATTAGAATTCCCATAAGTTTTCCCTTAATTAATTAATTAGATTTTTAAAAGTAGATTGGAAGTCTACCATATTAGACAACACAAATAGTTATGGCCCTCCAAAGTTTAGTTTGAATTCCCTTTAAAAATAAATCGAGGTGTGCCGTGCCAAACAAATATCAATTGCATGGTCCTCATTTAATTAATGTTTTATCCTTAGAAATCGAGGTGTGCCATTTAGCGAATTTTCCATGGCCCTCACAAAGTTGAAGTGCGTAGTTGCTTTAGACGCGTTATTTTAATAATTTACCTTCCTAAACTCGGGTGCATATTTATGTGACCCAAATCCAAATCTCAAAAATGTTAGATAAAATATGTCGAGGACCGCGCGTGCATTTATGTGACGTGGTTCAAGGCGTATTTTTAATAACATTGCAATTTTCCTAAAAAAATAATTAAAAGTGGTTAATAAAGTTAAAATTGAACCATAGGCTAAAATATGTATTAAAATCAGATAATAGGCCAATTACAACAGTTGAGCGACCGTGCTAGAATAATCCGGGAATGCCTAACACCTTCTCCCGGATTAACAGAATTCCTTACCCAGATTTCTGTGTTCGCGGACTATGATACAGAGTTAATCTTTCCTCGAATCGGGATTTGAACCGGTGACTTGGGACACCATAATTATCCCAAGTGTCGACTCTGAATTTTTAAATGAAATAATCATGTTTGATTGTCACTTTAATCGGAAAAACTCCCTTATATACTCCCTTCCGGGGGTGTAAGTAAAAAGAAGGTATGACAGCTCTGGCGACTCTGCTGGAGACCAAACCCAGAATCTCTGGTTCAGGATTAAGAATTCGAGCTTAGATGAATTGTTATATTTGGTTTTATCTATTATCTGATTTTATTACATGTTTGGGCCTAATGTGCTAAATGTTGCTTTTACCGCTTTGATACTATGTGAACTATATATAAACTGTTCCGAAACCCTTCTCTTCTCATCTCCGGGGATGTGCATGCTGGTCGTGACTCCCAATTCTGTTAGTGTCATACCTTGAAATAAGAAAGAGGCTCGAACAAGTTACTAAGCCGGATGACCTTTTGGTTCCAGGTACGTAGCCCCTTCCTCGGCTCGAGTTGTCCGCTCGGGTACACAAGTATAGAACAAATACCCAGGTTTTGAACCTAGAAATAACTCAGCCTCATGTCGGATCCCTAGTAGGAGCGTTTGCTTGCATCATATGTATTTGACTTTGGAGACTCAACATAGGGGTTGGGTCTGTCTAGGACAGGTGTACCCGAAATGAAAAGACTATCCTGGTGCATCTTACTTTCTGCTTGTGCATTCATTTGCTTCGGATTTGCATGTTGACCGGCTTATAGGGGAAAAGTTGAGAAAAGGAAAGTCAATGTGAGGGTTGAGAGAGACAACTGTCTGTTTTTTGAAAAACCAATGTCCGAAATATACTGAAACTCTGCCTAAATTTTGAAAAAAAGGGCTTTTGAAAATAGTTGGTTTTTGTGTCATCAAAATTGCCCGAACTACGCCAGTTTGATTCTCAACGGATGTGGGATACGTAGGCAACCCCCATCAGGTCCAACTTCCCTTTTGCAAAAATAACCCAAAAAGAACAAAATTTTATGTTATTTTAAATAAGTAGGGTGATGCCATTTTTGTCTAAAATAGCCGAATGTCCCCAAAAGGATGCCGGAAGGCTGTTTTAGCAAGAACAACCACCTTTGGTCTCTTTTTCGAATTTTTGGCTAGTTAGCAAGCACGACCTTAAAATCTTCTCCCCTGAAGTGCTGAAAGGCCGTATTTGCAAAGCCGGGTTTTATTTTTAAAAAGACAATTTGAAAAAAAATATTAACTTTCTTGAGTCAAATGAGTCATGATTTTGCTTAATCACCTTAATAAATGTGCAGAATGAGCACGAGTCAAAATTTGCCAATAACAGTCATGAACAAATCCCTTTGGAGCTGTGTATGTGGTGGGAAGATCTGGGTAGATCAGGGCAAGATAAGGTCAATCTATACTTGGGAGTTCTCACCGGGTTGTTGAAGATCAGGACTAGAGGAGACATCATAAAGGCGTTGGTTACATTCTGGGATCCGACCCACAACGTGTTTCATTTCTTAGATTTTGAATTCACCCCAACTTCGGAAGAAATAGCTGGATATATTGGGAGCACTGAGGTTCCTATGAGACACAAATATCTGATTGCTCCAAGAGTCGTCGCTGTGCACAGGTTCCTAGATTCCTTAAAGATAAGCAGGGGAGTCCACAACCCATATTTGGCGGCTGGTTTTTCCACTCCGCAGTTTATATACTATCGACACGGACATATAGGAGGGTTTAATAATCCAAAAAGCAAAATTTGTAGCAAAGGGAATCGCCTCAAATGGGAAGAACACATGTGCTTTGCTTTTATGGTGGTATTCTTGGGTCTTCTGGTGTTTCCTAGGAAAAATGAAAATATCGATATACGAATAGCTAGGGTCGTCAGCACTTTGCTTACTCAGGCCAAAAGCACCCTCGCACCCATGATAGTGTCCGAAATCTTCCACACTCTCACAGCCTGCAAAGCCGGAGGATACTTTTTTGAAGGGTGCAACTTGTTGCTACAGATGTGGTTGATTGAACATCTATGTCATCGTCCTCAGTACATGAGCTATGGGTCGACGGAGAAAAACTGCATAGAGGAATTTTATACAAGGTCGACGGGTTTAGCCTGCCAGAAGGGGTCACAGAATGGATATCACATCTCGTTCCATCATTGCAGACAAAATAGAATGGATGTTCGGGTGGCTTCCTATAAATGAAATCGTTTACATGCCAGCTACCAGACCTCACTTCCTCCTGATGGGTCTCAGAAGTATCCAGCCTTATGCCCCATACCGGGTTTTGAGACAGTTGAGGAGATGTCAAATAGTTCCAAAAGATGAATACCTTAGTGCTCAGGTAGTCGAGATTGGTCCTGATGGTCAGTTTCATGAAGCAGCAGTCCGCTAGATTTGGAGCGAGTGTTAGTACCTGATGGAAAATACCTGTGTGTGTGATCTATCCAAAGGTGAAGTTTCACCAGGGTACCTTGCTTGATATAAAAAGGAAATTGAGCTTGGAAGGCCGGCCAAAAGACCCCATCTTCAAGAATT
Source organism: Nicotiana sylvestris (assembly GCF_000393655.2). NCBI lineage: Eukaryota > Viridiplantae > Streptophyta > Magnoliopsida > Solanales > Solanaceae > Nicotiana > Nicotiana sylvestris. The sequence goes on from NC_091061.1 coordinate 81,162,346, forward strand.
TTTCGAGGCATCACAAGCGCAATGGGATTGGCTAGCCAAAGAAAATGAATATAGGGCTACCATAAGCAAGCTGAAAAAGCAAGTCAAGGACCTTCAATTTGAGAATGGTTTGCAAGCCGCCGCAGACGAGGGTGAGAAGAAAAATCTAGCCAAGGATAATGAAGCCCTTCGAGCCCATATTCGAGAAAAGAAAATAGCAGCTGAAAATCCTGCCAGAAGTGCAAAAGATAAAAAGCTTATAAAGAACCTTAGGCAGAAGGTGAGTGAGTATGGTTTTCGATTTGAACAAGGCGGAGGGTGAATTAACAAGGGCTCGAACAAAATTGGCTAAGAATGCGGAAGAACGAGAGCGCTTGGTTAAACAGTTAAAAGGAGAATATGACAATAAGGTTGTGGGGTTGAAGAAAAGGGTCACCATATTTGAGAACAAAATGATCAAGCAAGCAAAAGACTTTAAGGCAAAAAGAGAACATTGTTATGCAGCGATGGCGCAGTTAGAAAGAGATCTGCAACAACTTCAAGAACAGAATCATATAGCTGAACAAACTTTGGAAGCTAGGGCCCAACAGATTGGGCGTTTGTTGCAAGAAAAGGGCGTCATAAGAGAAAGGGTCAGAAGGATCGCCGACTACATCACAATGAAATGCAGTAAGTGTGAGGACATGACTATATCTATGTTCTTCGCCACTCTGATGACCTTTGTCCGCCAGATAATGGAAGATCTCTACCATCTCCAAGGGGATTTGGTGCGTAGGCCTATGGCAAGACCGAATGATGTCCCGCGGGGCCCCAGGAGCAGTTGAGGCATTGATGTATTCATGATTTTCGTTGGAGTCTGTTAGTATGTATTTTTCATCTTGGAGTCTGTTAGACTGTTTTTGAGTCTATATTTTCATATTTCCATTCGAGTCTGTTAGTTTCTTCTTCGAGTCTGTTAGTTTTTGAGTCGTGGTAATCAAAACGTTCATTTTATGAATTTTTTTTGAAAAACCCAAAATATTTTTGTTGTTTATTTTTACACTTATCCCCCAGAACTATGCAAAGATCTGATTCATGCAGAGTCATGATACGTAAGAAATCTCCATAGGATTTGATCATAACAAAAAAAAAAGAGAGAAAAGAAAAAAAAGAAAAAAAAGAGGGAAAGAGAGGAAAAACAAGAGAGAAAAGAAAAAGGAAAAAGAGAGAGAGAAAACAAGAAATTGTGCGGAGAAAATAATGGCAAAACAAGAGAGAAAAATGAGAGGATAAAGAACAACGAGAAATTGAGAAAAGAAAGGCGGTATTGAAAAAAAAAGAAAAAACAAGAGTGGAAAAAGAAAAGTTGCCAAATGGAAATTAAGGAAAGCTGGGATGACGCAAGCAGCCGATCAAATGCATAATAGAAAGGGTTAACTGTTTAGGTGCATTACATTCCCCAAATGTGCGGTTGCCTATCTGTTAAACCCTTATCGCTAACAAGTTTATTGTTGCCATCAAGTACAGGCATGTGATTAGTTTGTTTGGCATTCTGGCAACTCACCCATACAACACTCGGTCCAAAAATAAGTCGATCACGGCTAACCAGGAACTTGATGCGAGTGTTATCGATCCTTCGAGGGAGGGGAAAGAGTCGAATGTCAATTTGAAAGAAGAGATGTATAAGTTAAAAAAACAGATGGCCGAGATGTATCAAGCATGGGTAAAAGGGCACCCACCCACCACTTTATCCTACCAACCCTGCCTTCGTCCCTCCATTGGCTCAGTCTTAGGAACCTCCTGCTACCGATTCATCCCCGAGCTTTCCCATTTACCACCACTACCAGATCACCACCTCCTAAACACCACAAGCTCCACCATCCAAACCAGTTACATACCTTCCTCCACCAGCTATTCTTGTCTTTGTGGCACCCCCACCCGCTACACTCTACAGATCCTCCAGCGAGCTCTTATTCCAAGCCCATGATAACCAATATTACCCCCCGGATCCCACTTTCAAAGCTCCAGAACTCTATTCCTACACTCCTCGTTTTTATCTCCCTATGGAAACTGAGAAACCATCTAAAAATCCCGAACATGAAGAGATGTTCAGGAAAGTTAAAAGCCTGGGACAATCATTCAGAGACATGCGGGGGTTGGTAGGTCAGGCAAGCGTGGCTTACAAAGATCTATGTCTATTTCCAGATGTTCAATTGCCGACAGGGTTTAGGATTCCCAAGTTTGATTTGTATGATGGGCATGTCAATACAATGGCGCACTTGAGAGGTTTTTGTAGCAAAATGAGGGGAGCTGGCGGGAAAGACGAGTTACTAATGGCATATTTCAGTCAGAGTTTGAGAGGTTCAACGCTGGAGTGGTACACTCGGTAGGATCACGGAAGATGGTATACATGGGATGATATAGCCCAAGCATTCGCTTGTCACTTCCATTACAATCTCGAGATTATTCCGGATCGTCTATCCTTGACAAAGATTGAGAAAAAGCATAATGAGAGTTTAAGGGAGTATGGTTATCGGTGGAGAGAACAGGCAGCAAGGGTTGACCCTCCAATGAAAGAAAGTGAAATGATGGATTATTTTCTGCAAGACTTAGAATCTACTTATTACGGTCATCTGGTATCAGCTATAGGCAAGTCCTTCAATGAAGTGGTGAAGATGGGAGGTATGGTAGAAGAAGGGCTCAAGTCAAACAAAATCATGAGCTATTCGGCTATTAAGGCAACCACACAGGCCATTCAAAGTGGAACTGGGGGAGTGATTGGAAAGAAGAAGAGAGGATGTAGCAACGATTTATTTAGGAGCTTGGTTCGGACTCACCTCACCACTATAATCAGCCCCGACCCCACCACCAAACCTACCCCGACACCCCGTATAATCCACCCCAACACTACTACCCACCACCAGACCCTCATTTTTCTGTCCACCATGTCCAAGCATATAGCCAACCCCCCGCCCATGCACAATGGAATGTGCTAACCCCACAAAATATCTACCCAGCTCCACAAAATGCCTACCCACCCCCGCGAGCCTACCAAAACCCTACAAGACCAGCTTTTCGGCCCAATCAAGCATTTAAGAATAAGAGGTTACAGAAGAAGAAAACCTTCACTCTATTGCGAGAGTCCTATACTAATTTGTTCCACAGGCTGAGACAATTAGATATGTTGAGGCTGATCAAATCAAAATTGCCAAATCCTCCCCCGAGAAATCTTGATTATTTTGTAAGTTGTGAATATTGTTCTGGTGCTTCGGGGCACGACATAGAGAAATACTGGCAATTTAAAAATGCTATCCAAGAGCTCATTGATACAAATCGGATTGAAGTCCAAGCTCCGGAGGCGCCCAATATCAACCAAAACCCATTGCCGACCCATCAAGAGACAAACATTATTGAGATAGTGCATAAAGAAGGGAAGCCCAAAAACCCTTCGCAGACCGTCATGATGATCTGGTCCGGTGAGGTAAAGTGGGTTGAAAAATTAACAAGTGAGATGTCAGCGATCAAGTTGAGCGGGACAAACAATGAATCATCTGCGGTAGTGAAGAAGGGGTCCTCAAGTGATGTTGCAGTGAAACAATAAAAAGCAAAAGTGGTTGTGCCAGGAGTGGCGAACAAGCCTGTCGTAATTGTGGAAGGTGCCTGCACAGATCCGGTCATTATCAAACCTGTAACCCAGTTACCAATAGTCAACAACAAGGTTATCCCGTGGAATTATGAATGGGTGACAGTGACTTACAAAGGAAAAGAAATTAAAGAAGAAGTCTATGAGACCCATGGGTTGACTCGGTCGGGGAGATGTTTTGCCCCCGAGGAGTTAAGAAAAGCTAAAACCTCCAAAGATAACCCAGTGCTAGTGAAGTAAGTTGTGACCGAAGAAGAGTCAGAAGAATTTTTGAGAAAGATGAAGGTTCAAGACTATTCCATTATGGAGCAGTTGAGGAAGACGCCTGCTCAGATTTCACTGTTGTCATTGTTAATCCATTCAGACGAGCATCGACGGGCCTTGATGAATATCCTGAACAAGGCCCACGTTCTTGACAAAATCTCAGTAAACTATTTGGAAAAGATAGCCAACAAGATATTTGAGGTAAACAAAGTCACTTTTTCTGATGATGAGTTGCCCGTGGAGGGTACTAAGCACAATAGAGCCCTCTATCTTACAGTGAAATGCGAAGATTCCGTGGTTACCCGAGTATTGGTTGACAATGGTTCTAGTGCAAACATTTGCCCTCTCTCCACTCTGAACAAGTTGAAAGTGGATGATGAAAGGATTCACAAGAACAATATCTGCGTGCGGGGATTTGACGGTGGAGGGAAAGATTTAGTCGATGATATAATCCTTGAGTTGACAATAGGACCAGTTGAATTCACCATGGGATTCCAGGTGCTGGATGTGGCTGTTTCCTACAATCTGCTGTTAGGTCGACCCTGGATTCATGATGCCAAAGCAGTCCCGTCTACTTTGCATCAAATGGTCAAGTTTGAATGGGATAAACAAGAAATCATTGTGCACGGCGAAGATAATTTGTTTGTTCCCACTGATGCCATTGTTCCATTCATTGAGGTTGAAGATGAAAAGGGACCTTGGGTCTATGAGATTTTTGACACAGTATTAGTCCAGAAAATTCTAGAAGGGAAATGCGTTCCAATACCGAGGGTAACCGCAGCATCAGTCATGGTGGCTTTTGAAATGTTGAAAAATGGTTTTGTACCTGGTAAGGGTTTGGGTGCATCTCTGCAAGGTATAGTACAGTCGGTGTCTCTCCCCAAAAACTTGGATACATTTGGTTTGGGATTCAAGACCACAGCCGCAGACGTGAAAAGATCCAGAAAATTGAAACGGAGGGCATGGGTCCTCCCAAAGCCGGTCCCACGTCTCTCCAGATCGTTTATCAAGCCTGACACCAAGAAGTGCCCAGTAACAACAATTCCCAATTCTATGGTTGGTCTTGATAAAGAGTTGATTGAAAGGTTCTAAAGGTTGTTCGACGATGTAAACATGGAGGAAGTTGGAGAAGGTTCGAGCAAGGAGGATGTGCAATTTGTCGGGCCCAGTGCAAAGCTCAATAATTGAGAAGCTACTCCTCTCCCTATCCGGAAGGAGGTTTGGTAGTTTGCTTCGATTTTATTTCAGTTTATCTGGATTATTCCATGGTTGTAATTCAGATTCTATGTTCCGTCCGTTTGGATGTATAAACCTTCTTATCCTTTAAATTTAATGAAATGCAATTTCCCTTTTTTATCATTCCTGATAGTTTTGTTTTTGTTTTTCTTTTCTTCCTTGTACAGTTCTTTTTATGTTGGTTTCAATGACATGACATGCATGAGGAATCTTCGTCCCAGTCTTAAAAGCCAATCTAATTTTGAAATAATAATTCAAGAAATAGAGTGTAATGATGAATCAGAATACGATGAGGATGAAGAAACACCCAAGCCCAACCTGAGTGATACCGAATCAATCAATTTAGGGGACCCAGATAATATCAGAGAAACTAAGATAAGTGTCCATCTTGAACCGCAACTCAAGGAAGAGATGATTAAAGCATTGTTTGAGTACAAAGATATTTTTGCATGGTCATATGACGACATACCGGGTCTAAGCACTGACTTGGTGGTTCACAAATTGCCCACTGACCCGGAATTTTCTCTAGTCAAATAGAAGTTGAGGAAGTTCAAAACCGACATGAGTGTGAAGATCAAAGAAGAGGTCACAAAGCAATTCGATGTAAAAGTCATTCGAGTCATGCGGTATCCCACTTGGTTAGCCAATGTTGTGCCAGTGCCAAAGAAGGATGGTAAGACCAGAGTGTGTGTTGATTACCATGATCTCAACAAGACAAGTTCAAAGGACAACTTCCCACTGCCAAACATCCACATTTTGATTGATAATTATGCCAAAAATGAGATTGGGTCTTTTGTGGATTGCTATGTGGGCTATCATCAGATCCTAATGGATGAGGAGGATGCAGAAAAAATGGCATTCATCACGCCATGGGGAACATACTGCTACTGGGTCATGCCTTTCGGTTTGACAAATGTTGGGGCAACTTACATGATGGCAATGACGACCATACTCCACGACATGATACACAAGGAGATCGAGGTTTATATGGATGATGTAATCATAAAGTCTAGAAAGCAGTCTGACCATGTCAGATATTTGAGAATGTTCTTCCAAAGGCTTCGCAGGTACAATCTTAAGCTCAATCCTACAAAGTGTGCATTCGGGGTGCCGTTTGGAAACCTGTTGGGATTCATAGTCAGTCGTCGAGGTATTGAATTGGACCCGTCAAAGATCAAAGTTATCCAAGAATTGCCACCCCAAGGAACAAGACTGAGGTGATGAGTTTATTAGGGAGGTTGAACTACGTCAGCATGTTTATTGCTCAGCTTACAACATCTTGTGAGCCTATCTTCAAACTACTGAAGAAGGATGTTGCGGTCAAGTGGACAGATGAGTGTCAAGAAGCATTTGATAAGATAAAGGGGTACTTGTCAAACCCACCTGTGTTGGTGCCACCAGAACCGGGGAGACCTTTGATTTTGTATTTGACGATCCTGGACAATTCATTTGGTTGTGTGTTGGGTCAGCATGACATCACCGGCAGGAAGGAGCAGGCCATCTATTATCTCAGCAAGAAGTTCACATCTTATGAGGTTATGTACACTCACCTGGAAAGGACATGTTGCGCCCTAACTTGGGTAGCACAGAAGTTGAAGCATTATTTGTCATCTTACACTACTTACCTCATCTCTCGTTTGGATCCGCTAAAGTATATCTTTCAGAAGCCTATGCCTACAGGGAGGCTTGTAAAGTGGCAGATCTTGCTAACAGAATTTGACATCGTCTATGTGACTCGGACTGCGATGAAAGCCCAGGAATTGGCCGACCATTTGGCCGAGAATCCAGTGGATGAAGAATATGAACCTTTGAAAACTTACTTCCCTGATGAAGAGGTAATGCACATTGATGAGTTGGAACAAGTTGAAGAGCCAGTTTGGAAACTTTTCTTTGATGGAGCTGCTAACATGAAAGGCGTTGGGATAGGAGCTATACTTATTTCTGAAACAGGGCATCACTACCCTGTTACGGCTCAGCTTCGTTTCTATTGTACTAACAACATGGCTGAGTACGAGGCATGCATTTTGGGTTTGAGGTTAGCTGCCGACATGGGTGTCCAGGAAGTCTTGGTCTTAGGAGACTCGGACCTTCTAGTGCACCAAATTCGGGGAGAATGGGAAACACGAGATTTGAAACACATACCATATCGACAATGTTTGCCTGATCTTTGTCCGCGGTTTCGATCAATAGAGTTCAGGCATATTCCAATGATTCATAATGAGGTTGTCGATGCTTTGGCTACTCTGGTGTCAATGTTACATCACCTAGATAAGGCTTATGTTGACCCTTTTCACATTCATGTCCATGATTAACACGCTTACTGTAACATGGTGGAAGAAGAACTTGATGGTAAGTCGTGGTTCCACGACATCAGGGAATACATCAGAATGGGAGTATATCTGGTACAAGCCACAAGTGATCAAAAGAGACCAATTCGTCGTTTGGCAAGTGGACTTTTCTTTAGTGGAGGAGTTTTGTACAAAAGAACTCCAGATCTTGGATTGTTAAGATGCATAGATGCGAGACAGGCCACAGCTATTATGACCGAAGTACATTCTGGAGTCTGTGGACCGCATATGAGTAGGTACATTATGGCAAAGAAGATTCTCTGAGCAGGTTATTATTGGCTCACCATGGAGCGAGATTGTATCAGTTTTGTGCGTAAATGTCATCAATGCCAAGTACATGGAGATTTGATTCATTCTCTGCCATCTGAATTGCACACAATGTCTGTACCATGGCCTTTTGTTGCTTGGGGCATGGATGTCATTGGACCGATTGAGCCAGCAGCATCCAATGGGCACAGGTTCATTCTAGTAGCCATTGATTATTTCACCAAGTGGGTTGAAGCTAAAACTTTCAACTCTGTGACCAAGAAAGTAGTGGTTGATTTTGTTCACTCAAATATCATTTATCGGTTCAGGATACCAAAGGTAATCATCACAGATAATGGTGCTAATCTCAATAGTCATTTGATGAAAGAGGTATGCTAGTGGTTTAAGATTATGCATCACAATTCCACCCCATACCACCCCAAGGCAAATGGAGCAGTCAAGGCAGCTAACAAGAACATAAAGAAGATACTTCGGAAAATGGTGGAGGGTTTCAGGCAGTGGCATGAAAAGTTTCCCTTTGCATTGTTGGGTTATCGCACTACTATTCGCACTTCAGTAGGGGTAACTCCTTATTTGTTAGTATATGGCACTGAAGCAGTGATACCCACGGAAGTTGAAATCCCATCCTTTCGGATTGTCGCTGAAGCCGAAATTGTTGATGATGAGTGGGTCAAAACCCGCCTGGAGCAATTGAGTTTGATCGATGAGAAAAGATTGGCAGCAGTGTGTCATGGCCAGTTGTATCAACAGAGAATGGCAAGAGCATATAACAAGAAGGTGTATCCATGGAAATTTGAAGTGGGTCAACAAGTATTGAAATGTATCCTTCCACATCAAGCTGAAGTAAAAGGCAAGTTCGCCCCAAATTGGCAGGGGTCGTTCACCGTAACGAGAGTGTTGTCCAATGGTGCTTTGTATTTAACAAATATAGAAGGCAAATGTGTAGACATGACTATCAATTTTGATGCAGTCAAAAGATTTTATGTATGATTTCTCTGGTTTAAATTGTATTTGTTTACACTTGGCATGTTCTGAAGATTGGAATGACGAAGGCATTTTATTCTGCAATCTAAACACTTTATCCTTTGTTACCCTTTTTTAGCCTTATTTATTTTCTTTCATACCCTTCTTTTGGAATTAGTAGCAAAGTTCAGAAATGCAGTCGCAAAAGATAAGTAAAGGAAAAGAAAGAAAAGAAAAGAGAAGGAAAAAAAAGAACAAAAAAAGAAAAAAGAAGTAAAGAAAAGAAAAGGAGAGAACAACAAAACAACAAAAAGAGAAAAAAGGAAGAGAAAGAAAATAAAAGAAAAGAGAAAATCACAACAACAAAGCAATTTCTATGTCATGAACTACGTTCACCCTAATTCCTTTTAAGGATACGTAGGCAGCCTCACGGTTCGATCCCATCAAAGTAAAAATTCAAAAGTTCCCAAGCAAAGAAACTGGGGCAGAAGTTGTGGTTGTTGTAAGAAATCTGATTCCGAAAGTTGTAATCTTGAACCCATTTGAAATGTTTTGAGCCTTTTGATACTCTACTTTCTAACCCCATCCAAACCCACATTACGGTCCAAAGAAAGACCTTCCGATCAGTCTTCGAGAGAAGCCAAGTCGAGCAAGTGGAGGCGATTCATATCAGGGGCAATACTCTGGTCCAAACAAAGAAAATGAAAATGAGAGAGTCTTATTGGTGAAACCCTCGCGGGCACCATAAGGCGACGAAAGCTGAGAGAAATCAAAATGAGAGAGTCTTATTGGTGAAAACCTTTACGGGAACCTTAAGGCGAAAGTGAGTTGAGAGATGAACAAATGAGAGACGTTTGTTGGTGAAAATCTTTCGGGGCACCGCAGGCCGAACAAGGACAAGGTTTTGGTGAAGAAATTGGGTTTTGAAGATCTTGGGGCGTGAAGTACGACAACTGAAAGTTGATTGGTTGGACAGACTGGGCCGATTAATCCGAAATGCATGTCATGATCATTGGTGTTGGCTTCTCCACTCAAATAAGTTTCTTTTCTTTTTCCCTTTCAGACAGTCTTCCAGTTTTGGATTTTTCTTATCCCTAACTCTCAAAGTCATTGCATTTCATTTTTTCTGGGTTTATTTCTCTAAGATGTTTCCAATGTCAATTTTGTTTAAGCGAATAAGAAAGGATTTCAAAGCTCTCTACCAACTTCAAAAATTGCACAAAAGCACAGTGCGACCAAAGCATTGTTAGAGATAGTATGATGTGAAATGGGATATAAAGGGTCAGCAGAAGTTCCATTGGTGAAATGGTTTAGTAATTTCGTGGGAGATGCAGAGGTGCAGATAGATAGGTCAGAGATGCAACACAACAGTTGGTTATAGAACACTCGGGTTATCCAAGGTCATGTGGGTGAAAGTCAGTCAGAAAGTTAAACGGCTTTTGGCCAGTCCAGGGAAGCCAGTCAAAGCAGAGCACGACAGTGGAGAGGCCACCTTCAGCAAGAATGCCACAAACTAACCACCACATTTTAAACCGACAAGATTTTTCTTTAATTGAAAAAGGGGCAGGAAATTTTGTTTGTTTTGGAAAAACCCTCTGTAAGGGAAAACAAGCACCAAATAGGTTTGATCATAAATTCTCAGGATCCTCCTGGAAAATGGGACCTAGTTTAAAATTCAAAACAATCATGAGTAGCAAAATCTAGCATAAATGTACCCCAAAGGAATATAAATTGGCTTCAAAGTTTTTATGATTGAGATAGGATTCAATTAAGAGCTTTCATGACCCTCCTGAATAATGGGACTTAGCTTTAAGATTTCCATTAGATAACAAGATTTAGCGTAAGTTCTGCTATAGGGTAGTATAATTCAGCCGTAAAAGTTGTCAATCTTAAGATAAGACTTGATTTTCAATTTCCAGGACCCTCCTAGATAATGGGGTGTAGTTGTAAGACCCTCTTAGATAACAAGGTTTAGTGGGAGTCATACCTTTAGAAGATATAATTTAAATGTAAAGATATCATTAAACTAGGAGTTCTCAGGACCCTCATGGATAATAGGATTTAGCTTTCAAATTCATAGAGATATTTGGTGACATAATTCAATTAACACTCATAGATGCGCCAAGAACCAAACTGGGGCAGGAAAATTTCTTTTGTTTTGTTGTAATCAGGTTCAAAGGCAGCAGTTTCAGATGAACAGTTGAAGTTTTGGTAATCAGATGCCCACCTGGAGAGCAAGGGAGTACAATTAAAATTTTGGCAATCAGGTGCCCACCTGGAGAGCAAGGGAATACAATTAAAGTTTCGGCAATCAGGCGCCCATATGGATAGCAAGGGAATACAGTTCAAGTTTCGGCAATCAGGAGCCCACCCGGAGAGCAAGGGAGTACAATTAAAGTTTTGGCAATCAGGCGCCTACCTGGAGAGTAAGGGAATACAATTAAAGTTTCAGCAATCAGGCGTCCACCTGGACAGCAAGGGAATACAGTTCAAGTTTCGGCAATCAGGCGCCCACCTGGAGAGAAAAGGAATACAGTTGAAGTTTTGGCAATCAGGCACCCACCTGGAGAGCAAGGGAGTACAATTAAAGTTTTGGCAATCAGGAGCCCACCTGGAGAGCAAGGGAATACAGTTGAAGTTTCGGTAATCAGGTGCCCACCTGGAAAGCAAGGGAGTACAGTTAAAGTTTCAGCAATCAGGCACCCACCTGGAGAGAAAGGGAGTACAATTAAAGTTTTGTCAATCAGGCGCCCAACTGGAGAGCAAGGGAATACAATTTAAGTTTCGGCAATTGTTTGGCAATCAGGCGCCTACTTGGAGAGCAAGGGAATACAATTGAAGTTTTGGCAATCAGGCGCCCACCTGGAGAGCAATGGAGTACAATTAAAGTTTTGGCAATCAGGCGCCCACCTGGAGAGCAAGGGAATACAATTGAAGTTTCGGCAATCAAGCGCCCACCTGGAGAGCAAGGGAATACAGTTGACGTTTTGGTAATCAGGCGCCCACCTGGAAAGTAAGGGAGTACAATTAAAGTTTTGGCAATCAGGTGCCCACCTGGAGAGCAAGGGAATATAGTTCAAGTTTTGGCAATTAGGCGCCCACCCGGAGAGCAAGGGAGTACAGTTCAAGTTTCGGCAGTCAGACGCCCACTTGGAGAGCACGGGAATATGGTTGAAGTTTTGGCAATCAGGCGCCCACCTGGAGAGCAAGGGAATACAACTAAGGTTTTGGTAATTAGGCGCCCACCTGGAAAGCAAGGGAATAAATTAAAGTGTTGGCAATCAGGCGCCCACCCGGAGTGCGAGGGAGAACAACACCAGTTTTAAGGAAGGGAAACAGTTTAAGTGTCGGTAATCAGGATCCCACCTGGAGAACAAAGTAACTCAAAGTATTGGTAATCAGGAGCCCACTTGGAGAACGAAAGGAAAGTAGCAATATTCGGAGGAAGACGGTTCAAGTTCAGCAATCAAGCGTCCACCTGGAGAAAAGGGAAAGAATCTCAGATTACAATTCGAGTCGACAACAAAAGGACTTCACCTGGAGAATACAAGTCAACAAGGCAATAGGAATCGGAAGATTAAGTTTGAGGATATAGATAGGATTTTTTTAATGTTTAGATCATAGTTTAGTCTAGCTTCTTTTATTTTGTCACAGTGTAATAAGGAGTTCAATAAGCAGTAGTAGCAACAGCAGCAATAGTGAAATCACAGCTTCATGGTAGTCCCAGCTACGAAAACTTCCCGAACTACACTGACCTGATTCCTTTATATCCAAGGATATGTAGGCAACCTCGGAAGCAGGGTGCGGTCAAATCTTTCAAAAATGCTTCCCACGGAGTATTCAAACGGGCAAAAATCGCTCGTATCCGCTCACTTTATCTTTGCACGAAAACTCTTCGTGTTTCCGAGCAAAGAGGGGCAGTTGTGAGCACGTGATTTTTGCCCTTTATGAATTACTCCCACAGATCCAAGAAAATAATTTTCTCCCTTTATTTGCAATTTCGTAGATTTTTGTAGCATTTTTTGTTAATTGTTTGCATTTGTCTACGCGTGTTAATTTTGTTTAATTAATGAAAAATACAAAAAAAAATGTTGCATTTGCATTTAGGATTTAATTTTACATCTTGTTACACTAATTAGCAAATTAGTTGTCTTATAGAAATGGGAAAATTTAGTTTATTTTTGCACTTTTATCTTTAGTTTTGAATTTTAGTAGTTTTTTTTTAATTTGGTTTTTAATTAATTGTGGTAATTATTAGTTAAAGTTAATTAATTCAATTTGATAGGATATTGTGATTAGGAATTAATTTAGGTTTATTTTTAATTTTAATATAAAAGAAATGAAAAGAAAAAGAGGAATTAAAGGAAAAGGAAGAGATTAAAAAGAAGGCTGATTTTTGGGTTTTGGAAATTGAATTGCCCAGGTCCAGTCCGTTTTCCCCAAAACCTGCCCCACCCCAAGCCATAACCCATGTCCAACCCGGTCCCCCACCAAACGATCCAAAATGACCCCGTTTCAGTAGCAAGCGATCAAGACCGTTGAATTTGCTTAATCAAATGGTCCTAAAGTAGGGTGGGTTTAGTATATAACTGTCTAAATCACTCTCACCCCCCCCCCCCGCCTCTCATCATTTCTCTCACCCTCGTCTCTTCAGAGACCACCCCCGAAACCCTAGCAACCGCCCCTTTTTCCTACCGCTTTAGTGTGGCAGTGCCACATCCAATCACTCCCAAAATAACACCCCATGACCACCAACACCCCCTCTTCCCAAATCTTTACTCCATTCCCCTCGAATATGGCTGAAACTCTTCGAATATTGAATTTGAGCTCAAGCCCTAGAAGCCAAATCCTGATTAGTGCAAGCAAGGTTAATGCTCCAGTTTCTTATGAGTGTTCAATGCCGATCTTCTTCGTCGTTTCCTCATGTTCTTCTTCGTCGTTTCCTCTCCGTGTAGTTGAGCTTTCTTCCTACTGAAACTAGTTTGAACCCAGCTTCTTCCCCTTTAGGTTAATTTGTTTCTTCATAATTGCTTCCCTTCATGTTTGGTTTTTCTTCGCAAATTGCTAATATCTGTGGCCCGATTTTGTCTGCCCATTTTTGCTTAGGTTTTAGGGTTTAAATTTCTGATTTTCCCCTCCTTTTTCTCACTGATCTTTTAAAATGTAGTATTTTCTGTTTTATTTGTTTAATTTTATTTGTTTCATTTTCTTTGTTTAATTAATGATCTATAATAGTCAATTGAGTTTGATTAGTTAAAATTAACTCAAGCCTAAAATTAGAGGTGCTTGTGTTTACCCTCAAGTTTTGGATTTGTTCTTTCTCTGGTTTCGTTTGGTCAGTTCTAAGTACTCAAGCCCTCATAAGTAACTATGGTCACCACTGACCTAGTTAAAGGGGCTGGTTTAGTTGGACTTTGGGTTAACTTAACCCAAGTTAACAATTGAGGGGTAAATAATCGGGGGTTTAAGGGTAGTTTAGGAAATCTAAGTAGGGAATATTTTAGTAACTGAATAGGAAGCTTCTAGGAAGCTGAGGAGGGGGACTGATTTGAAGCTCTGAAATTTAAATAAAGGACTCCTAAGCAAAAAACAAATATTCTAGAAAGTTTTAAGTGCAAATGTGAATTCTTTAAGGCTGCCCGAATGCCTTGCCTATAAAGGCATCATAACTTGGCATTTATGGGAGGAGATTTTGGAAGAAAAAAAAGACTGAAAACTGAAACGGCTGAGTCCCTTTGGAAAATTCTGAATCCATTACATTATTTGTTTAGAAAACTGCTCAAACTCTGCTCATTTAGGAGTCTTCTGATTTCATTTGGTGAACAAAACTTCTGAAAAATCATAGCTTCTCATTCTGGGATTTGAAATGGATTGAATTTGGGTCTTGGAAAGAGTTTTGGTATAAGTTCTGTTGGTTGGTCACTGTTCCATTGGTTTCCCTGGGCTAATTTCATTGTTCGATTGATTGAATCTGGGGCTGTATTCTGCTACAATTTACTACTGATCCTTCACTTCTTTTTCCTTTGCTAATTCCAGGTATGCCTCTGAAATTGTCATGGAATTGAAGGCTGACTGAATCTGTGTAAAAATCTGGAAACTTGAGTTGGAATTTAATGGAAACACTAGTTCTTGCTGTAATTATTGCTAGTTTCTACTATCTAATGTTATTAAATTCCCCTGTTCTGTAGTAATTTATTTCTCTTGCATATGTTGGTTTGTTTGTTCATGTTAGTGTCTTAAGGTGGTGTTGGTTAGTTAGGATAGGTGTTTAAATTCGGAATGTTGGCATCGTAATAATGTTTGAACTCTATTGTATGAGTGAACTGTTAGATATGTTGTAGTGGAAAATTGCTTGAGGGTGTCAGTTTAGTGTTCCTATAGTTTGAAATCAAAATTTTCATATTGAAGTGTTGTCCAGGGTCCTGCTTTGTAATTTGGAAAGCATTGCAGTATTGTACATAGCCAAAACTGCCTTTTAAATGATCTAAGTGAGCTTAAATTTCCTATGTTTGTTTGTGGGATTAGTTTGGAGATTAAATACAAGCATGAACCTCTGTTGCTTGTTATCAGTGCACTTGATGATAGAAGTGTTTGGTGAGCTAATAGCTTGTGGAGACTTTTGTGTTGGATAGGACTCGATATTGAGTCCTGATTTCCAATTTTGGTTCTGCAAGTCTTTGGTTCATGAAGCCTTAGATTTCTGGGCCATTTACAAGAGAAGATGACACGTTGGATGCATTGGGCTGTCTGCTGAACCCAATAGCTTGTATTGTTGTTCATTTTATATAGCAGACCTGATTCAATTGCTTGCTAAAAATAAAATCAGAACTTTAGTTTAATTAATTTGTGCCAATTATTTTAAACCATGGATTAACCTGCTATTTCTACTTCATGTTCCGTGTTGGTATTAGTTGATTGGCATTCTGGATTAGCGTAATAATTTGGAGCCTAGAAACCGGGCTTAGCACAGGCCCAGCTGAAGGTTATGACCCCTAGGCGCCTTTCTTCATCAGGAATTGGGCTTAGCTTGAGCCCAAAGCTGGAGGACATTTTTAAAAAGGGGTCTGTTCAATAGTATGATTGAAGTAGTTTCCCTTTGGGCCTTTAATTCTCTAATAAAATGTGTTTTGGTAAACTTGTAGGGTAGAACCCTTAGTTGAAAATAATTAGAATTCCCATAAGTTTTCCTTTAATTAATTAATTAGATTTTTAAAAGTAGATTGGAGGTGTGCCATATTAGATAACACAAATAGCTATGGCCCTCCAAAGTTTAGTTTGAATTTCCTTTAAAAATAAATCGAGGTGTGTCGTGCCAAACAAATCTCAATTGCATGGTCCTCGTTTAATTAATGTTTTATCCTTAGAAATTGAGGCGTGCCATTTAGCGAATTTTCCATGGCCCTCGCAAAGTTGAAGTGCGTAGTTGCTTTAGGCGCGTTATTTTAATTTACCTTCCTAAACTCGGGTGCGCATTTATGTGACCCTAATCCAAATCTCAATAATGTTAGATAAAACATGTAGAGGACCACCGGTGCATTTATGTGACGTGGTTCAAGGCGTGTTTTTAATAACGTTGCAATCTTCCTAAAAAATAATTAAAAGTGGTTAATAAAGATAGAATTGAACCATAGGCTAAAACATGAAAATCAGATAATAGGCCAATTATAATAGTTGAGCGACCGTGTTATAACCACGGAATCCGGGAATGCCTAACACCTTCTCCTGGATTAATAGAATTCCTTACCCAGATTTTTGTGTTCGCGGATTGTGATACAGAGTCAATCTTTCCTCGAATCGGGATTTGAATCGGTGACTTGGGACACCATAATTATCCCAAGTGGCGACTCTGAATTTTTAAATGAAATAATCCCATTTCGATTGTCACTTTAATTGGAAAAACTCCCTTATATATTCCCTTCTAGGGGTGTAGGTAAAAAGGAGGTGTGACAAACGGGGCTTTCCCCTTGACTTTGACGTCGAAGGGCCTCTTGTCCACTTTCAAGTCCCAAAAGTACATCGTGAGGAAATTGGGGAATAGATAGTTTCTGTCATGCTCCGCACCCACAATGGTAATAATCCGTGACATCACATTTCCCATGTTAATGGGGTACCCCTCCATGATAGAAGCCACTAACATAGCCTGGTGGAGAGGAAGAGAGTTATCATGTGTCGTGGGATCCAACCGGCTACATACAAAGGTCTCCCACCCCGTGCCTCAAAGTTCAAACTCCTTCTTAAGATCTTAACTCCAGCAGTCAACCAGTCCGGGGTGGTACCTGGGATTGCAAGGTATTGTGCCAACCATGGACGGACCTCCTCGTCCATTTCCATCTTCGTCATGTACAAGGTCTCGTCCTCCTTATTGAAGCCAAGGTATTCATTTATTGACTTTCCGTCGAATAACACTTTCAGATTCCGAACCTTGGTCACTTTGGAGCCCTTTTTTATGTGGGCTACATTGCAGAAGAATTCCTTGACCAAGTGTTCGTTGGCATTTACACACTCATCCAGAAAATGCTCCCAGCCCACTCTTATCCTAAACTGCCTCCTCGCGTTAGGGTTGTGAGATAGCAGGTCTCTATCAATGAAACTCCGCTCCGGGATCAGCTTTCTCACCAGCCACCACTCCCAAAATTTATGGTACGCCACCTTACTCACGAATCTATCTTGCCAAATCTCCGGCTTTCTAGTTCTAGCAATACCCCCTACTTGCGGTTCACCTCCTTCTCCTATTTCTTCCTCTCCCCCTATTTCCTCCTCATCTCTGTCGGAACCCTCTCCAGATAATGAAGTTGTGGGAGAGGTGGAGTATTCATCCCCACTACCTGCTGCTGAGCCTTCAGAAAACCCAGAAGAAATGTTCACTGATGCTTGGGCAGCGGTGGAAGTGGGAGGAGTGTCTCTTAGTCTGTGCCTCTCCGGATAAGGGGTGTATTCTGGGATTGAGTCCGAAGAGATCTCCCGGGAGGGCTCGTACTCACTCCCCGACATGTCAATGGCTCTGTCAGTAGCTGTTATGGCCTTCCTTATGTTTTTGATGTTTTTCCTAGCTTGGGGAGAGAGTTTCACCATTTTCTGTTTCCCTCCCCGGGAAGATTCACCTCTACTAGGTTGTTTGGATCCTTTGCCTCATTGTTTAACCATTGTCTGCAAACACAATCAAGTAAACTTGTTAGTATCAGTAGCCTCAATTAAAAACATTGTTGCAGAATAGAATTAAAATGTTGCAGACATGTTGCAGAAAACAGTCCAGTGCGGTCGCACAGGGGTCAATGCAGACCACACAAAATAGCCATATGGTACGCACAGGGATAGGGATCAGACTACCCTTCCTCTTTATCTAGGCAGTGCGGACCGCATAAAATGGTAGTGCGGCCACACAGGGGCCAGTGCGGTCCGCACAAAATATAGTGCAGCCGCACTGCCCAAAGTTCAGCTTCCCAGAATTTCATCAGTGCGGACCGCACAGGGGCACCGCGAACCGCACAGAATTGACTGCGGTCCGCACTGAGTGCCCAATCTTGGCACTAAGTTAGGGTTCATGAATTTTCGATTTTAAGCTCAATTTTGCATCTAATTAATGTCCATATATGCTACACCAATGTATTCAACTAACAAATTCAACATGAATCAAACTTTTAACTAACCTAACCTAAATAATTGCAGAATCTACGAGAAGCATAGAGAGGGAAGTAAGAAAAGCACAAATTGAAAGAATTTAACAGAAGAAAACCATTAAAAGGAATGAAATGGTACCAGATATTAGATGTAATGAAGAATAACGAGTCCAACAATTAATTACGAGTAAAGAAGGTGATGAACAATGTTCTAGAGGGTCTGAGAGTCAATAGTGCGAAAAGGGTAAAAGAAGGGCCTCAGGCCCTATTTATAGAAAAGGACCTGGGGCCCAGTCTCACCAACCAGTGCGGACCGCACAAAATGGACCGCGGTCCGCACTACACAAATACTTTCAAGCTTGAGGAGGCAACACTCTGCGGTCCGCACAAAATGGACTGCGGCCGCAGAGGTCCATTGCGGACCGCACTAAATGTAGTGCGGCCGCAGTGGCAAACTTCAGAGAGGTGGTCATTCACCCTTCACCAGTGTGGTCAGCACAGAATGTAGTGCGACCGCATTGGCAACTTCAGAGACCTGACACTTTTTCAACTATGTCTTGCATTACATCAACACAACCTTGTAACATCTCACAACCAGTCAGCTTAAAAATCAATCCTATACTATGAAGAAAATCAAAGAAACAAGAAGAAGAACACATGGGTTGCCTCCCAAGAAGCGCCTGATTTAACATCGTGGGTTACCATCACATCATTTGAAATGAATAAGTGCCACCACGTGGCTGTCATCAATTTTTCCAAGATTATGCTTGACCCGGTGCCCATTAACTCTGCAAACTTCACCATTTTTGTTCTTTAAATCAAGGGCACCAAACGGGGTCACACACACCACCTCGAAAGGTCCACTCAATTTTGATTTGAGCTTTCCAGAAAACAGACGTAACCGGGAGTTGAACAAGAGAACCAAATCACCTACTTTGAACTCCTTTCCACAAGCATATTTATCATGAAGGTACTTCATCTTGTCCTTATATAAGGACAAACTAGCGTAGGTATGGAATCTGAATTCATCAAGTTCATGGAGCTGCTCCACACGAAGATTGGTTGCAACTTCCCACTCAAGATTAAGCTTCCTCAAAGCTCACATGGCCTTATGCTCTAACTCAACCGGTAGATGGCAAGCTTTCCCAAACTCCAACCGATACGGAGACATACCAATCGCGTCTTGAAAGCCTTCCTATAATCCCATAGAGCGTCATCCAACTTTTTCGACCAATCGGTCCTATAATCATTGACCGTCTTTGACAATATACTTTTGATTTCCCTGTTGGAGACTTCCACTTGACCACTTACTTGAGGATGATAGGGGGTAGAAACTTTGTGATTGACACCGTACTTAGAAAGCAACGTGTCGAAAGCTCTATTGCAAAAATGAGATCCCCCATCACTTATGATTGCACGAGGAGTACCAAACCTTGTAAAAATGCTTTTCTTGAGAAATACAACAATACTTCGGGCCTCATTGTTGGCCAAAGCTACGGCTTCAACCCACTTTAAAACATAGTCCACCATCACAAGGAGGTAAGTGTTCCCACAAGAGCTAACAAATGGGCCCATGAAATCAATGCCCCATACATCAAAAATATCAACCTCAAGGATGGTATTGTGACGCATCTCATCTTTCTTCGAAATTCCACCCGCTCTTTGGAGTTCGTCGCATCTCTTCACAAAGTCACCTGCATCTTTGAACAAAGTTGGCCAATAAAACCCACAATTAAGAACTTTAGAAGCCATCCTCACCCTTCCATGATGACCACCATAGGGAGAGGAATGACAAGCCTCCAAAATACTCAATTGCTCTTCCTCCGAGACACACCTTTGGATCACACTATCCGTGCAAATCTTGAAAAAGTACGGCTCATCCCAATAGAAATCCACACAATCCCGCTTGAGCTTCTTCCTTTGGTTAGAAGAGAGCTCACACGGGATTATACCAGTCCCCAGGAAATTAGCGACATCGACAAACCATGGCATATCATTCATCGACACCGAAAGGAGTTGTTCGTCGGGAAATGAATCATTGATCTCTAGGCCATCATAAGGCCTCCCTTCCTTCTCCAAGCAGGACAAGTGGTCTGCCACTTGGTTCTCACTACCCTTCCGGTCCACAATCTCCAAATCAAACTCTTGAAGTAACAAGACCCATCGCATCGGTCTATATTTGGAGTCCTTTTTCGTTATCAAGTACCGGAGAGCGGCATGGTCGGTATGAACAATAACCTTAGCACCCATAAAATACAGCCAAAAGTTTTCCATAACAAACACAATAGCCAAAACTTCCTTCTCGGTCACCGTGTAGTTCACTTGAGCATCATTCATTGTCTTGCTCGCATAGTATACCTGATGAAATATTTTGTTCACTCGTTGACCCAAAACTGCCCCAATCGCAACATCGCTAGCATCACACATAAGCTCAAAGGGCAAGCTCTAATTAGGTGCGGTAATGATAGGAGTGGTGGTCAACTTATGCTTGAGAAGTCCAAAGACTTGCTTACACTTGTCATCAAACATGAACTTAGCATCTTTTTCCAACAACTTGCATAAGGAGTCCACTACCTTCGAAAAGTCTTTGATGAATCTCCGGTAGAACCCCACATGACCAAGAAAACTTCGGACTCCCTTGACGTATGTAGGGGGAGGGAGCCTTGAAATCACATCTATCTTTGCTTTATCCACTTCAATGCCATGCTTCGAAATTTTATGCCCGATAACGATTCCTTCTTCCACCATAAAGTGGCATTTCTCCCAATTGAGGACAAGATTGGTTTCTTCATAACGGGCCAACACCCTATCAAGATTCTTCAAGCACTCATCAAATGAGTCCCCCACAACACTAAAATCGTCCATGAACACCTCCAAAATGTCTTCCACCATATCGGTAAAAATGGCCATCATGCACCGCTGAAATGTAGCAGGTGCATTACACAACCCAAAGGCATCCTAGAGAAAGCAAATGTGCCATACGGACAAGTGAATGTGGTCTTTTCCTGATCTTCCGGAGCAATCAAGATTTGGTTGTACCCAAAATACCCATCCAAGAAGCAATAGAAGGCACGCCCAGCAAGTCGGTCTAGCATCTGATCTTCAAATGGCAAATGAAAGTGATCCTTGCAGGTCACTTTATTCAACTTGCAGTAGTCCATGCATACCCTCCAACCGGTGACGGTTCTTGTCGAAATCAAATCATTTTTGGAATTTGTCACCACAGTCATGCCACCCTTCTTTGGTACACATTGCACTGGCGAAGTCCAAGAGCTATCAGAGATGGGGTACACAACCCCGACATCCAACCACTTGATCACCTCCTTTTTCACAACCTCTTGCATTGCCTCGTTTAGCCTCCTTTGGTGCTCCAAGGACGGCTTTGCATCATCTCCCAGAATAATCTTGTGCATACAGAATGTGGGGCTTATTCCCTGAATATCAGCTAAAGTCCATCCAATTGCCTTTTTCCGCTTTTGAAGCACCACCAATGTGGCATCAACCTGCATGTTAGTAAGGCAAAAAGAAAGAATAACTGGCAAAGTAGAATTTGAGCCTAAGAACTCATACCTGAGGTGTGGAGGAAGTGGTTTCAACTCCAATAACGGAGGCTCCTCAATTGAAGGTTTGGTTGGTGGAGTCTTTCTATTCTCGAGATCCAAAGACAATTTCCTAGGCTCATAAGAATAAAAGCCCATTCCATGTAAAACATTCACGCACTCCACTTTAACAAAATAGCCTCCAATGGGTCCTCCACATTGATCATGGCACCGGTATCATCAATTATCACTGTTGTGACGAGGTCAACAAAAGAGCACACCTCGGTACTGTTGGGCTGCTTCATAGATTTGCACACATGAAAGACCACCTTTTCATCACCCACCCGGAAGATGAGTTCTCCTGCTTCCACATCTACCAATGTCTTCCATGTAGCTAGGAAAGGTCTGCCCAGTATGATAGGAACTTCGTAGTCCACCTCGTAGTCCAAGATCACAAAATCAGCTAGTACGATAAATTTGTCCACTCTGACAAGCACATCATCAAAATACCCAAGGGTCTCTTCATTGATCTATCCGCCATTTGTAACCTCATGGAAGTCGTCCTAGGTTGCCCGATACACAAAGTTTTGAAAACTGAGTAGGGCATCAAATTGATACTAGCTCCCAAATCACATATAGACTTGGCAAAATCCGCACTCCCAATGGTGCAAGGAATGGTGAAAGCACCGAGATCTTCAAGCTTCGGGGCCATTGAATGAACTATAGCACTAACTTGGTGAGTCATCTTTATAGTTTCACAATCCAGAGAATGCTTCTTTGTAACCAAGTCTTTCATGAATTTTGCATAGCCCGACATTTGTTCAAGTGCCTCCACCAAAGGCACATTAATCGATAAGCTCTTTATCATATCAATAAACTTTTTAAACTGATTATCATTCTTCTGCTTCGCGAGCCTTTGAGGATAAGGTGGAGGTGGCCTTAGCAAAGGAGCCTTGGCTTTTGGCACAACCGGCTTCGGCATATCAATTATGTGTTCCCTAGACGGTTTCACATCATTTTGAGTTTCCACCTCGACTTATTGAATATCAATCCTCACTTCATTGTTCACATTTTCATCAACCACATCTTAAACTACCAAAGGGACTTCGTCATCTTGCAACTCAACATCATCATCCACGACTTGCTTTTGCTTAGAGGCATTCACCTCACCGCCTCTCCCAATTCTTGTTGTAACCGCCATAACATGATTGTTCCTACCCTTTGGGTTCACTACCATATCACTTGGTAGAGAACCCTTCGTGCGAGTATTCAATGACTGAGAGATTTGCCCTAATTGCACCTCCAAGTTTCGGATAGAGGTATTGTGAGAAGCTAACTGTGCATCAGAATCCGCATTCTTCTTCATCATCTGCTCGAATATCATTTCAATTCTACCCATATCATTACCCGAAGAACAAGAACCTTGAGATGGAAATGGGGGTGGATTGTTCGGTTGTTTGTACATTAGGGGCCTTTGAAAGTCTTGCCCCCGGTTTCCTTGGTTTCCATTGTTCCATCCTCCTTGATTATTGTTGCCACCCCAATTGTTGTTATTACCATTCCAATTCCCTTGGTTGCCTTGATTGTTGTTCTGATTTCCCCAGTTGTTGTTTTGGTTGGTGTTCCCCCAATTACCATTGTTTTGTTGTTGATTGCCCCAATTGCTTTGAGGTCTCCACTGTTGTTGGTTGGAAGAGTTGCCTCGTTGGCCTTGATAGTTGTTTACATATTTAACATCTTCACTTTGGTCATCATAACCATCATTTTGAAACCCATCACATCAATTATCAAACTGCTCAGGATTCCCTTGATTTTGTTGCCTTCTTTGCCTTCTCTTATTGACAAGCATATTAACACCCTCCATGACATTCACTTGGCGAGAATTTTGAACTTGTTGCAACTGTGCCTTAGCCAATTGATTCATAGTAGTTGTCAACTCCGCTATAGCTTGCCCATGGTCATGTAATTCCTTGTGCAAATGAATAACCGTAGGGTCACCTTGAGGCACATTGTCTCTACTTTGCCATGCAGAAGAAGTGTCAGCCATCTCATCAAGTATATCACATGCCTCATCATACGACAACTTCATAAAGTTGCCCCCGGCAAGTTGGTTCACCATGCATTGATTTGTTGTATTGATGCCCTGGTAGAAAGTTTGTTGGATCATAGCCTCGGTCATATCATTGTTGGGGCATTCTTTCACCATCATTCTATACCGCTCCCAAATCTCATGCAAAGGTTTTGTGGGCTCTTGCTTGAAAGCCAATATCTCATCATGCAATGTCGCCATATGCCCCGGCAAGAAAAATTTAGCAATGAACTTATCCGCCAACTCATCCCAAGTTGTGATGGAATGGTAAGGGAGTCTCTCTAGCCAATCCAATGCCTTCCCCCAAAGTGAGAATGGGAAAAGCCTCAACCTAAGAGCATCCTTAGACACATTCGTCAGCTTGCTCCCCCAACATGTATCCACGAACCCCTTGAGATGTTTGTAGGCATTTTGATCCGCAGCGCCCGTGAAATACCCACGCTGCTCAAGAAAGGTCAACATCACGTTGGTTATTTGAAAATTGCCCACCCGGATTCAGGGTGGGACAATAGCACTCGCATAGCCCTGGTTCGGAAGAACTCTAGGAGCCACTCTTGGATGAGGCGGAGGAAACTCTGGAATATCACCATTCGGATTAGCATTGGCATTGCGGCCTCTACATTGTCCTTGAGGTACAAGAGGCACCTCATCTTCCCCGACATCATCTACCTCCTCCCCCGCAATCACATTTCCAAGAGGGTCATTAGCGTTAATCGATGCCATTTGGTACCTGAGTTGTGACACAAACAAGTTAGTAACAAAGAAGGAACGAAGAACAATACACAAAACTATCTAAATAGATAGCCAAAACCGTTAGCTCCCCGGCAACGGCGCCAAAAAGTTGATCATAGCCTACTCTGCACTACTAATTATGTAGCGAGAGAGGGTCAGAGCATCTTTTACCTAATTTTGGGTCGGGATCGATATCCACAGAGAGCTAGAATTGGATTGAGTGTCTGTTTAGCTTAGGATTGCGTAAGTGTTCCAGATTACACTTCTAATCATTTTTGGGGGTTTTCTTTATAATCCTACTTTGATCAAACTAAAAATTATAATTGCAACTAGATTAAGCTAAGAGATAAGCTAAAAAAGGTAATTCAAATGGTTTAAGGGAACTAGGGTAGTTGTTGATACCCAATTTTTCCCTATATATTTTCAAAATGACATATATGTGCATATATAAGCACCCCAAAGGGTTTTGGCATTTTTAATGATTTTTAAATCAATTTACGGCCTATTTTTACATCATAAAATCCCAATAGTTATTCCCAAAACTTGCCATTTTGGAAAATGATTTACTTTATTCTCATAATTACCTCAAATGTAGTTGGCATGATTTTTGCATATTTTTACAAATTCGTTTGGTATTTTAAAACTAAATTGCATGTAATTGCCATGCTAGCCTCTTTAAAATTTAATAGCATTTTTCTTAAATATAAATTGATCCCAATATTTTAAATTAAGGTTTACATATTATTAATTAATTCAGTGCCTTTAATTTGCTTTTAAAACATTTTTACTATTTTTATAAAATAATAGGGGGAAAACTGGCTATTTCAATTTTAGCCTCAATTCGTTTCAATTTTAACCACAATTCCATCTCAATCTCAGCCAATTTCAAGCCCAAATTGGACCAGCCCAATTCAAATTTAACCCGACCCCTGACCCATTAACTAAACCCGTCCGTTTGTATCTTCAGATCCTGGCCGTTGATCATTTTGATCAACGGCCCTCATCCCTCCTTTCCTTTTTAATTTCGAACGACCTAACCCTATCTCTCATTTCTCTTTGACCGCCACCCTCAAACCTTCCCTTTCTCTCAAACGCTCTCTAACACTCAAAAACCCTAGCCGTCTTCCTCGTCTTCTCCGACCAAATCTCACAGGAGTCCATGGCTTCTCAGGCCATGGACGGCCTATGCTCACCTCCCTTCACCCCCAAATCATGGTTGTTCGAGATTTCGAGGTTAGACCTCAACGATGCCCATTCAGATCCTCCACAGATATGAGGTCCTATGGTCTATCCGGCTCCGTTCCGACGTGTTCGAGCCTTAAAAATCATAGCTATGGCTCAGACCTGTTCGAGACCAGACACTTTCCAAGCCTTCTCATTTCTACGGTTTCTAAGAAATCCTAAAGCTGTTCGAGGTTCCTTTTTCTTTTATTTTCTTAGATCTGTGGTAAATCTGTGTTATACTCGATGTTTTTAAATCTTTTCCCCAATTTTTCTTTTTTAAAACTAGTCTGTTTCGATTTAGGGTTTTCAAAAATCTTAAAACGACTTCTGTCTCTTCTCCTTATTTTCTTTGTGTGAATCCGTATATGCCATGTTTCTTACGAGTTTTTCGCTTATGTCTTATGTTCTTTCCTCGCATGTCTTCTCCTATGTTCTTGTGTTTTGTCGTTATTACGCATGTTCTTCTGTTTTGTGTTTTGTTCTTTCTCCTACTGGTTTCTATAAGCATGCTTTATGTGTCTCCCTCGCATATCCCTCTACTATATTTTTTTACTGAGCTTTTGCTCCTTGCCTGCCTTCACTGGATTTTTTGTTTAAATCCCTAAGCATGATTCTTCTACTATTTTCCTAAACCTGTATTGCTTGTCTCTCCTGAAATTGTTTAAGCAACAAAGCTTTGCCTAAATGTATTCCCTGTGTTTCAAACTTGTTGTTCTCTCTGTTTGCTTATTCTCTCATGAGTTTCTGAGAGAGGCTATTGAGCCTATTCTACTTGTTGTTCTTTGCCTATGTATTTGATTTGAGTAAGAAAACCCTAGTGTTGGAGGTTTTTGACAAGCTTGGTTGTGTGCTTGGGCTAGGGTTCCATTCAGAACCTTGACCCTCTTTTAAAGACTCACTTTGAGTCTATGAACCTAACTTTCCTTGCTACTCTGATTTCTTTGCTAGTGTTGCAACAACTCTCTCTTGTCTCTGTATGGTTTTTATATGACTTTCTCTTCTTTCAAAAGGCCTTTGGCCAGCCTGTGATTGATTCTGAGTCCCTTTTCAAAAGGGTATGATTGATTGTTAATGATTTTCTTCAAATTAAGTTTCTTTTCACCTTTTCTTGGTTGGATCCATTCATGCCAAGGCTCAAACCTTGATTTTTACTGGCTGTGATTGATTGCCTTCCCTTATTTAGCCCAAACTGTGTAATGTTGAACTATTTCCTTAAATGGATTTCCATGTATTTACCCATGTTATACTGCCTTAGAAAAGATTTAAAATCAAAATCTTTTCCTTATTTGTCATGCCCGTTTGAAATCAATCCCTTGGCTGAAGGGAAATCTGTGTGATTGACTTTCAAAATTATTTTCTTACCTTCTTCTCACTTGTCTTCTTCTCTATAAAAGGGTCTACCCCTTCTGCACTTAAAGGAGGACATACACAAAAAGACTTCGAACTTTTCAATACTTTCTCAACTTTTAGTAGTGAGCACTCTGCTCCTCTTCTCTTTCTACTTTCTGAAACATTCTTGAGTTCTCTTTGAACTCTCAAGTATTTGCTGAAGACTCGATTATGCTCCTACTGACTCCTGGATGTTTACTTGCTTTTGTTGTTCCGCTATTCTAGTACTTGCAACTGGTATGTCATTCTTAGTTAAATAATGCCCCCTTAACTATGTGTTTATTTCCTAGCATGTCATGCTCTCGCTTTCACCATGTGTTTATATCTTAGTCTATTATGCTTTCTTTCCTTATGTTTATGCAACTCTGTATGTGCTCTTCTCATGTGAATCCCTTCCCTTTACTCCTTTGTATGAGAGTACAGTTCTAGCCATGACAACACTCTATTATTGTTGCCCATGACTTTGAACTAGGTTCTTTTGAACCCTTTACTCGAATCAATTCCCACTTCCCTTTTCCCCTTTATATGTTGAGCCTGATTTGGGTCTGGTGGTGTCCTAATCACCATCTAGACTCAGGTCTGACCTCTAAGG
Organism: Nicotiana sylvestris; assembly: GCF_000393655.2. Taxonomy (NCBI): domain Eukaryota; kingdom Viridiplantae; phylum Streptophyta; class Magnoliopsida; order Solanales; family Solanaceae; genus Nicotiana; species Nicotiana sylvestris. The sequence goes on from NC_091061.1 coordinate 81,190,207, forward strand.
TCTGCTCTTAACTTGTTTGGACCAAACAAATGGTGAGGGGTGTGTCAGTCTGCACCTGTGGCTGGGACCCTTGACCTTTGCACTTACTCCCCAATTCCTTTTCACTTTGCACTTACTCCTAGCTCTAAGTTCTGCCCCTCTCTTGCTAGCCATGCTTTGGGACCCTTGAGCTCCCACTGAACTTGGATGCCTGAGGGCTGGCTATTCCGCACTGCACTATTCTAATTCTAAATGGTATCCTGAGTGTAAGCAATGCCGGGAATCCTTGAGATTCCTTGGAACTTTGAAACACTTTGGATAAAGAGAAGGCTTTGGAAATCCGGAATTGGTTAATCACATGTTATTGGACATTAAGATTGAATTAGGCTGCTCGGATCTAGCTGTTAGTTTTTAATGTATTTATTTTCTTTCTTTTGGTCTGTAATAATTTGTATAAAGAACTTGGGGAATATAGTAAAAGGGTGTGGTAGGGGTTTTACATTCTTGCATCAGTAAGGGTAGAAACCATGCTTTAGGATTTTAATTTTTTTTAGAAATCCTACCTATAGGATTGTTCAATATTTCTGGTTCCACATCACCTAGAGACCATGCCTATAGGGTTAACGCTTCATTGTGTTACAAATCACATAGAAATCATGCCTATAGGACTTAACGTTCATGTAATCAATGCATATAGAGATCATGCCTATAAGGAATGCATATGCATTAGGCAAACTGTAGGGTTAATTAACACAATCATCTTTTACAAGTTCAATAACAGGTTTTAAAAATCAAGATAGATATCATGCCTATAGGATTAGCATCAAACTCGTCTGATTCGCTTAAAGTAATAATGATCTATTAACTGGTCCTTAACGTCTTAATACAACAACGATTTCAGAAGTCTTAATTCTTTGACAAAAACTCTCTTCACTTAGTATGCTTTTAAATCCCTCAAATCGGCATCTTTTTCTGAAACAATTTCTTTCTAAACATTTTGCCCAAACGTTTTACTCAGACCCTGAAATTGTCTTTTAAAACAGTTGCGACTTACCCTTTCCTTAGATATTTCTATCTCTGAAACTCTTTCACAACCATTTCTGTGTTTTATTTTTACTGCAGTCTATACTTTCCTTTCAAAACTCCTCTGCATTAGACTACTTGTTCCTGAAACCAGTACCCTTTAAATCACTCACTTGAAATACCTTAATTTCTGACAATTGGATCCAAGTTTCCTAATGCAGACTTTCTATCTAAACATATGGGTTGAACCAGTCCGTTCGCTGTTTAAGTTTAATTTAAAGACCAAATCATTATGTGCCAAGACATGCTAAACTAAGTGTTTGTTTGATTAAGGGGTTTACTTGAGCCTTACCTATTTGTTTTGTTCATCCTTATATTTGTTACCTGTTTTGTATGTCGCAATTAGAATTTTAACCTTTGAGCTCCATATATGCCTATATCCCTTTCCTTCCCCTTTAGGATTAGAAGTCCTGATACCCCGGGACTGATAGGTTGGGACGGGTACTAGCATGCAATAAGTAAACGAGACTGATCGCGTTTAAATACCTTAACGGGGTGGGAAGGGTAGATATGGATATGATGACCGATGCGCTAATATCACGTGCGACCCCTCTTCTGAGGAGTGATCGCTGGGTATTGCATTGAAGTGATCCATATTAATTATAAACTTAGGACTCCCCTCCCTTTATTTGCTTTCATCTCTTCTTGTAAAACTGTTCAAATCTCTTTTTCATGAATTTCTGGCCCTCTTTACTTACCTTCAAAAATTTTCAACCTGTTTGCAATCTTATGTGCGAATCCTTATTTGAGCCTTGATTGTTTACTTGTAAAGTCACAATTGCAACATGGCCGGGAACCACACTAGTGGATCTTGAGGGGTGCCTAACACCTTCCCCTCGGGATAATTTCTAGCCCTTACCCTAATCTCTGGTCTCTTCATCTCAAACCCTTCTTAAAGTGTCCTAATGCACTATAATCATTAGGTGGCGACTCTTCAACTTCTAAACCCAATTCTCGAAAAGGAATAGAGTTGTCCTCCCAATGTCGTATACCCGATTTCTGACCCCACGGTTAGAGAAAAAGGGGGTGTCGACAGTAGTGACATCCGCCTAGGTGGTCAATTGACGGGTACTTGAGTCTAAGGCACAATTGACATGATTGGGGAGTATGATATAACCGTTGCACTACTTTACCCACTCTACACCTCTCGGTGGTGTAAGTGATTTTGCCCAATTGACTTTCTCAATACCAACTGGGTATGGAAATTTACACAAGCAACTTAGGGTTCAAGTCGGGTATTACTCTCTCGAGGTTTAACCCTTTAATTGGGGCTATCAATCTCTTGAGTACTCCCCAATTCCTTGTTGGATCAATTTCAGAGACTTAGGCTCTCTTTCTCAAGAAGAACACTAGTCAACTAAACACAAACTAGTGTTTGCAACCACTAATTCAGCAATTAACCATAAAATTGACCCAAATATCAAATACCTATAGTCAATTTAGCCCTAAAATACAAGACCCATCAATTACCCACACTAGGGTTGATCCATAACCCTAGCTATGAGGTTTAACTACTCATATTCAAAGAAGAAAAACAAGAAATAGATGAAGATAAACTCATATTAATTAATTACTAAGATAAAAATAAAGATTCAATGTTGCAAAGTAGATAAAATATCCCAAAATGACTACAAGAGTCGTTCCCACGAGCGCAGCTGCTTCTAAAAACTATCTAATACCCTAAAATGGAAAAAGAATCTATTTATACTAAGCTGAAAAATCTAGACAAAAATGCCCCTGCGGGGTTAGTACGGACCACACAAACTGGTGTGAGGCCGCACTATGGCTCTGAACTTGAAGATCTGGTTCTCTGAACTTGGGCTCTGCGGACCGCACAGAATAGACTACGGCCGCAGAGGCTTCTAGTGTGGTCCGCACAAAATGGATTGCGGACCGCATTGGCTTGAAAGCTCCAACTTGACACTTCTCTGATTCTCAGCTCTGTGGACCGCACAAAATGGTAGTGCGGCCGCATGGCCTTCAGTGTGGACCGCACAAAACCTAGTGCGGCTGCACTGCCTCTTAGCCTGGAAATCATGCTCTTTGAATCTCTTAGTGTGGACCACACAAAGTGGTGTGCGGTCGCACTGGGCCTGTTTTTCCTGAGCTTGTCTTGTCTTTGGCACTTGTGCAAGTTTCACTCCTTTTGAGCTAATCTTTGACATTTTGTCACTTTGTTGAGCAAACTTGCAATCAAGCACAACTTGTGAGCCTTTCGGGACTATTTTGTGTGAATTTCTAATCAAAGCATAAGCAAGAAGGAGTATAAAATGCGTCAAAATCTTTAGTTATCAAGGGCCCTGACCAAGGTGTTGACTTCCTAAAACTACTTGTGCCAAAGTAGGGAGCACACGATCCGAGGGTCTCGTTGCTAAGAATTTACTTAGCCGTGCTAAGGTATGATACATGAGCGCTGAGAACCATGAAGCGAGTGGCACTTGGTGGATTGGGCCTATTCAATCAGGTTGGGATCGAACCCCGTGCCGATCACACGGTGACTAAGACAGAAATAAGTCAGGATAGTTGGAACCCCCGAAGTATAAAGTGAAGTATTTTTTCTATAAGAAAGAAAAAGAAAAGAATTTCTTTTAAAATATTCATAAACTGCTATTATGCAATTATTTTAGAATTATTCTTAGAAACTTTATGTTTTCCATGCATTTAGAATCTTTGCTCATAATGTATATTTTATTAAAGTTCCGTCCCCTATCATTGAGACTCATTGAGTACAATGGATAGTACTGACGTTCTCTTTTGAGAACCTACGTTGGTCTGTGGTACAGCATACGAACCGGTTTTGTAGGCGAGAAGGCTACAGGTTAGGACTTCCCTCTCTTCTAGTGCTATTGGTGAGCTCCGCTTTTCTTCGTGGAGTATTCCTTTGAGTCATATTTATTTAGTTATTTCTTTGTTTACTTGGAGAACTAGCCAAGCAATCTCATGTCCTGAGCAGTGCATTAGTTTATCAGTAGAGGCTTCATAGATACAGTCGTTGGGTTAGGATTCAGATGTTTTTGATAACAACTTAGCAGTATTTCAGTGGCTACTATGTATAAAGTTTTGGAGTTGGTTTATTTTAGATATTTAAATTAATTAAAAGTATTTGGTTAAAGTATTTCCTTGTTGTATATAAATTTTGAAGTTATAACAGATATGATAAGCGCACATATTTCGCTCGGTCAAGTTTAGTGATCGGGTGTCGGTCACGACTTGTTCAGAAAATGGGTCGTGACAGTAATACACTATGCAATCGTGACCTCATCTTCGCGACCGCGAAGAAAAACTGAAAGACCATAAATCAACAGAACACCAGTGATGCATGCAACTCTAAAATGGTCCGAAACTATCTCAAAACTCACCCGATCCCCTCAAGACCCCGTACGAACAAACAACAAGTTCCATAATATAATACGAACCGACTCGAGGCGTCAGCTTACCTATAACAACATCGAATCTATGAATCGCACTTCAAATCAAACTTAATAAGCCTTTGAACTTTCAACATCTAAAACTTGTGTCGAACCACATCAAATAAACTCGGAATGATCCCAAATTTTACACACAAGTTCCAAATTACATAACGAGCCTATTACAACTCCCGGAATAACGATTCGAACCTGATATCATCAAAGTCAACTCACGGTAAAACCTATAAACTTTCCCTTCAAATTGCCAACTTTTGCCAGTTATGGCGAAAACCTTCTAGAATCCTCCATATGCAAAATTTGGGCATATGCCCAAGTCCAAAATCACTCTGGAGCTAATGGAACCATCAAAACTCCGATCCGGGGTCAAATTCACCGAAGTTAAACTTGGTCAACTCTTCCAATTTAAGACTTCCTAGTCGATGATCATTCTTCCAAATCAATCCCGAATCACCCAAAAATTAAAACTGATGATACACACAAGCCATAATATATCATATGAAGCTACGCATACTCTCGAACAATTGAACGAGATGCAAATACTCAAAACGACCGGTTGGGCCATTACATTCTCCCCACTTAAATATATGTTCGTCTTCAAACGTGCCAAGAATCGTTTCAAAGCCATCATACCACTATATAAACTTACCACGCACATAATCATGGGTGATCCCACATCACCCTAATCCATGCAAACCTAACAACACAACATAACTAAATATCTTCACTTCAACCTTAGCCCATAACATCATAATCAAATCTCTAACATCTGGAATCCATTACAAGACCCGATTCTCGCATCTGAACACTATGCAAGTCTGAACAAGATATACCAAGCCATAACCATAACCCAAGATATAATCATATGATATACCGCATATCCCATATACATAACGTCCGATCACAATAGTTGTCTATTAATAAAATCGGTATCGGTAACAACCCTCATATAAACCAAAACCTTATTCCAAACCTTCGTATATTACCAATGATGAATGGAACATGCAGATACTCAAAACCACTCATTAATCCAACCAGTCGTGGAGCTCTCTCGCCCGACAAGGGCCATAGCCAAATTATATGTCGACTAGTGACATTATTCTTCCAAACATACCGTAATCACATCCGATAGCACTCATTCCAAGTCCATTGACCTCATCATATCAAGTACAAGCCGCTCGACCGATATGCCACACCCACACCACTTCGAGCTATATACCGTACAATCCGTGCACCAAACAAGCTTGGTCGTAAGTGCGGACACACAGGTGCAATTGGGCTATCGTAGAAGTGGATTTGAGTTGGGCCAGAGAGGACCATAGGGGCAGTCAAAATTATGCAGAAGAGGAACCATTGAAGTGGTTTGTGACTACAGAATCAGAAGATCCTGGCTTAAGTGAAAGTCGCACCTACGATGGAATTTCTACAGGTGTGGAGCCGCAGATGTAGCTATTGATCCACAAAAGTGGAACCACTAGGCAGAAAATGAGCAGATCGAGGGTTTGTTCCCATTTTTCATCTTTCGATTTAAAGACCTCAGTCTTGGGAGATTTTGAGAGAGATTTTTAAGGAGTTGATCGGGGTGAGTGATTTTAACTTGGATTTGACTATACATGAATCCACCATTGTTTTTATCATTTAATTAGTGTTTTGTGTTGGAAAAATTGAGAATATTTGTGAAAACTTTCTAAGCTATATTTTGAGGATTTGAAGGTTGATTTAAGGTCGGCATTCAATAGTTTTAGTATGGTTGGACTCGTTATTGAATGGGTGTTCGAATTTTGTAAGTTTGGTTGAGTTCCAAACATGTGCCCGGGTGACTTTTTGAGTTGACTTTTTGATTTTCTTTAAAGCTTGCAACTTTATTATCCGAAATCATTTCCTATGGTTTGTATTTGGTATAAAGTTATTTTGGCTAGATTCAAGTCTTTCGGGGTTAGATAATCGCGGAAAAGGCTTACTAGCGGATTGAGTTAGCTTGTTTGAGGTAAGAATTTTGCCTAACTTTATGTGGGGGAATTACTCCTTAGTTAGAGTTGTTGTATGTCATTTATGGTACGTCAAAGCTCTGTACGCAAGGTAATGAGTGGGTACACGGGCTATATATGGTAATTGACCGGTTTAAGCCATGTAGATTCTTTTTATGCCTTTAATCGAATTTTCATAACATGTTACATTTGTCATTGTTAATCTATCCGTACATGCTTTATTTGACATTATTAATACTTGTTCCATATTTTACTTGTTAATTTCCCTTACTGTCACGACTCAAATCTCCCTCCGTAAGATGTCGTGACGGCACCTAGTCTATACTACTAGGTAAGTCTAACAGTTGTGGAAAAACTGAACAACAACAAAGATAACTACTAAACCTTAATGATAACAGGTATATATATAAAGTTGGAAAACTTCCACTCGGCATATACAAGTAAAACCAACAATTTTGAGCATAAACAACTCCCGAAAGTTCTGGTAGTCACAAGTCACAAGCTGTAGGGGAAAACTCTAACTGTCTCTATACATCAGTGTTTAGGAACAATAAGAAGAAACAACATAAGGGATATAGGGAGACTCCGAGTTCTGCGGACACTGGCAGATGTACCTTGAAGTCTCCGAAAGCAGCAGCAAATACTCTCGACTATTAGCGGGGTTGGTAGGAGGTACCTAGGTCTGCACACAAAACATGTGTCGAAGAGATAGCATGAGTACACTAGAACGGTTCCCTAGTAAGTGCCAAGACGAACCTCGGTAGAGTAGTGACGAGGTCAGGTCAGGGCCCTACTGGAATATAATAATTTGAGGCAGAAAATACAGCAATTTAATAAGACAGTGGAAATTTAACAAGGAGAAACTACGAAAATATAACAACACAACATATAGGGATAAACAATAGGGGCGCTCCCGAGATACCGTCTCGTAGTCTCAAAAGTAAATGCTCAACAGGGGATCTACCGAGGTACCACCTTGTAGTCCCAAAAGTAAATATGCAACAGGGATCTCCCGAGGTACCACCTCATAGTCCCAAAAGTAAATATGTGATAGGGGATCTCCCGAGGTACCGCCTTATAGTCCCAAAAGTAAATACACAGCTCGAAATCAATGGAAGTAACAATTACAGCAAAAAAATCCTACAGTTTAAGACTAAATACAAGTCAAGGAAAAGCAGGGAATCAACCAAGCATGCTGCACATATTTCAAATGTGCAATTTAGATACGTAGACATGTGATATTAAGCTAAATAGAATAAGTACACATGGTGATATAACTCAATTAAGATGTAACTGGTTACTGCTCAGTAAAAATTAAATTTTACAACAGTTAGCCCGTGTACGCACTCGTCACCTCGCATACACAACACTCACATATCACAGAAGTATCACAACAGTACCAAATCCTAGGGGGATTTCCCCCAGAAAAGATTAGGCAAGCCACTTACCTCAAATCGCTCAATCAATTAGTAAGAATGCCTTTTCCACGACTTTCCGACTCTGAATAGCCCCAATCTAGCCAAAAATAATTACATACTATAAATATAACTATAAGAAATCAATTTAATTAATGAAATTAGGGTTTTAGCAAGAAATTAGAAAATTGTCCAAAAACGTCGACCCAGGCCCACTTCTTGGAATCAGGTAAAAGTCAAAAAATATGAATACCTATTCAACCACGAGTCCACCCATACAAAAACTATTCAAATCCGATACCAAAATCTCAATCAAAACCCCAAAATTTGGTTGAAGAACTTTCCTACTTTGTCCCCAAATTTCTCAACCCAAAACCTTAATTAAAAGATAAAATTAATGATAAATTAATAGGATATAACCAAAAATGTGTGAAGAATCAGTACCCAGTAGTTATCAATCACATGAGGGGGTGGAACTAAGCTTTTTATACTGGGCGTGGCGGTGGAGACCCCATCATACAAGTCGATTGTAAGAGCAATTAACCAGGTAACAAAAAGAATAGTGTGTTCTTATTCTGAAAGGTTGTGCTTTATTTGTACATCTTCGAATAGTTGGTTTGTAGTACTGCTTTGAGTTTAAACACAGACTCAGTTGTCTAGCATCACACATATTATTCTCCCTAATCCCATAGATTATGAGATGTGACTTCTTAATCCCTCTGGCTATGAGGTAGCACCACAGTTAATTGATGTGCACCTACTGCCACAACAACAACAACAACAACAATGACAACATACCCAGTATACCTCCACAAAGTGGGATATGGGGAGGATAATATACTCCCACAAGGTAGAGAGGTTGTTTCCGATAGAGAATCGGCTCAGGTATATTAAGACTATCCCTTCTTTCTTTTTGGCATGATCTATATGACACAAGCGAAACGAGCAAATGCACAACTTCCATAAATTACTCTATTCGTAGAAATTGTAGAGATGCGTATATTCTTATTCTCCCATGTGTCATATTATTCTATCATCTGTTCATGGGTCTCAAATATACGTAAGTTGGTAAAGTTTATTTCATGATATTAATCAGAGGCATAATGGTATTATGACCTATCGAGAGATTTTATTAACGTATTTCATATGCATTTCATGCATTTATACATGCACATTGAACCTTGACCAGATGACGTTATATACGTATATATATATATATACATATATATATATATATATATATATATATATATATATATGTATATATATGTACATGGGATATGGGAAAGATTATGGCATTATACACGCACCATCACCTGATCAGCTAGTATACGTTAAGGATTTTGCCCACAGTGACCGAGATGATATGATGGGATGCCGTCAAAAGCTTGATGATGTTATGAACACATGTACCTATACACGACATGACATTCGTACGCATATGCATGACACTATAAGTATTTCATGATTTACAGAGTTATCCAGACTTCCCATGTTGAGTCATTTACTCTATATTTCTTCCATATCTTATATGTACTTATTTATGTGCCTTACATACTCACTACATTATTCGTACTGACGTCCTTTTGTTGGGAACACTGCATTCATGTCTGCAGGTATAGATAATCAGTTTGACGAGCCCTCATAGTAGACGAGAATGACATTCAACGAAGGATCGGTAAGACTCCACCTCACTCGGAGTGCAACTGAGTCTATGAGTCATCATGTCAGAGTTTTGCTATAGACTTATGGGTAGGTTGGTACCCTATCCCATGTGATGTCAAATGATCTTAAAGGCTTTGTAGACAGAGGTTCATTTTGTATAATATGTTAGAGGCCTTGACGGCCCATATGTATTCATGTTTTAAGAACAATATTTCATTAATACACAGTTGTGACCCACTTATAGTTATACATTACGAGTTATGGTCATGTTGGCCCATGATAGTTGTAGAAGAAAAAAATGAATTACAGAATGGTTCGCTCGGGCTAGTACGACACCGGGTGCCAGTCACGCCTCCCCAGGTTTGGGGCGTGACACAACCAAACATACCAACAAGTCCTAAAATATCATACGAACTTAATAAAGTCCTCAAATCACATCAAACAACAACAAAAACATGAATTGCACTCCAATTCAAACTTAATGTACTTTGAAACTTCAAACTTCTACAACTAATGCTGAAACCTATCAAATCAGATCTGATTGACCTAAAATTTTGCACACAAGTCATATTCGATATTACAAACCTATTACAACTTTCGGAATCGGAATCCGAGCCCGATATAAAAAAGTCCACTCCCGGTCAATCTTCCCAAAAATTCAATTTTCGCTATTTAAAGCCTAATTCAACTACAGACCTCCAAATCACAATTCGGACCCGCTTCTAAGTCCAAAATACCTAACGGAGCTGACAAAACTAACAAAACTCTATTTCGAAGCCGTCTTTACACGGTTTCAACTACGGTCAAATTCCTAGAACTTAAGCTTCCATTTTAAGGACTATGTGTCCCAATTCTCCCCGAAACCAAAAACAAAACCTCTCGGAAAGCACATAAGCATAAAATGATACAAAGAAAGCAATAAATAAAGGATCGGGGCTAATACTTTAAAAACGACTAATCGGGTCGTTACACTTACATGCTTAGTTGAAGTTATTGTTTCCTTATTGCCTTGTTAAATAATTAATTGTCAAGTTACCTTACTCGAAGTTGCTATTTCTTGGAATATTGTATTGTTGAGTTTTTGTGTTGAAGTTACTAAAGTCATGATCACATTGAGCCAAAGTTGTAAATTGTTGAAATACCATTCTTGTTGAGCTATTCACTTTCAGTTGCTATTGCATATTATTGTTGAGCCATGAGCTATTTGTTGTCCAAAAATTGATAATGTTTATTCTTCTGGAAAATTTTGGCATTTGGTCACTTTAGGTGCGAGTTGTGATATTGATACATATGCAGTGGTATAAGGTTAGGGGTTGATACGCATGCAGTGAGATAAGGAGGGCTTGATACACATATTGCTAGTAAGGAAACTACTTGAAGCTACGCAGTATGATAAGCTGAGCTAAAACGCGTGTAGCTATTTTGAAAAAAATAATTTTTCAAAACTAAATATAAAGCTCCCGATGTGATATAAGAAAAGATTGTGATTGTGAAAAGAGATTACGAGGTGGTACGTCGGTTGTGATTCTTGTTGTTATCTCTCATTTACATCACTTGTATTTGTATGCATTGTTTCTTTGATGTTCTTATTATGTGTTCCTTCCTTTTTTGCATTTATTGCTTTAATTCAGTTGTAGTCTATCTTGTTGTATTTCCTTATTGCCTCATTTTCCCTTTTTACATTCTTAGACTTTATTATACTTGCTCAATTTCTTATTCTTATTCTAGTAGGTATCTTGACCTGAACTCGTCACTACTCTATCGAGGTTAGGCTTGATACTTACTGGGTGCATTTGTGGTGTACTCATGCTACGCTTCTACACATCTTTTGTGCAGATCCTAGTACCTCATACCAGGCTAGGAACCAGTGAGTAGAGCTTCCAGATCGGAGACTTCAAGGTATACCTATCGGTATACGCAGGCCTCAGAGTCACCATCTGTCCTTGTTTTCTATTGCATAATCTTTATTTAGATAGTGATGTATTCAGGATGTTCAGTATACTCGTGTAGAGCTTATGACTTAGTCTCACCAGATTTTGGAAGTTATTGTTAGCTGTATTGTGGAGTCCTTTTATGATAGCTGGTTGGTTTTAAATTTAAAGTTCTATTACTATTTTCGTTATTTCTTCATGAATGTTAGTCTTACGTAGTCTGAAAGACTAGGCACCATCATGATATTCTACAATGGGTGATTGGGGCTGTGACACTTTAGCTCTTTTAATGTCCATTTAGAAAAATAAAAAATAAAATATATAGCTTACTAAGTTTTCTCTATTAAATGCTTTTAGAGAATTGAGTAGAACTAGAAAGAACTATTCCCTCTGTCCCAAAAAGGATGATACTTTTCGGATTTCGAAAATCAAATGAGTTTTTGATTTTTTTCATATATATTTTTTTTTATATTTTTTGAATTGTAAATTATTGCTCCCTCCATTCCAATTTATGTGAACTTATTTGACTGGGCACGAAATTTAATAAAAAATGAAGACTTTTGAAATTTGTGGTCCTAAACAAGTCAAAAAGGGGCCCAGAGTATTTGTGTGGTTATAAAAACTTCTCATTAAGGGTAGAATTGTAAGTTTCAGATAAATTGTTACCAAATTTAGAAAGGGGACATTCTTTTTGGAACGGGCCAAAAAGGAAATAGGTTCACATAAACTGGAACAGATGGAGTATGACTTATTGTACTTTTTATATAGTTATATATATAATTTTTTTAATATCTAGGATAACGTAAAGATTATATGCATGAATTCATGGTCACAGTTAATAAGTTTGACTCTCGATATTCGAAAAGTATTATCCTTTCTGAAACGGAGGGAATACTACTTTAATACTAACGGTATGGTTGGAAACAATGATAAATTTGATTTTGAATTCCTAAGGTGACAATCAGTTTGGGATAATTTTTTGAGTTAAAGCGACAGCTAAATTGAGACAAAGGAAGTAAAACACATGGACAAACAATCTTTGATGTTAGAATATACATGCAATGCACGTACCAAGAAACTAGTCAATAAGAAAATTTATGAATAAAAAATAAAATGCTTTAAGCACAAACTAGATTCCTTGGCACGTTCTTGCGGCCTAGGGGTGTTCGTCGGTAGGTACGGTACAATACTTAGTCATTTCGGTTCGGTATTTTTGGTATTCTGTTCCTTAAAACGCTATGCCAATACCATACGTAGTTACATTCGGTATGGTTCGGCTTTTCTCATTTCGGTTTTGATTTATCCAGTCCGGTAATTTTGATTTATTCAGCTTGATATTAACTAGTGCATAGAGCCATAGACTGTAATATTCTTAATTAAAGTACTCAATGAGAACGTTTTAAGCTCACCTGGCTGTTGACAAAATCTTTGTCCAAAACCATCAAGTATCAACTATGAGAAAAAAAAGGTACATAAAGGAATAGATTTGATCATTGAGAATATCATGTTACTTGCTTAGAGTTAATTGTTTAAATTAGAGAATACAACAAGGACTAATCCAACATATGCAACACAATACAAGAGTAACATGGTAAGAAACACCCTAAAACCGTTGAAACATTACGTTAAACTGCTTGGCAACCTAGAGAGTAAGTATTAGAATTTGCACCCTACCTTATTCCTCCATTTTCCTAAAGAAGTACATGGGCTTCTTTACTGCCAACCGCAACATAAATGCCAAAGAATAATATTGTGTAACTTATTATGTTAATCAATAATATATGTAACGTGTAATTTAGTATAAATTTTGGTATGGTACCGATATTTTGGTATTATTTTTTAAATATTGAATATCATACCTACAAAATTATTTTAAAAACTTAAACCAAATACCGTATCAAATACCAAAAATAACGAATACCTATACCAAAATTTTCGATTTCCATAGAGTAACTCGGTTACCATAGTATGCACCGTCCTATTTTGGCCTATGTGTGATCGATGAACAATCAGGACCATATAAATCCTTGAAATGACTAGGCTAGTCTTTGTGGACCATAAAAACAAAAGTTGCCAGTACTTCACTAGCTTAGCCTCTGTGGAAATCAAAATATCTTAAAGTTGTCAATGGATCCATCGGCTTTCGTACTCCATGTCGCCATCTTCCCTTTCCCTGCACAGGGCCATGTCAACTCCATGCTTAAACTTGCCCAGCTTCTTTCACTTTCCAATTTTCACGTCTCCTTTCTTGTTACAGTTGACACCCATGACCGCCTGCTTAACCACACGGATGTTCTGTCCCGATTTGGTAGCGAATTCCATTTACAAGCACTTCCCGATGGAATTTCTTTAGATGAGATGAATACTCGTGATGGTGTAGGAAAGTTATACGATTCGTTAAATACAATTGCGAAACCTTTTTTAAGAGAGTTTCTAGCGGAGCCACCTGTGACATGTGTCATTGCCGACGGAATCTTAAGCATGGCGGCTGATGTAGCCGAGGAAATCAACTTGCCTATTATCTATTTCCGCACCATCAGTGCCTGTGCCTTCTGGTCCTACTTTTCAATCCCTGAGCTACTTCAAGCTAGCGAACTTCCCCTCAAATGTAAATTGGAAAGGGAAAAACATGATTGTTACTTTAATTACTGCTACGGACAGTTTAGTGGAACTAATTAGTGGGGTTTTTGTACATTATCTGGTTGAGATTTCAAAAAAAAAAAAAGTAATATTTGTGGTTGAAGTTACAAAAAAAAGGGCCGTGAATTCAATTCTCACAGCCTCCCTTCTTATTTTTCTTCCCTGTCACTCGTATGTAATAAAAAGGAAAGTAAAATTTACTACTGTTAATCCGCACTTGTTGTAGATTTTTAGATGTAGTTGACATTCACATGAATTGATGGTCTATTTAACAGTCAATTCCAGTTTATAGAGGTTCAATATTTGTTAGTAATATCCGGACAGGGGCGTATCTAAGGGGTTCCATGGGGCACGTGAACTCATGCTCCCCTCCCGAAGTCAGTATAGTATTAAATTTTTGCCTGTGAACTAAAGTGGTTATACATTATTTACAGTAAACGGAATGGACATCACATTGACGAAGGTAAAAGGCATGGAAGATTTTCTGAGAGGTCGAGATCTTCCAAGTTTTTGCCGGGTGAGTGACTTGACTAGCGCGGATTTCAGGCTATTATCGACTGAGACGCGACAAACCCCTCGAGCTCGGGGACTCATACTCAACACATTTGAAGACCTTGAAGGACCCATACTTACTCAAATTCGCACAGTTTGTCCAAATGTTTACACAATTGGACCAGTTCATGCCCATCTAAAGGCTAGACTTGCAACAAAATGTACCTCTTCAAATAGTTTGTGGCAAGAAGATGAAAGTTGCATCAATTGGCTCGACACGCAGCCACCAAAATCTGTTTTATATGTCAGTTTCGGAAGCATTGCGGGGGTGACAAGGGAGGAGCTGTTAGAGTTTTGGTACGGTCTAGTGAATAGTGATCAAAACTTCTTATGGGTAATGAGGGCAGGCCTGATAATGGGACAAGAGGTAAAACATGAGATTCCTGTGGAACTTGAGCAAGGTACTAAGGCAAGGGGCTATATGGCTGATTGGGTTAGAATTCCACACTGGAGAGTATAGTTGAAGGAGTACCTATGATTTGCTGGCCAAGATTTGCTGATCAGCAAGTGAATAGTGACTATTCATTGGTGAGGTTTGGAAGATGGGATTGGACATAAAAGATACCTGTGAAAGAGACATTATTGGAAAATCAATTAGAGATCTGATGGAGAAGAGAAGAGGTGAATTCTTGCAAAGAACAGAGCAGATGTCAAGTATGGCGAGAAGAACTGTCAATGAAGGCGGGTCGTCGTACATTAATTTGGACCGTCTTATACATGACATAAGATTGATGTGTCTGCCACTGAAACAGACCTGATTCAGCTGAATCTTTGATTTGGTAAGTGTTTGTTAGCTGGGATTAAATTGTTGTCTAGAGATTGCAGATTTATTCTGCCCCTATTGAATAACTCGAGCAACAAATGTAGCTTCACTTTTAGAACTGCAGTTATTTATAAGTAGCTATTCAATAAATAAAGATCAAAATGATAACATGAAAACAACAACGAGTACAATTGATTTTAAGTTCACAAAATTGCAACTTCCCTGCGATTCAATTTATTTAGTTGAACAGCCTCTTGTTTAATGTTTTAAGCACAAAGAGTGTCAACTTTTTATCAATTTAGAGAGAGAACGAGTGACCACTCACTAAAACAACAATCGGGAAACCAAAATCCAATTCCACCAAAATCCCCTAATATAATCAACCTACAAACCCCTAATACACTATCTTACAAGGATAAACTGCTTCAAGATGAATTCTTCATTAACACCACACAAATAGTGGAAGGGACCTCTACAATTCCAACGGACATTCAATCATCAGAATTGGAAGCCATTAAACCAGAGGAGTTGTCCCACAAAATGAAACAAATAATCCTATCCGAGAACGACAGGAAACGTACGTACAAACCTTGGAAATATTTTGTCATCATAAAACTCATGGGTAAGCGTCTAGTGCATCACTATCTAAAAAAAAATTCAGGATTTTATGGAAGATAAATGAAAACTTTCTAATAATTGATCTTGGAGAAGATTACTATACGGTTAAGTTGGCTAAGGAAGAAAACACGACCAAGATACTACAAAATGGACCTTAGTTCATCAATGGTTTTTTCCATTCAGTACAAAAGTGGGTGCCTAATTTTGTTGGAAAAGAAGCACAACAAAGCTATACAACAGTATGGGTACGATTGCCACAACTTACCACGAAATTTTATGATGGAATTATTCTAACCAAAATTGGGAACACTACTAGAAAATGGCTATTTGGCGACTGCAAAAACGGTCAGAAAGTGGTCAGAAAATGCTAATTTCCGACTACATTCAAACCGAAAAGTCGTAGTCGCAAAATAGTTGGTCTGAAATAGTTTGCGACCGAATCCGTCCGTAATTTGCGACTACAACGGTCGCTAAGGCCAAATAGAAAAACGACTATAAATGTGCTCAAGTTTCTGACTGACGCGGTCGCAAACAGGTTAAATTAAATTTTAATTTTATATTAACTTTTCCACTACTTCGGTCGCAAACAGTGTATATAATTATAATAATATTTAATTTTGTTTGAGTTTTCCCACTACGGTGGTCGCAAATCTAATTTTAAATTATTTATTTATTTATCCTTCCGACTATCGTGGTCGCAAATCTAATTTAAAACTATTTATTTATTTGTATTTCCGACTACAGTAGTCGCAGATGTTCCTGAATCTGGAATATTTTGATGCATTTTGCGACTACTATGGTCGGAAATAAGTCAGAAAACTGGGAATTTTATGCCAAATTCCAGCTCTTTTAAAGCAATACCACCTACCAATTCAAATATACAACAACCAATTAATCTACCATGCTAACCAATCAATCCACCATTGCAAATAATCAAATCCATAAAATATAAAACATAAATATTTGTAACTAAAATATCCAAAAAGAGTTAAACATTGTGGCACCATTCAATCTAGTCTAAAATACTACAATCATAGTCAAGTGAAAATATTACCAAGTCTAAACATCCAACTACAACAAATAATAATGTCTCAAACATCAATAACCATAACAAACTAAAACTCATTATCCCCGCCATCCTCGCCATTCGAAGGACCAAATGGACGTCCGCTCATAAATTTCTCCACTAGACTCTGCAATTTGTTAAAATTTGTGCGGTCTTCTTTCTGTTCCTCCTTCAACTCTTCAACCTCTTTTCGTAATGCTTCCTCCTCTTCGTGATCTTGCGAATAACTCGCATCACCAGGCAACAATGTCGTAGAACAGCCTACAGAATATTGTGATCCAAGACCGTAGGTTCTACCTTTCTTTGCGCCACCAACCACCTGCGTCCATATTGAAGCTACATCATTGAGTGACACTTGGGTTGAGCTACCATCCTCGGAATCGGGTTGACTTTGACGCCATTCCTCAAAACGTTGCTGATAGGCTTCCTGAAATTAAAATGGAGTCAAAGCGATACTTGAAGAAATTAAAATGTATGTTTCACAGTTTTTCGATGAAGCGTGTATCTATAAAAATACAAACACACACATAAACAAGGAATGAAATGGTGCAAGTATGATGAAAGTAAAATTTTAAGAAAGAAAAAACTTATACTTAAGCAACAAACAATACTTTTTTCATTTTTTCTAGCTCATGCTTCCTTCTTTTTCCTTTACTATTTCTTTCTTCCCCAAGCAATGTCATGATCTTTCTTTATTTTTTTTGAATTCCTCCAGTCCACTTCTCACTTATTAATGTCAAGAATCATTTCTTAGGGAAGCACTACAGGATCTTTTTCTCAAACTACTGCTACTTCTGAGAGCCAACATCCATTCTAAAAGTACATGGATATGTGAGTCTACATGAAGAAATTCTGCATGCCAAAACCAGAGGCAACAGATGCACAATTACAAGCCAATATAGACTAGATATATACTAATCAAGGTGTGGACTGGATATGTACTAAGAAGCACCTGGAAGTTGGAAATTAGGGTGATAGAAGATTATTTTATTTCCTCAAGGAAAATGCTTACAACAAAACCATGTTAACATCTACGAATTTTCGGGGATGTGTATCTAGACATAAATAATCACATGTTTTACAACAAAACCATGTTAACATCTACGAATTTTCGGGGATGTGTATCTAGACATATTACTTGATAGAACAAAATTTGTTATAGCTGCATAAGTCCTTGGTGACTTAATGTATAACCAATTTTTGTATTCCCTTATATTTGAATGATCTATATACAAAAAACTCCAACCTCATGAAAAATGCACTTATTCTGTGCAAATTGCCAGTTAGTGCATTTCTATGAAATAAAAAGAAGGTTCATGTTCAAGAAATGGTGAACAAAAATTGGGGCACATATGAGGTCCTGCCATTTGGGGCACATATGAGGTCCTGCCAACAGATAAAGATGTTCATACCAAAGGTGCCAAACCTTGTTCTATAGTTTCGAAAAATGTAAACATTCCCTAACTTGGACAACATTTCAAAACGCATGCCCCAATTGAACTATATGAGATCCACTATATCTTGAGTAACTAGTTGAAATCAGTAACCCGAGTTGTCACTGGTGTTCTTCCACAAGATTGACTGGCAAAGGCGGAAGAAACTTTAAGTTTCATTCAAACCATGTCTGTTGAAACAACATGTTGATTGAGCTAATTAACCTAAAGTAAATTGTAACATATATAAAATACAGTATAAAAGTCATAGATTGTGTAAGGTCCTTGTCTTATGACTAAAAGAATAATCAACCCCAACAAATCAAAGAAGAAGAAGAAGAAAGAAGAAGAGACAAAAAGGAAATAGAAGGATCTTACATATACCCTCGCAGCACGCGGCTCGACCCATTCTCTTGTCCCATCCTTTTTCTTTTTCAAATGCTTGTCCTCAAAGACCTCAGCATATGTCACAACTCTCCCTTTTTCCTTTTCCTGCCAAAAAAAATTAAGTTAGATAAAGTTCAATTGCATCTAGTTAAAATCAAAATAAATATAATAAGAAAGTTACCATTCTCTTTCGATGGGACACCTAATCACCCCTTCACTGAGAAATTCATGAAGTGTTTTTGTTTTAGCCATGAATTCGGCAACCCCTTCTATAAATTCCTCCCTCAACCCACTACGATTAGGATAAGTTCGATTATACATCCATCTACGATGTGCAAGCTCCATCTACACAAAATAAATCCAAGATATGTAAAACAATACATATTAATTAGTAAATTGCCATATGATGCAGTCATGATTTAGTAAATTGTCATATAATGCAGTCAAATATAGCCCTAAATCTTCTTCTGCTTCAGTTTATACTTATCACTTTTGATCTAGACTCTTAATGTATGGAAATCTGATGTGCTCTGCACATAATCATCACAGATTCCAGGTTATGTTGAGCATTTACCGTATGTTTTCTCCTATAATGTTGTCAACAAGTATGCATTTTTGCTCGTACTTTTTAGGGCTCGGAAAGACTTCTAGTCTACTAGAATCCCAGAGTATTAAATATGTCTTTAGTTCATTTCATATATAACTAGCACAACTTTTGTAAAATGTTCCTCTCAAATCTCTTTTACAGTTGAATTTACTTATCAATATGAAGATAGGAGTTTATGTACAAACCTTGTTTTACTTCTGTGAAATTGTAAGTTTTCTGTTTCATTAGCAAGAATATGTGTCTTTATAATTGTCTAATTCAAGCTCAAAGCGCGTGAGAACTCGAGTGTGAGTTTTTTTTTCTTTTTTTTTTTGCACCAGAAAGTTGAAAGTCCAAGCTGAATTTCACTTTGAATGCAAGTGAAGTGTGTGTCCACTATTTTATTCCTTCAAAAACAGTGATGCATAATTCTCTTTTAGGTTTCTACTTTGCTGGTACGATACAAGGAACTAATGTTCGACACAGCATATAGTCGGATAAAGTTTTGGCAGAGGGAGCCAGAAATGCTACAGACATGGTGGACATTACTATCAATAATGTATACCACAGGTAGATTTCTTTAACAAAGTACCCCAAAAAGTCAATTGGTCCTATGAATAAAGTTCATATATGGAAATCTATACATGACAAAAGTGCATTGAAGCTTTCAATTTAAAATAATTTAAAAATAATGTGACCAGCAAACAAAACTAATTAATTCTATCTTTTCTTACCGTAAGATTTCAGCCGTTTGTCTCTGTCAGTCTTTTGTCTCCTTCAGTCGTTTGCCTCTGTCAGTCGCACAGATGAACTCGAAGAACAATCAGCCTCACGGGTGAAATGGAAGAGAAATCAAAGAAGAAAAAAGATATGAGAGGGAAAGAGAGGAGGGAAATTGGGCGCCCAGAAATTGGGAAAATAGGGCGCGGCAGAAATTGGGGAAATAGGGCTTTGGCATAAATCCGAAATATAAATTTAGATTTCTGACTACCGTGGTCGCAAACCCACTTAAATATTCTTTTACCATTTTAATTTTAACTTTGTGACCGACATAGTCGCTTTGTTGGTCAACTAATATTTTTGACTTTTTATTGTCCGACCGAGTCGGTCGCAAAAGTGATGGCGGAAAATTAGCCCGCTATTTTTCCACTGCTTTCGTTGGAATAATAATCAAATTTCTTTTTAAGAAAAAGTAATAAAAAATCAGTTTGTTTCGACTACAACAGTCGCAAAAGTAGTCCCATTAGCGACTAATTCATTTTCAGTCGGAAATTTCAGTCACAAATTAATGTTTTTCTGGTAGTGGAATTGTATTGGCAAATTACTCAAAGTGGATGCATGTACATCAACCACACTACAGGGACGATATGCAAGTCTTTGTGTGGAATTACCATTGGAGCAACTAGTTCAAAATTTCATAATGATTGGCCACCATAAGAAAACAATCCTATATGAAGGAGATGATATCCTATGCAAAGCCTGCGGAAGGTTGGCACATACATGCCAAAGCTGCTCCTACTCCCCTCAACCAATCAAGCAAAATGGACATCAACCAACACTGGTGACACCACAACCCATGCATAACACTGCCCAGGAGCGTCCGACAGTCTTTTTTCCTAAAAAGGAAAATCTAAAGCAGCCAACGAGTTCAAAGAAAAGGCTAGTTGTAATGACATAGTCGTTCATTCTGAGAGTTATAGCCTCATTTCCCCCATCTATACTTATTTATGTGTTTTTCAGTTGTGTTGAGTTGTATCGAGTTGGTAGGTTTGGATTCGGAGTTGTTTTGGAGTGAAATGATCAGTTTGTCTCTTTGTTAGAAAGCTAAGTTAGAAAAGTCAACCGGAAGTTGACTTATGAGTAATCGAATTCAGATTTGGATTTTTATGACTCAGTTAGGTTCGTCGAGTGATTTTAGACTTAGGAGTGTGTCCGGAATGTAATTTGGAGGTCAGTGGTAGAATTCAGCCTGAATTGGCAAAAGTTGAAAATTTTGCAATTTTGGTCGACCGTGAAAAATTAGGTATCAGGGTCGGAATAAAATTTCGGAAGTTGGAGTAGGTTCGTAGTGTCATTTGTGACGTGTGTACAAAATTTGAGGTCATTAGGACATGGTTTGATAGATTTCGGCGTCGTTGGCGAATTTTGGAAGTTTAGAAGTTCTTAGGCTTGAATTCGAGGTTGATTTGGTATTTTGGTATTGTTTTGGGTGTCATGGAGGTTCGACTAAGTTCGGGTAGTGATATATGACTTGTTGGAATTATTGGTTGAGGTCCCGAGGGCGTCGAGTGAGTTTCGGATAAGTTTGGGTTGTGTTGCGCTCGTTTTTCTTATGTTTCGACGTCGTTTCTTCAAGCATAAATAATATCATATTGAACAAACGAGCTCCGATTTCTTTTTTTGATTATAGCATTAGATCCGTATCGTAATTACAGACCCGTAGCAAAAAGAATGGTTGCATTTGGACATTGTATGAGGATTTTATGGTCATTTTACTAAGAATTAGGTTGCCAGATTTTTCAGATTAATTATGAAATTGCCATTGACAGCGTATTTAAAAATCTGCACTATTTGCAAATATTGAAACCAACCTATCTCATTCATTATAAGGTCAAATTGAGTGATTCAAAAGCCTAACTTGACCAGAATTTCACAAGGAATCAATTGGAGGTATAAAAAGCCAGTTTCGGGATAATTTGGCATGGGAAACGAGGCAGAATAACTGGTAGAAAAATATATAAAATAAGAGTTTGTTTATTCGGTCATATTTTGAGTTGAGGAGCTCGAATTTGGGCGATTTTGAAGGTGATTTACACCATAATGATTGAGGTAAGTGTTCTCTACTCGGTTTTTGGTTATATTTCATAAATCCATCTTTATTTTTGGGTTTTGATTGATGATTTCAAAGTTCAATTGAGGGAGTTAGGGCTTGAGTTTTGGAGAGTTTTAGGTAGAGATTTGAGGACCAAACGGAGTCCGATTTTGATAAATTTTATAGTTTAGACTCGGGAGAGGACAAGGTTTATTATTTCTGCCATTTTTAACTGATTTTGAGACGTGGGCCCGGGGGATGGGTTTTGGCCGATTTCGGATTTTTGGCATATTTATGTAGTTTTTATTATGGAATTCGATTCTTTAGACTATGTTGATAGTAGTATTCTGATTATGGATAGATTCGGAGCTTTTGGAGACCGAGTCCAGAGACGAGGGCATCCCGGAGTAGGATTTTACGCGGTTAAGGTAAGTAACAGTTTTAACTCTGGCTTTGAGGGTATAAACCCGAAGAATTTGATATCGTGTGACTGTTCGGAGGTGATACCCACGCTAGGTGATGGGCGTGTGCGTGTATACCTCGAGGGATGGAGACTTAGTCCATCCCGTGAGGCCTCATGGCAATCATCTGTGTTTACGTAGTTACTTGTTGTTGAACTTGTCTGCCTTCATGTTAGAGATCATGCTTAGGCTTTATTCATGCTCACATTATTTGTACTCAGTCATAGAAATTATTGTACATGTTTACCTCAGTCTCTATTAATTGCTAGTATGTTGTGATAATTGATGTAGGTTGTGTCCCCTTATTTGTTGATGATGGTGAGGCTAGTGAGGTACATGATTGAGTGAGGTCGAGGGACTAGTTGTGAGGATATTAATACCATAGTATGTGAGTTTTCCGTGTATAACATGAGTTGACCGTGCATGTCCAGGTATTTATACCATAGTGTGTGAGTAGTCCGCGTAGCACGTGAGTTGACCGTGCAGATCCAGGTATTGATATTATGGCACGTGAGTTATCCGTGCAACACGTGAGTTGTCTGTTCTTAGCGCTTGGGATTTGGGATCCCTTCCGGAGTCTATACACACCCCTAGTAAGCGTAGAGTGTTGAGTGTATTGAGTGTTGAGTGTTGAGTGCTGAGTGCGAGTGCTGAGTGATGGAGTGAGACATTGCTATGAGGTTGCATTTACTTTTGTTGTTGCTGTATTTATCTATTAAATTTCTTTGTGGCATTTACTGAGTTATTGAATTTACCTGTTTATTTCTGTTATTTTGAAAACGGAAAAGGGCCTAAACTAACCCTATCGTTTGTTAAATGGTTTATAAATACCTTCCGTCCATCTATCCGTCCAAAAAAAACACACGACGTTATTTCTATATCTAAAAGTACCCCTCGATTTAACGGTAGCAAATGTGAGCCCCACTTTTAATGAGTTGGCAACGTATTACTGGGCCATGTGGCTTATTGGGTCAAATAAAAATTATGGGTAGAATATACCCGTCCCAATTATTTGACCCGCTCTAATATTTTTTAACTTAAAAAAGAAAAAGAAAAATACTTAGCATCTTTTTCCTTTATCGTTGTCACCATCGTCTAAAGTTGATGCACTGTCAATTTTCCTGCTGCACTTGTTACAATGCACCACAGAACAACTCTAGTTTGGTAGATACGTGTATAAGCATGCGAGCAAGAATTAGCTGGTGCTTCTGAGATTGCCTTCAAAGCTAGAAGAATCATATGCTCCTTGAAATGACTTGCCTCCTGTTTGTGAAATCACCAAAAGCGACGAATCTGCATCCATAGGACGAAAAATAGGCTGGATGGACGAAATTCCCCATTTTTTTCTTAGTTTTTTCTCCATTAACTTACAAACAAGGGAAAATTCACTGTTAATCCACCACATAGAAAAAAAGGATTGGGTTTACAGTGCAAAACTTGGAAGAAAAAAAGAAGAAGCAGACTTTTCAATACTAGTAGCTTACTTCTTCTACTCTAAACTTGCAGCACTCCCCTTAGTTTTAGGCACACCCATAGACAAACAAAACACCCAGAATTTGACACCGGCAGATTCGCCGAAGCAGTCGCCGGTAGATTCCTCATCGAAGGTTCGTCTCCCTTTTATCTTACCCATCTTATTCCCACCCAGCCAAAACTTTTCTTTTCTGACCAATCAGAGGAAGAAGGAAGAAAGAGAAAGGGAAAAGATTAAGAAAAAGAGAAAGTAATGGGTCGGGCAAATAATTGGGCGGGTTTGGTTAATGGGGAAAATATTTGGATTCTAAACAGAGCCACGTGGCCCAATAAAAAAATGACAACACATTAGACGTGGAGCCCATGTGCTGTGCCATTTAAAAGAGGGGTACTTTTAGATATAGAAATAATGTCGTGTGCTTTTTTGGACGGATAAATGGACGGAGGGTATTTATAAATCATTTAGCAAACTATAGGGTAGTTTTGACCCTTTTCCGTTTATAAAATTGTGAAAAATAAATAATTGGACTGTTTTGCCTAGCTCATCACTACTACTTAGTTCCTTAGTTATTTCTGTTACTACTGAGTTGGTTGTACTCATACTACACCATGCACTTTATGTGCAGATCCAGGTGAGTTAGAGCGCGGCAATCGTTGAGTTCAGGTCGGCTATCTTTAGAGACTGCAAGGTAGCTGCTAGGGTCCGCAAGGCCTTGTTACTCCTTTTGTCATTTCTTCTTTTGGACAGTTAGACAATTTATATATCTTAGTTCATAGTTTTAGATGCTCATGACTTAGTGACAACCCGATGTTTGGGACTCGTTTCCGTATTTTATATTATTTATATTTAGAGTTGGTTTAGTTTATCAGGAATTAAATTATTGGAAATATTTTATTAAATTCTTATAATCAAATTAGTAGTAATATTTTGGAAATAGGCTTGCCTTGTAACGCGATAGGCGTCATCACGACCATGGTTAGATTTTGGGTCGTGACAAGTTGGTATCAGAGCCTAGATTACATAGGTCTCACGAGTCATGATCGGGTTTAATAGAGTCTTGTGAATCGGTACGGAGACGTCTGTAGTTATCTTTGAGAAGCTGCAGAACCTTTAGGAAAACTTCACCTTCTTGAATTCTTATCGTGCGGTATTGATTCAGCTTGAAGTGTAACTCTTTGAATTCCTTCCACGCATTTGTATGTGCACATGAGCGCTCGGTATCACTTGTGCATCGACGGATTGTGATTCCCTGGATGAGGTGTGAGATATGATTTTTGTGTGTTGATGTTGGGCTAATCTGGAGGACTTGAGGTCGGGTTTTGACTGTAGATTGAGCACTAAGGTGTTGATTGTTTGAGCGCGCGCTTGTGGACCTATATATGTCTGGTGTTGTTCCTATTAGTGGAAATGGTGGCTGGATAGATACGTGATGAGTATGATGTGACCACGAGATGAGTTCATATGATTTGAATGTGATGAGAAGGTATTGTTGAAGGTTTCACCTATTTAAGACTCCAGGTATATTTTTAGACTCGTTCGAGGACGAACGTTTGTTTAATAGGGGGAGGATGTAACGATCTGGTCGTTCGTTTTGAGAGTTATAGCCCCATTTCCCCCATCTGTACTTATTTATGTGTTGTTCAGCTGTGTTGAGTTGTATCGAGATGGTAGGTTTGGGTTCGGAGTAGTTTTGGAGTGAAATGATGACTTTGTCTCTTAGTTAGAAAGCTAAGTTAGAAAAGTCAACCGGAAGTTGACTTATGAGTAATCGAATTTGGATTTGGATTTTTATGATTTGCTTAGATTCATCGGGTGATTTTAGACTTAGAAGTGTGTCCAGAATGTAATTTGGAGTTCAGTAATAGAATTAGGTTTGATTTGGCGAAAGTTGGAAATTTTACAATTTTGGATGACCGTGGAAAATTAGGTATCGGGGTCGGATGGAATTCGGAAGTTGGAGTAGGTTCGTAGTGTCATTTGTGATGTGTGTGCAAAATTTGAGGTCATTCGGACGTGGTTTGATAGGTTTCGGCGTCGTTGGCGAATTTTGGAAGTTTAGAAGTTCTTAGGCTTGAATTTGAGGTTGATTTGGTGTTTTGGTATTGTTTTGGGTGTTCTGGAGGTTCGACTAAGTTCGGGTAGTGATGTATGACTTGTTGCAATTATTGGTTGAGGTCCCGAGGGCCTTGGGTGAGTTTTGGATAGATTTGGGTTATGTTGCGCTCGTTTTTCTTATGTTTCGACGTCGTTTGTTCAAGCATAAATGATATCATATTGAACAATCGAGCTCTGATTTCTTTTTTGATTGAAGTATTAGATTTGTATCGTTATTACGGACTTGTAGCCAAAAGAATGGTCTAATTTGGACACCGTATGAGGATTTTATGGTCATTTTACTAAGAATTAGGTTGCTAGATTTTCAGATTAATTACGAAATTGTCACTGACGACGTATTTACAAATCTGCACTATTTGCAAATATTGAAAGTAACATATCTCATTCATTATAAGGTCAAATTGAGTGATTCAAAAGCCTAACTTGACTAGAATTTCACAAGAAATCAATTGGAGGTATAAAAAGCGAGTTTTGGTATCATTTGCTATGAGAAACGAGGAAGAATAGATGGCAGAAAATATATAAAACAAAGGTTTGTTCATTCGGTCATATTTTGAGTTGGGGAGCTCGAATTTGGGCGATATTGGAGGCAATTTTCACCATAGGGATTGGGGTAAGTATTCTCTACTCGGTTTTGGTTATATTTCATGAATCCATCTTCGTTTTTGGGATTTGATTGATGATTTCAAAGTAAAATTGAGGGAGTTGGGGCTTCAATTTTGGAGAGTTTTAGGTAGCAATTTGAGGACCAAACAGAGTCCGATTTTGATAAATTTTATTTGGTTAGACTCGGGAGAGGGCGAGGTTTATTATTCTTCCATTTTTGACTGATTTCGAGACGTGGGCCCGGGGGCCAGGTTTTGGCTGATTTCGGATTTCTAGTATATTTATGTAGTTTTTATTGTGGAATTTGATTCTTTAGACTATGTTAATATTAGTATTATGATTATGAATAGATACAAAGCTTTTGGAGATCGAGACCAAAGACGAGGGCATCCCAGAGTAGGATTTTATGCGATTGAGGTAAGTAACACTTTTAACTCTGGTTTTGAGGGTATAAACCCGAAGAATTTGATATTGTGTGATTGTTCAGAGGTGATACCCACGCTAGGTGACGGGCGTGTGGGTGTATACCCCGAGGGATGAAGACTTAGTCCGTCCCGTGAGGCCTCATGAGAATCATCTGTGTTTACGTAGTTACTTGTTGTTGAACTTGTCTGTCTTATTGTTAGAGATCATGCTTAGGCATTATTATTCTCACATTATTTGTACTCAGTCATAGAAATTATTGTACACGTTTACCTCAATATCTATTAATTGCTAATATGATGTGATACTTGATGTAGGCTATGTCCCCTTATTTGTTGATGATTAAGAGGCTAGTGAGGTACATGATTGATTGAGGCCGAGGCCCTAGTTGTGAGGATATTGATACCATAGCGTGTGAGTTGATCGCGTAGCACGTGGGTTGACTATGCGTGTCCAGGTATTGATACCATAGCGCGTGAGTTGTCCGCATAGCACGTGAGTTGACCGTGCGGATCCAGGTATTGATATTATGGCACTTGAGTTATCTGTGCAGCACGTGAGTTGTCCGTGCTTAGCGCTTGGGCTTTGGGAGCCCTTTTGGAGTCTGTACACACCCTAGTGAGCGCTGAGTGTTGAGTGCTGAGTGATAGAGTGAGACATTGGTATGAGGTTGCATTTACTTTTGTTGTTGCTGCATTTATCTGTTAAATTTCTTTGTGGCATTTACTGAGTTACAGAATTTACCTATTTATTCCTATTATTTTTAAAATTGTGAAAAATAAATAATTGGACTGTTTTGCTTAGCTCGTCACTACTACTCAGTTCCTTAGTTTTTTCTGTTACTACTGAGTCGGTTGTACTCATACTACATCCTACACTTTATGTGCAGATCCAGGTGAGTTAGAGCACGGCGATTGTTGAGTTCAGGTCGGCTATCTTTGGAGACTGCAAGGTAGCTGCAAGCGTCCGCAAGGCCTTGTTACTCCTTTTGTCATTTCTTCTTTTGGACAGTTAGACAATTTATATATCTTAGTTCATAGTTTTAGACGCTCATGACTTAGTGACACCCCGATGTTTGGGACTCGTTTCCATATTTTATATTATTTATATTTAGAGTTGGTTTAGTTTATCAGGAATTAAATTATTGGAAATGTTTTATTAAATTCTTATAATCAAATTAGTAGTAATATTTTGGGAATAGACTTGCCTTATAACACGATAGGCGCCATCACGACCTTGGTTAGATTTTGGGTCGTGACACTAGCCCATTAATAGCCCCATGTATTAATGTCTGCATGTATGATGCTTCGTCTGGTAAGTATCTTAACACGCAACCTTTAAATTATGTCAACAAACAACTTCTTGCAAACCCTTCTGCATTAGTAAATCAATTTCAAGTCGACAACAGTAATAACCATGCCCAAATTATCAAAAATTAAATTACAAAACCATCCACTAGAGGTGAAAGTAGTATTGCTGATCTAGTAGGGGAGCACGAGGTTTTGGAAAATAATGATAAAAATTAACAAAAACTTCAAAAATTTGCATGATAAAAAGACATTACATATTACAAGTGTCCATAACGTGGCACAATCTACTAGCCTTGATGATTGTCTGAATCCTGTGCTTAATAAAATTTATTTGGAAGAAAATATCAAGAGAAACTAATCGGGCATACTAAGAGAACATCAAATATCCTATTAACAATAATTAACCGACTAATAAGACTCTCATACTGATAACCAACATGTAAAATTCATCCCCTCCACCTAATCCTCAATTCAACACATGGAAGATAATAGGAGCCAAGTGGCGGAGGCCTTATCCATGCAAGATTTGGATAAAACCCTCACGCTACCTCCCTCAAATCCTATGCAAATAGATACAATCATTACAAACCCTTCCAATCCCATAGACGATAGCCCACATATAATACAAGAACACCACCAAAATGCCAAGAACTCCACTAACACTAAGAAGAAGGTACCAACTCATTCAATTGTACCATCTCTCTCGTCATCAAACCATGACCAACCTACCCCCTACCTCCTTATTTTCCCTCCAATCCAGTGATCTATGCCCAACCTCTGAGCCACCAAACCATGTACCACAATTGTGGGTGGAACTGGGCCTTCAAGGCCATGCAATGTCCTTCAACATGGAGATCAATGGACATAAGTCCATATTGATAATCCAAAACATACAATATCTTGCACAACTAATCTCGGAGGGAATGAGCCTCGACATGAACAATTATATCAACCAAATGTGGATGAACAACATTCTACAACCGCTTGTACCATTGATGAACTAAAATCTAGTGAATAACATGCAACACATGTGGAACATTCCAAGCAACTCCAACCAACAAGTTCCACAAAATCCACCTCTAAATCTTCCTTTCTTTGCACCGGAGGATCTAATGCTACTGAATCTAATCTTCACTCAATGGACTGCACAACACATGCAAAACCAATAACAAGATCCACAACTAGATCCAATGGACGACCAAGCTCAGGCACCAAACATGCAAAATCAGGAAGGGCTCTAGGAGGAAGGAGAGGATGAGGACCACTTGCCACACTTAGGGGAACCGGCAGTAGCATTTTCAAGTCTAAGCGAGGTAAAAATACTCATATTCAAGGAGATGCTAGACAGGAAGTCTATCTTCAGCTGTCCAAAGATACTTTACAAGTGCTCACTGGACATACGACCTCCACAGAATCCTACAATGGGGAAAAATGTAGTGATACTAGTTCCATCCCTCAGAAGGATTACAACAACAACCCAATCAATAATCACTCCATGAATCAACCAAACAACTTTATAATTTGGAATGTTAGAGGAGCTAATAATGCCAAGTTTAAGAGGCACTTTAGGGAGATTATGGACACCCACGGGCCATGTCTAGTTGCTTTGTTGGAGTCCAAAATGGAAAGTCATATTTCTATCCTACAAGAATTTAACTTAACTAAGTTGATTGAGGTTCCTGTAATTGGGCAAGCTGGTGGTTTAGTTATCCTATGGAATCATGATATGCTGATGGGCAACAACTTCACTCGCAACGGTCAAGAAATACATGCAATGATTGAGGTAAAACCTAAAAATCTCTCTTGGTATTTAGTGCAATTTATGCTAGCAATGACACAACAGTTAGAAATATGTTATGGAATAATCTAAGAAATTGTAACGACCCGGCAGGCTGTTTTGAGAATTTATGCACTGATCCCCTATTAACTGCTTTTCCCATATTTATTTCTACTATTGTGAGTTGCCGGGAGGATTTATTTGGAGTTTTGGAGCATTTTGGGATACTTAGTCCCTAAATGAGAGCTTAAGCTTTAGAAGTTGGACCGTAATTAAAACAGTATGAAGACGGCCTCCGAATGGAATTCTGTCAATTCCTTTAGCTCTATTGGGGTGATTTCGGGCTTAGGGGCGTGTTCGGATTGTATTTTGGAGGTCCGTAGCTCATTAAGGCTTGAAAAGCTAAAAGTTGGATTTTTGAATTTTCCGGATCTATAGTGAAATTTTGATATTGGGGTCGGAATCTGATTCCAAAAGTTGAAATAGCTCTGTAGTGTTGAATGTGACTTGTGCGCAAAATTTGGGGTCAATCGGACATGGTTTGGTTGGTTTCAGCATCGGTTTGTAGAATTCTTGAAATTTCAAGTTCATTAGGCTTGGATTGGAGGGTGATTCGTGGTTTTAGTATTGTTTGATTTGATTCCAGGGTTGGACCAAGTTTTTATGATGTTTTATGGTTGGTTGGTATATTTGGTTGAGGTCCCGGGGGCCTCGGGTAAGTTTTGGATGCTTATCGAAAGTTGAATTTGGACTTAGGCTATTCTAAAGTTTGATGCTTCTGGTATTTTCGCACCTACGGTGAGAAGCCCGTAGGTGCAGCCCACAGAAGCGAGGAAAGAGAGCGCAGGTGCGGTGCATTGGGAGTTAGAGAAATTCCCTAGGTGCGGAGCCCAAGACGCGGGTGCGGGACCGCAGGTGCGGCCCTATGAACCGCATATGCGGTAATCGCTGGGCAGATATAGAAAATTCGAGGGTTTGAAATTTCATAACACAAAAATCAAATTAGAGTTCAGTAGGAGACGATGTTTCAAGGGGTTTTGAAGGAGGATCATTGGGTAACGAATTCTAACTCAATTTTTATCATAATACTATAATCTATTGTTGTTTTCCTCTTCTAATTAAGAAAATTGTGGGTAAAAGTTTGAAAATGGAAGAAAAGTTCCCCAATTTAAAAATCCGAGTTTTGAGTTAGATTTTGGCGTCGGATTTTGGTGATTTTTGTTCGAGTGTTCGTGAGTGAATGGGTGTTCATAATCCGTAATTTTTACCCGATTCCAAGATGTGGGCCCGGGAAGGATTTTGGTAATTTTTCTATTTTCTTACCTTAGCTTCGATTCCTTGAGCTAAATTCGTTGTTTGTAGTTGTATTTACATTATGAAATTGATCTGAATAGATTTGGGCCACTCGGAATTGGATACTCGTGGCAAGAGCGTGATTTCGGATTGATTTTGAGCTGGTTCGAGGTAAGTGGCTTGCCTAACCTTGTGGGGGGGGGGAACTCCCCTTAGGATTTGGTATTGTTGTTATATGAATGTCGTGTACATGAGGTGACGAGTGCGTACACATGCTAATTGTTGAAAAAACCCCATTTTCATTAAGTAAATATATGTGTTTCCTTTTCGTTAAACACTACTTGTATTTTAAAGCCTACTATTTAGCTTAGGAAAGCATGCTTAAAAGATTTAGTTGTTCTATCTACTTAACTGTTTACTTAAATTCTGTGCAACATGTTTACAATAGAAATCTCTGTTTTCTTGGTACGAACTTGAATAGAACTGTAGATTCTTTTTTCTGACTGTTGTGTGTTTACTTTGAGACTACAGGATGATATCCCGGGAGATCCCCCTGCATGTTTACTTTGGGACTACGGATTCGGTATTTTGGGAGATCCCCCTGCTCATTTATATTTGAGACTACGGGATGACATCCCTTATAGTGGATATTTACTTTGGGACTACGGATTGGTATTCCGGGAGATTCCCCTGCATATTTATGATTTGGACTATGGGACGATATCCCGAGAGATTCTTAGCACATTTACGTTTGGGACTACGGGACGATATCCTAAGAGATCCCTGTTGCTATCTCTATGTTCTGAGTTGTTTCTTTCAGTGACTCTGTTTTTATCGACTGTTAGTATCTTAGTTATATCGTCACACTTCATACTGCTTTATCTGTTATATATATATATAACCAATACGGCCCTGACCTTCCTTGTCACTACTCGCCGAGGTTAGGCTTGACACTTACTGGGTACCGCTGTGGTGTACTCATGCCCTTTCCTGCACATGTTTTTCATGTGAAGATCCAGGTTCTTTTTCTCAATCGTTCTATTAGTGAGGCGGGTGATATCAGAGACTTCGAGGTATATCTGCCACATCCACAAACCTAGAATTTCCTCTCTATTCTTCCCTTTTAGCTTTAGACTTCCTATATTAATTTTTATTAGACATTCTAGAGTTAGAACAATGTGTAGTTTTCTATAGCTTGTGGTTTTATGAGATTCCGGATTTTGGGAGTTTTGATTCAATTTTGAGAGTGTGTATTTTATATGTCGAGTGACATTTTTAAACTCTTTTATTATTGTTACCCATAACTTGCCAGTTTCGTATTTTATTTCCTTTATTCTGCAATTTGTTAGGCTTACCTAGTCATAGAGACTAGGTGCCGTCACGATAGTTTGTGGAGGGAGAACTTGGGTCGTGACAAGTTGGTATCAGAGCTCTAGGTTCCTAGGAGTCACGAATCACAAGCTGGTTTATTAGAGTATCGCGGATAAGTACGGAGACGTCTGTATTTATCTACGAGAGGTTATGGAACTGTTAGGTAAATTTCCACTTCATTTGATTTCCTTATCGTGCGAGATTTTTGATATCACAATTCTAAACCTCTGTCTTTTATTCTCTCACAGATGGTGAGGACACGTGATATCGGAGATGACCAGGCACTCGCGCCCTCTACTAGAGCCGCCCGAGATTGGTGTCGGGGTAGAGGTCGAGGATGTGTACGTGGTGTAGCCAGAGTACCCGTGCAAGCTACCATAGAGGAGCCACCAGCAGCTCCAGTCGGAGCCCAAGCACCTAATACGCCTACTGCTACTACTATTCCAGCCCTTCAGGAGACCCTTGCATAGTTCTTGAGCATGTCACCACTTTAGCTCAGACATGGTTGATTTCCCTTGCTACAGCCATGTCCCAAGCCGGGGAGGAGCACAGACTCCCTCTGTCCGCACCCCAGAGCAGCGGGTCTAGATTGATCAGATCCTAGTGGTTATAATGGTACCACCTGTAGCCCTAGTTCAACTCGAGGACAGGGCAGCAGCTTCAAAGGATGATCAACGGAGGCTTGAGAGGTTCAAGAAGTAAAAGCCTCCTATATTCAATGGTCTAGCATCAGATGATGCTCTGGGATTTCTGGAGGAGTGCTACCGTATCCTCCGCACTATGGGTATATCAGGATCGAGTGGGGTTTCTTTCACTGCCTTCCAGCTTCGAGGAGCAGCCTATTAGTGGTGGTGTACTTTTGAGTTAGACAACCCAGCTGAGGCAGCTTCCCTTACATGGGCCCAGTTTTTAGATATGTTTTTGAAGGAGTATGTTCCTCAAAGCCTTAAGAACACATGGCGCGCAAAGTTTGAGCATTTGCGCTAGGGTACTATGACTATTTTTGAGTACGCTGTCCGTTTCACTGAATTGGCTAGGCATGCACCAGCCTTGGTTTCTACAATTCGTGAGCGAGTTTGCCGGTTTATTGAGGGGCTCATTCCCAGCATCAAGTCTAGCATGGCTCGGGAGTTGGAGATGGATATTTCTTATCAGCAGGTGATAAGCATTGCTATGAGAGTAGAGGGTATGCATGCTCGGGATAGAGAGGAGAGAGAAGCCAAGAGGTCTCGAGAGTCGGCCCACTATTATGGTGCTTGTGCCCGAGCTGCAGTTCGCCATGGTAGGGGTTATATGAGTCGCCCCGCTCATTCAGCTCTTCCAGCAGCCAGTGGTATTCCAGCTCCTCCTAGACCTTAAGAGCCTTATTATGCACTTCTAGTATCTGGTGCGCCTCCTGGACGGGGTGCTTTCAGTGGTCAGTCCAGCAGACTTGGCCTGAGGCAGTCACAACCTTCACTTCCTCTTAGAGCTTGTTTTGAGTGTGGCGGCACACGCCATATGTTGAGGGATTGCCCCAGACTTAGGAGGGGTGCACCTCCATAGACTTCTCAACCACAGTGTGCTCCGCAGAGTTCCCAAGCTATGATCACAACACCAGTTGCTTCCCCACCTGCCCAGCTAGCTAGAGGTGGAGGTCAGGGAGGTAGAGCTCGCCCTAGAGGGGGAGGCCAGGCCAGATATATGCCCTTCCTGCCCGTATTGAGGCTGTCACCTCCGGTTTTGTCATCACAAGTATTGTCCTGGTTTTTCATAGAGATGCATCGGTTTTATTCAATCTAGGCTCCAATTATTCTTATGTGTCTTCTTATTTTGCCCCCATTTGGGCATATCTCGGGATTCTTTGAGTTTCCATATTTATGTTTCTACTCTTGTGGGAGATTCTCTTATTGTGGACCGCATTTATCGGTTGTGTTTGATTTCTCTTAGTTGGGACTAGAGCTGATTTATTATTGCTCAACATGGTAGATTTCGATGTTATCTTGGCCATGGACTAATTGTTGCCCCATTATGCTATTCTTGATTGTCACGCCAAAAATTGTGATGTTGGCTATGCCAGGTATACCACGAGTAGAGTGGAAGGGTACTTTAGATCATACTCCCAGTAGAGCTATTTCATTCCTTAAGGGTCAACGAATGGTTGAGAAGGAGTGTGACGCGTACATGGCTTATGTGAGAGATATTGGTATTGATACCCCTATAGTTGATTTAGTCCCAGTAGTACGGGACTTCCCTGATGTGATTCCAGCTGATCTTCTGGGTATGCCACCTAACAGAGATATTGATTTCGGCATTGATTTGTTGCCGGACACTGAGCCCATTTCTATTCCTCTTTATTGTATGGCTCCTCCTGAGTTGAAGGAGAAGTTGTAGAAATTGCTTGACAAGAGTTTTATTCGGCCTAGTGTATCACCTTGGGGTGCTCATGTCTTGTTTGTGATGAAAAAGAATGGTTCTATGAGTATGTGCATTGATTATCGCTAGTTGAACAAAGTTACAGTGAAGAACTGGTATCCTTTGCCTCGTATTGATGATCTGTTCGACCAGTTACACGGTGCTCGAGTGTTTTCTAAAATTCACTTGCGTTCAGGTTACCATTAGTTAAAGATTCGGGAGCCAAATATCCCGAAGACTGCTTTCAGGACTCGGTATGGTCATTACGAGTTCCTTGTTATGTCATTCGGGCTGACCAAAGCTCCAACAACATTTATGCATTTGATGCACAGCGTGTTCCGGCCATATCTTGACTCGTTCGTCATTGTCTTTATTGATGACATTCTGGTATACTCCCAAAGTTGGGAAGATCATGAGCAGCACCTGAGAACAGTGCTTCAGACTTTGAGAGAAAAGAAATTATATGTGAAGTTCTCAAAATGTGAGTGTTGGTTGGATTCCGTGGCATTCTTGGGTCACGTGGTATCGAATGAAGGGATCAACGTGGATTTGAAGAAAGTGGAAGCAGATCAGAGTTGGCCCAAACCATCTTCAGTTATAGAGATCCGTATTTTTCTTGTCTTGGTGGGTTATTACCGTCGATTTGTTGAGGGATTTTCATCTATTGCAGTACCTATGACCAGGATGACCCAGAAGGGTGCTCCATTCCAGTGGATGGAAGAGTGCAAGGAGAGCTTCCAGAATCTCAAGATAGCTTTGACTACAACCCTAGTATTGATATTGTCTACAAGTTTGGGGTCTTATAGTACTATCTATTCTGATGCCTCGAGGATTGGCCTTGGAGCGGTATTGATGCAGGATGGTAGGGTGATTGCCTATGCGTCCAGACAGTTGAAGGTACATGAGAAGAATTACCCTGTCCATGATCTCGAGTTAGCTGTTATTGTTCATGCCTTGAAGATCTGGCATCATTATTTGTACGATCTGCCTTGTGAGATCTATACTGATCATCGGAGTTTGCAGCATATGTTCAAGCAGAAGGACCTTAATTTGCACCAGAGGAGGTGGTTAGAGCTGCTGAAGGACTATGATATCACTATCTTGTATCACCCGGGCAAGGCCAATGTGGTGGCAGATGCTTTGAGTCGCTGAGCGGAGAGTTTGGGGAGTTTGACTTATTTACCAGTAGCGGAGAGGTCCATGGCGTTGGATGTTCATGCCTTAGCTAGCCATGTTGTGAGATTGAATCTTTCGGAGCCTAGTCGGGTTCTAGCTTGCGTGATTTCTTGGTCTTCCTTGCTTGATCATATTAGAGAGTGTCACTATGATGACCCTCATTTGCTCGTCCTCAAGGACAATGTTCTGCATGGTCAATCCAGAGATGTGACCATTGGTTATGACGGAGTATTGAGGATGTAGGGTCGGGTATTTATACCCAATGTTGATGGGCTTTGGGAGTTGATTCTAGAGGAGGCCCATAGTTTGCGGTATTCCATTTATCTGGGTGCCGCGAAGATGTACCAGGATCTGAGAAAGCACTATTGGTGGAGGCGGATGAAGAAAGATATAGTTGGGTTTGTAGCTTGGTGCCTCAATTGTCAGCAGATAAAGTATGAGCAATAGAGACCAGGTGGTTTGCTTCAACAGATAGAGATTCTAGAGTAGAAGTGGGAGCCGATCACCATGGACTTCATAGTTGGACTCCCACGGACTTTGAGGAAGTTCGATGCCATTTGGGTGATTGTAGATCGGCTGACCAAGTCTGCGCACTTCATTCCTATGTGTACTACCTATTCTTTGGAGCGGTTGGCGGAGATTTATATTCGGGAGATTGTTCATCTGCATGGTATTCCAGTTTCCATCATTTTAGATAGAGGTACTCAGTTAACATCACGATTTTGGAGGGCCGTACAACATGAGTTGGTTACTCGGGTGGAGTTGAGCACAGCATTTTACCCCTAAATGGACGGACAGTCCGAGCGCACTATTCAGATTATTGAGGATATGCTTTGTGCGTGTGTGATAGAGTTTGGAGGTTCTTGGGATCAGTTCTTGCCACTAGCGGAGTTTGCCTACAATAACAGTTATCAGTCCAGCATTCAGATAGCACCGTATGGGGCTTTCTATGGTAGGGGTGTAGATCCCCGTTGGGTTGGTTCGAGCCGGGCAAGACTAGATTATTGGGCACAGACTTGGTTCAGGACGCTTTGGAAAAGGTTAAGGTGATTCAGGATAGACAGAAGAGTTATGCAGACGGAAAGGTTCTCGATGTTTCCTATATGGTTGGAGAGTGAGTCTTGCTTCGGGTTTCGCCTATGAATGGCGTTATGATGTTTGAGAAAAAGGGGAAATGGAGTCCGAGGTTTATTGGTCCTTTTGAGGTACTGCGACGTGTTGGGAGGTTGCTTATGAGCTTGCCTTACCTCCCAGCTTGGCAGGAGTTCATCTGGTATTTCATATTTCGATGCTCCGGAGGTATCACGGAGATCTGTCGCACATGTTGGATTTCAGTTCAGTCCAGTTGGACAAGGTTTTATCTTATGTTGAGGAGCCAGTGGCGATATTGGACAGCCAGGTTCGAAATCTAAGGTCAAAGAACATTGCATCAGTGAAGGTTCAGTGATGGGGTTAGTCGGTCGAGGAGGTGACTTGGGAGACCTAGCAGGATATGCGCAGCTGTTACCCTCATCTTTTCACCACTTCAGGCATGTCTCTATGCTCGTTCGAGGACGAACAAATGTTTTAAGAGGGGGAGGATGTAACGACCAGGCCGGTCATTTTGAGAATTTATGCCCGATCCCCTATTAACTGCTTTACCCATGTTTATTTCTGCTATTATGAGTTGCCGGGAGGATTCATTTGGAGTTTCAGAGCATTTTGGGACACTTAGTCCTTAAATGAGAGCTTAACCTTTAGAAGTTGGACCATAGTCAGAATAGTGTGAAGATGGCCTCGGAATGGAATTCTGTCGATTTCGTTAGCTCTGTTGGGTGCTTTCGGGCTTAGGGGAGTGTTCGGATTGTGTTTTAGAGGTCTGTAGCTCATTTTGGCTTGAAATGCCGAAAGTCAAATTTTTGAAGTTTCCGGATCGATAGTGAAATTTTGATATCGGGATTAGAATCCGATTCTGAAAGTTGAAATAGCTCCCTAGTGTTGAATATGACTTGTGCGCAAACTTTTGGGTCAATCGGACATGGTTTGGTTGGTTTCAGCATCGGTTGTAGAATTCTTGAAATTTCAAGTTCATTAGGCTTGGATTGGAGGGTAATTCTTGGTTTTAGCGTTGTATGATTTGACTCGAGGGTTGGATCAAGTTCGTACGATGTTTTAGGGTTGGTTGGTATGTTTGGTTTAGGTCCCTGGGGCCTCGGGTGAGTTTCGGATGCTTATCGGAAGTTGAATGTGGACTTAGGCTATTCTGAAGTTTGATGCTTCTGGTATTTTCGCACCTGCGGTGAGAAGCCCGCAGGTGCGGCCCCCAAAAGCGAGAAAAGAGAGCGTAGGTGCAGTGCATAGGGAGTTAATAAAATTCCGCAGATGCGGAGCCCAAGTCGCGGGTGCGGGACCGCAGGTGCAGCCCCATGAACCGCAGATGCGGTAATTGCTAGGCACATATAGAAAATTCGAGGGTTTGAAATTTCATAACACAAAAATCGAATTAGAGCTCGGTGGGAGACGATTTTTTAAGGGGTTTTGAAGGAGGATCATTGGGTAACGAATTCTAACTCAATTTTTATCATAATACTATAATCTATTGTTGTTTTCC
Source organism: Nicotiana sylvestris (assembly GCF_000393655.2). Lineage (NCBI taxonomy): Eukaryota > Viridiplantae > Streptophyta > Magnoliopsida > Solanales > Solanaceae > Nicotiana > Nicotiana sylvestris. Next base: position 81,229,540 of record NC_091061.1, read on the forward strand.
TCTTCTAATTAAGGAAATTGAGGGTAAAAGTTTGAAAATGGGAGAAAGGTTCCACAATTTAAAAATCCGAGTTTTGAGTTAGATTTTGGCGTAGGATTTTGGTGATTTTTGTTCGAGTGTGTTCGTGAGTGAATGGGTGTTCATAATCCGTAATTTTTACCCGATACCGAGACGTGGGCCCGGGGAGGATTTTTGGGCGTTTTTCTATTTTCTTACCTTAGCTTTGATTCCTTTAGCTAAATTCGTTTTTTGTAGTTGTATTTACATTATGAAATTGATTTGAATAGATTTGGGCCACTCGGAGTTGGATACTCGTGGCAAGAGCGTGATTTCGGATTAATTTTGAGTTGGTTCGAGGTTAGTGGTTTGCCTAACCTTGTGTCGGGGAACTCCCCTTAGGATTTGGTATTGTTATATGAATGCCATGTACGTAAGGTGACGAGTGCGTACACGTGCTAATTGTTGGGAAAACCCCATTTTCATTAAGTAAATATCTGTGTTTCCTTTTCGTTGAACACTATTTGTATTTTAAAGCCTACTGTTTAGCTTAGGAAAGCATGTTTAAGTGATTTAGCTGTTCTATCTACTTAACTGTTTACTTCAATTTTGTGCAGCATGTTTAGAATAGAAATCTCTATTTTCTTTGTACGACCTTGAATAGAACTATAGATTCTTTTTTGAAATTGTTGTGTGTTTACTTTGGGACTACGGGATGATATCCCGGGAGATCCCCCTGCATGTTTACTTTGGGAATACGGATTCGGTATTCCGGGAGATCCCCTTGCTCATGTATATTTGGGACTACGGGACGACATCCCGGGAGATTCCCCTATAGTGGATATTTACTTTGGGACAACGGATTGGTATTCCGGGAGATTCCCCTGCATATTTATGATTTGGACTACGGGACGATATCTCGGGAGATCCTCTGCACATTTACGTTTGGGACTACGGGACGATATCCTGGGAGATCCCTGTTGCTATCTCTATGTTCTGAGTTGTTTCTTTCAGTGACTCTATTTTTATCGACTGTTAGTATCTTAGTTATACCATCACACTTCATACTACTTTATCTGTTATATATATATATAACCAGTAGGGCCCTGACCTTCATTGTCACTACTCGACCGAGGTTAGGCTTGGCGCTTACTGGGTACCGCTGTGGTGTACTCATGCCCTTTCCTGCACATGTTTTTTGTGTGCAAATCCAGGTTCTTTTTCTCAACCGTTCTATTAGTGAGGTGGGCAATATCAGAGACTTCGAGGTATATCTGCCACGTCCGCAGACCTAGAAGTTCCTCTCTATTCTTCCCTTTAGCTTTAGACTTCCTGTATTAATATTTATTAGACATTCTGGAGTTAGAACACTGTGTAGTTTTCTATAGCTTGTGATTTCATAAGATTCCAGGTTTTGGGAGTTTTGATTCAATTTTTAGAGTGTGTATTGTATATGTCAAGCGACATTTTTAAGCTCTTTTATTATTGTTACCCGTAACTTGCCAATTTCGTATTTCATTTCCTTTTTTCCGCAATTTGTTAGGCTTACCTAGTCGCAGAGGGAGAACTTGGGTCGTGACAGAAATATATGTTATTTCTATAAAGGACCATGGTTGATTGGGGTGACTTTAATGATGTAGTGAATTCCCGGGATAAATTTGGTGGACAAATCATTAATCAAAAAAGAGCTAAGTCACTAATCGACTGCCTAAATGATCATAACCTAGTGGACTTAGGATTTCCCTCGATTCTTTTGGGTTTGTGGGAAGCTTCCCGTTTCTCAAATAGTTGACGTATTTATTCCTCCAATCTCATGTTAGACTTGTTGAGTTGATCATGGCGTAGCCTTCTTCAATCACCGACTTGGATAATTGTACAACAGCCCCAAGAGTATGTCATCTTCTTCGACGGACGACCCCAGGTTCGTGAGTGCATCGGCCTCACTATTCTGATCTTGAGGAATGTGGACCAGAGTCCATTATTTGAACCGATGCAATATGACCTGAAGTTTGTCTAAGTATCTTTGCATCTTGTCTTCTCGAACCTCGATGCTCCCATTTACTTGGTTGACTACAAGAAGGGAGTCGCATTTTGCTTCGATGACTTCTACTCCTAGACTCTTGGCCAGCTCGAGACCTACAATCATAGCCTCATACTCGGCCTCGTTGTTAGTAAATTTTGAAGTTTTTATAGATTGCCTAATCATGCTGCCCGTAGGCGGTTTCAGAACGATGCCGAGCCCGGATCCTTTCACGTTCGAGGCAATATCGGTGAATAGGGTCCATACCCCCGATGATGTGCCCATTTTTAGCAAGAGTTCTTTCTCTACCTGGGGCACGAGGGCAAGCATAAAGTCGGCTACAAAGTCCGCCAAAATTTGGGACTTGATAGCCGTCCAGGGTTGGTACTCGATGTCACACCTCCTTTTTCCGCACCCGAGGGGCGCGAGGGGAGTTTTTTCCAATTAAAGGACAATCGAAACGGGATTGGTTTATTTATTTCAGAGTCGCCACTTGGGAGATTTAGGGTGTCCCAAGTCACCAATTTTAATCCCGAATCGAGGAAAATAATGACTCTATATTACAGTCTGCGTTCCAGAAATCTAGATAAGGAATTCTGTTAACCCGGGAGAAGGTGTTAGGCATTCCCGAGTTCCGTGGTTCTAACACGGTCGCTCAACTGTTATATTTGGCTTATTTATCTGATTTTAATACAATATGAACTTATGTGCAAATTTATCTTTTAACCGCTTTATTATTATTGTTTTTACAAGAATGTGAACATTGCTTAAAATATATCTTTGGACTGTGTCACATGAAATGCACCCACAATCCGAAACATATTTTATTTGATGTTTTAGGATTTGGATTTGGGTCGCATGAAATGCACACCCGAGCTTAAGAAAGTAAATTATTAAACACGCGCCTAAAGAGACTATCGCGTTATTATTTTCTGCGGAGGCCGCGAAATTCGCTAAACGGCCCTCCTGAATTCTAAGTAATTTTAAACAAGTATTTACTGAGGGCCCCGCAATTTGTATGTTTATTTGGCGAGGCTCATCTCATTCTTATTTTTTAAAGAATTTGCAACGTCATGGAAATGCATCTCGGGCCACGCCACAATCAATGCGCCCGTGACTAGAGACATATTTCGACTTCGTTGAGATTTGAATTTGGGTCACATAAATGTGCACCCGAGCTTAGGGAGATAACATTATTAAAGGCGCGCCTAAAACAACTAGCGCATTATTATTTTGGGGTAGGGCCGTGAAATTTGCTAAACGACCCATCCCGGAATCTAAGCATTTAATACATATACTTTGTGAGGGCCCCGCAATTTGTCCCTTTTATTTGGCGAGGCTCGTCTCATTTTATTTTTATTATTATTATTATTATTTATTTTTATTTTTATTTTTATTTTATTTTATTTTTATATTTTTTAAAGGGATGCCATTTTTACGCTTTTGACCATACTAAACCTTACAGCTTCTTTACAACTAAAATCTCATAACTTGTTAGAGGTTTAATAAAAGAGTTTTAGCGAATGAGTATTTCGGGATTAGTAATAACATGTACTAATAATAATTTTTTTTTGAATGAACTAAGCAAATTAAAGGACGAACAAATTAACGTCAAACTTGTGTCATAGAACGACTAGTCCAACTTAATTAAACGACATCAAATAAACAAGAATAACATAACATAAAAATGAACCAAAATGCAGACAATGAAACATAGGCAGAAAATTTCCAAACCAAATTCTATATTGCATTTTTTGAACATTCCGTAACATTTCCTTGTCTAATGCTTGAAGTTTACTAACCTGAACAAACAGAGACGGATAGAACCAGGGACCAAACCTCTACATTGACTTCAACGGACGGACTCGACGAACAACGACGACCTCAACGGAACCGATGACTCGAACCAAGATTGTCAATGACCTCTACACTCGTCTTCTCTCTTTCGACGACCTTGACGGACTGTGGGTTGTTTGGGCGATGCGACGCAGCAAACGCAGCCACAACTGCTGCTCGAAGGGAGGCGATGAGACTACTGTTTTTTTTCGGGTAATGGCAGTCGAAGGGCAACGACGACGAGGCTGGTGCGCTGGGGGTGGTTCGCGACTGGTTTGGGTAGTATAGATGAAGAAGAACGTGAAGCAGCAGCAATGGAGGAGTGGTCGTGGTCGACGGAGCTGGGCAGCGGTTATGGAGGTGACGGTGTTTGGAAGGCAGCGATGGTGGTGGTGAGGGTGTCGACTGGTTTTTGTTTGGAGGGGTCACGGGGCAGCCGGTGGGTTTTGAAGCTGGGGGGCAGTAGGGTTTTGGTCGACGAAGGTGGTTATGGCGTCGGGTGGTTATGGGTGCTTGGTCGACGAAGGGCTGGAGGTTGACGATGGTGGTTATGGCGTCGATGGAGGGTCTGTTGGGAGCAGGTGGGTTTGGATGTCGTTTTGGCAGTGACGGGGTGCTGGTCCGGTGCTGGGGGGAAGTGACGGGGTGGTGGTGTCCGGTAGGGTTTTTCTCTTCTTCTTCTTTGTGAAGAAGAAGATGAACAGTGAGCAAAAAAATTGTTTTCAGTTTTTTTTTCTTTTTTTTCTCACCCCTAATCCAAAAATCCCTGATTCCTTATTTGTCCGTGTATTTGTATAGTCTCTGCCCAGAAAATTGAGCCCCACGCGTGGTGGGGTTCGAGGCATATGTCCCCCACGCGTGGTGGGGTTCCCCACGTGTCCTGGACACGGTTTATTATGGGCTAGGTCCGAAAATTAGGCCTAAAACCGGGTAGTTTAAACCCGAATATTATTCTTTTGCCCGGACCCGAGAAATAGGAACACGTTGCTTAACTAGTCCTATGTAAGCAAAATAACTACCAAAAATAAGACTAGTATTTAAACAAAACTATATATATTTTTTTTTAAAATATTTTTTAAAGATTTAAAATAGCTACAAAATATTAATGAAACTATTTTTTTTGTAATTTTCGTTTTTCTTAAATATTAAGATAAAATATGAAGTAATATTTTTTTGTATTTTTCAAAGTTAAAATGACTATAGAATATTAATAAAAACTATTTTTTGTAATTTTCGTTTTTAATAAAGACAAAATATAAAGTAATATTTTTTGTATTTTTCCAAAATTAAAATGACTACAAATCATTAATAGAATTATATTTTTTTGTAATTTTCGAATTTTATATAAAGTACCAAAATAAAGTACAATTTTTGTATTTTTCAAGTTTATGAGAAATACATAAACTAAAATTTATATATATATTTTGTGATTTTTTTCTTTTTGCAACAAAATAAGGTAAAATAGTTAAAATAGCTATACTAGACCCAATTTCACATATTCACGCTAAAAATGTGAAAATTCTCGGGGAGGGTTAAAAATCACGTGCTTACAGCTGCCCCTCTTTGACTGGAAACACGAAGAGTTTTCCGACAAAGAACGACTAGACGTGTTTTTGACCCGACCATTGCTTGGACGGACTACACTTAAGGAAAGGGAGGGATTGTGACCGAGCCCTGGTATCTGAGCTGCCTACATATCCTTGGTTATACAGGAATCAGGCCACGTGTAGTTCGGAAATGAGAGAGATAGTGAAGTGTACCGAGGTGAAGAGCCGATCGAGGTGCCGTTCCGTCGAGGTTCCGGTCCGCGATCCTGTCATTACAACAAAAATGAAAACTGAAAAAGACTAACTAAGCCTATCAGCTACTAGTTACAAGGATTCCTATCTCTTAAGTCTTCTGAAGCTTGGTCTTGAGTCTTGAATGGTGCTTCACGCAGACTTTGGATCTGAACCTTGATACTTGCTAGTTGTAGGTGCTAGTTCTTGAGCAGACCACATTTGCTCTCCACTTTCGTGTTTTTCTCCCTTTTTGTTTTTCTCTTTTCTGACCAGCCTTTTGTGAATGCTGGGGATTTTTATTGCTTCTTGCTGGGGATTCCTGTTGTATTCCTCTGCTTTATTGATTATGAGTGTGCTCCTTTCTCATATGAGCGGGCTTTTGACTTCAATACTTCAATTGTATTCCCTTATTCTCCAGGTGGGTGCCTGATTTCTATTTCTTTTGTCCTTGTTCTCCAGGTGGATGCCTGATTTCTTCTTTCTTTTGTCCTTGTTCTCCAGGTGGACGCCTGACTTCTATTTTTCTTTGTCCTTGTTCTCCAGGTGGACGCCTGATTTCTTCTTTTCTTTGACACGCAACAACCTCCGTTCTACAGGCGGGTCCCTGACAATCAAAACAAACAAAACAAACAAAATTTCCTAACCCAGTTTGTACTAGGAAGATTCGTGAGTCGTTAGCAAAATTGTAACTCATTTATACTACTGATGCAATGATGAGTAAACTAAAGACTAGGCTAGGATGTGCATCTCCTACGGGTAAAACAAAACTTTTGTTAGCAAATGCGTCTGCTAAAATAAAACCTCAATGACTCAAACAAAAGTATTCCCGCATTATACTGGTGGGCGACCTAGAACTTAAATGTATTCCCGCATTATACTGGTGGGCGACCTAGAACTTAAATGTATTCCCGCATTATACTGGTGGGCGACCTAGAACTTAAAATGTATTCCCGCATTATACTGGTGGGCGACCTAGAACTTAAAAGTATTCCCGCATTATACTGGTGGGCGACCTAGAACTTAAAAGTATTCCCGCATTATACTGGTGGGCGACCTAGAACTTAAACGTATTCCCGCATTATACTGGTGGGCGACCTAGAACTTAAAATGTATTCCCGCATTATACTGGTGGGCGACCTAGAACTTAAAATGTATTCCCGCATTATACTGGTGGGCGACCTAGAACTTAAATGTATTCCCGCATTATACTGGTGGGCGACCTAGAACTTAAACGTATTCCCGCATTATACTGGTGGGCGACCTAGAACTTAAAATGTATTCCCGCATTATACTGGTGGGCGACCTAGAACTTAAACGTATTCCCGCATTATACTGGTGGGCGACCTAGAACTTAAAAGTATTCCCGCATTATACTGGTGGGCGACCTAGAACTTAAAAGTATTCCCGCATTATACTGGTGGGCGACCTAGAACTTAAAAGTATTCCCGCATTATACTGGTGGGCGACCTAGAACTTAAAATGTATTCCCGCATTATACTGGTGGGCGACCTAGAACTTAAAAGTATTCCCGCATTATACTGGTGGGCGACCTAGAACTTAAAATGTATTCCCGCATTATACTGGTGGGCGACCTAGAACTTAAAAGTATTCCCGCATTATACTGGTGGGCGACCTAGAACTTAAAAGTATTGAAATTGTTTCCCCGTTCTTCCGAGAAAATTTTCGACAATCGGCAGAAAATTTTCTGCCCCGGTTTTTGGTAACTTCCATGGCATTGCATCTTGTTGCCGTCATCAATTATTTGCTCTCCTGCAAAAGACAAAAGGATTTAGTCAGTTTTAATCGTGGTGGTAGAGGGTGCCTTTCTGGCGAGCAATTTTTCTCTCTTCCCCTTTTCTTGCTCTTTGTCCCCATAATTGGTTGGCAGGCAAAGTTGCCTGTTGGGGGTCTCTAGCCTGCTGGGGATTGGTTTTCAATTTATCCCCTTTTCTGCTTTCTCTTTAAACACATGATGTGGGAGTCTGCTTCTAACTCCCGAAACCACTCCCTTTTGGAGCTTACTTCTTCCATAATTTCCGGGCACAATCCCTGCATTGCCTGGGACCGGCCTTTAAGACTGTTTGTATCATCCTGCATTGGATGAATTTTCCTTTGGTTTCTGGTAGTAAGCTTTGAAAAATCCTTTCGAGACACATTTTAGGAAAAGAAATAAAGACATGGAAAAAAAGAAAAACTTTCTGAACCAATATTTTGTGGGAGGAGACAATCCAAAGAACTTATCTGGAGGACACAACTGGTCCCCGTGATCATGACGTGCACCATAGATTCCCGACCCAGTCTATTTGTATCAATCGATTTGTCCGACGGTCTGACTTGCTGGGGATGATAAATGGATGTTCATCTTGTTGCGAATGTGGTAGCTTTGCTGATCTGTTTCGTCGCCTCATAGTGCCCTTCGAGGGGTTTTCACTAATGAGACTCTCTCTTTTCTCTCATCTCCCGGCGCCTTATGGTGCCTGTGAAGGTTTTCACCAATAAGACTCTCTCATTTTATATCCCTCATCTTACATCGCCTCTCGGTGCCTGCGAAGGTTTTCACCGATGAGACTCTCTCATTTTATTTCTTTCGAGGAATCGGGGTGTTGTAGATACGACCCTCTTTTCTGGAGATTCCTTTGACTATCAATTCGTTCCCAATCTACGATCCTCTTCTTTGCTGGGGCTTGGTGTATTATTCTCGGTCTTATTCGCCTGACTCGACATCTCTTGAACATTGATCGGGAGGTCTTTTGGACGTTGATGTTGGTTTTGGTGTGGGGTTAAAGAAAGGCTATGAGAGAAATGAAAATAATTTGATGGGTGATGTGCTACAACTTTTGGAATCGAACCTTTGTTGGAATTTTAAAACATAACTTCTGCCCCAGTTTTCTTGCTTGGGGAATTTATTATTTATACTTATGTTGCGCTATGTGCGTTACGCACGCTGTGCCTATTACGCACACTATGTACATTATGCATCCTATATTCGCTATGATGCATACTATGACCGAGCCGTGAGGCGCCTACGTATCCTCTTTGAGGAATCAGGTCAAACGTAGTTCCCACGGTTTTGTATTTCTTATGATTTTATCTTCTTTTTCTTCTTTTTTTTTTCTTTTTTTTTTTCATGTCCTTTCCATTAGTGATTCCAAAAGAGGGGTATGAAAGAATTACTTAAGGCTCAAAGGGGGAAGCAAGGGTTAAACAGTGTTTGGATAGAAGAAAGAATTGCCTCCGTCATCTCATTATCCATCAAATGCCAAATACAAACAAATAAACCAAAAATTGCCATAATTAAAGAAATTACGCATAATATCTCTTGACTGCATCTGAATTGATAGCCATGTCGACACATCTACCCTCGATATCTGTCAAACACAGAGCGCCGTTGGACAATACTCTGGTCACGATATAAGGCCCTTGCCAATTTGGGGCGAATTTGCCTTTTGCTTCGACCTGATGTGGGAGGATCTTCTTTAACACCTGCTGCCCTACCTCAAACTTCCTGGGGCGCACCTTCTTGTTATATGCTCTTGCCATTCTCTTCTGATACAGTTGACCATGGCACACTGCTGCCAATCTTTTCTCATCTATCAGGCTCAACTGTTCCAATCGAGCTTTTACCCATTCATCATCATCAATCCCGGCTTCAGTGACAATTCGGAGAGACGGAATTTCGACCTCCGCTGGTATCACGGCCTCAGTTCCGTATACCAACAAGTAAGGAGTTGTGCCTATGGAGGTCCGGACGGTAGTGCGGTACCCCAATAAAGCAAAGGGTAATTTCTCGTGCCACTGTCTGGACCCTTCCACCATTTTTCGCAGTATTTTCTTGATATTCTTATTGGCTGCTTCGACTGCTCCATTTGCCTTAGGACGATATGGGGTGGAATTGCGGTGTGTAATCTTGAATTGTTGGCATACCTCTCTCATCAAGCTGCTATTAAGATTCGCACCGTTATCCGTGATGATCACTTTTGGGATCCCAAATCTGCAGATGATATGGGAGTGAACAAAGTCCACCACTGCTTTCTTAGTTACTGATTTGAAGGTTTTAGCCTCAACCCATTTGGTGAAGTAATCAATGGTCACTAGAATGAACCTATGGCCGTTGGACGCTGCTGGCTCGATGGGCCCAATGACATCCATGCCCCATGCTACAAACGGCCAGGGTGCTGACATCGTATGTAACTCTGTTGGCGGAGAATGAATCAAATCTCCATGTATCTGGCACTGATGGCATTTCCTTACGAAAGTGATACAGTCGTGTTCCATGGTTAGCCAATAACACCCTGTTCGAAGGATCTTTCTTGCCAATATATATCCGCTCATGTGTGGCCCACAAACTCCGGCATGTACTTCCGCCATAACCGTCGTTGCCTGCCCGGCATCTATGCATCTCAACAATCCCAAATCCGGGGTTCTTTTGTACAATACTCCTCCACTGAGGAAGAAACCATTCGACAAACGCCGAAGGGCTCTTTTTTGGTCCCCAAAAGCATGTTCTGGATATATCCCCATCCTAAGGTATTCCTTGATATCATGAAACCAGGGTTCGCCATCTGCTTCTTCTTCTACGGCATTGCAGTAGGCGTGCTGATCACGGACCTGGATGTGTAGAGGATCAACATACAGTTTGTCAGGGTGGTGCAACATTGATGCTAAGGTGGCTAAGGCATCCGCAACCTCATTGTGAACTCTCGGGATATGTTTGAACTTTACCGATCGAAATTTCTTGCTCAGATCATGCAAGCATTGTCGGTATGGTACGAGTTTTAGATCTCGTGTTTCCCATTCTCCCTGAATTTGATGTATCAAGAGGTCCGAGTCTCCCAAGACCAAGACGTCTTGGACAAACATGTCGGCAGCCAGGCGCAAACCCAGAATGCAAGCCTCATATTCGGCCATATTGTTGGTGCAATAGAAGCGCAGTTGAGCCGTAACAGGATAATGCCGTCCTGTTTCAGAAATGAGTACTGCTCCTATTCCAACTCCTTTTGCGTTTGCAGCTCCATCGAAGAAAAGCTTCCAACCCGGTTCCTCAGGTAATTCCAAATCAGTCGTGTGCATCACCTCTTCGTCAGGAAAATACGTTCTTAAGGGCTCGTATTTTTCGTCAACGGGATTCTCTGCCAAATGGTCTGCCAGTGCCTGGGCTTTCATGGCCGTCCTCGTTACGTAGATGATATCAAACTCTGTGAGCAGAATTTGCCATTTTGCCAACCTTCCCGTGGGCATAGGTTTCTGAAAGATATACTTCAATGGGTCCAAGCGGGATATGAGATAAGTAGTATATGAAGACAGGTAGTGCTTCAACTTCTGAGCTACCCAAGTTAGGGCGCAGCATGTTTTCTCGAGTTGAGTGTACTTGACCTCATGCACTGTGAATTTCTTGCTAAGATAGTAGATGGCCTGCTCCTTCCTTCCTGTGTCATCATGTTGCCCCAGTACACAACCAAATGAGTTTTCCAAGACTGTCAGGTAAAGGATTAGGGGTTTCCCGGGCTTAGGCGGGACCAACACGGGTGGATTAGACAGATACCCTTTGATTTGGTCGAAAGCCTCTTGACACTCTGTCGTCCAACCTTCTGCAGCATCCTTTCTCAGTAGCCGAAATATGGGCTCACAAGTTGCTGTGAGTTGAGCGATGAACCTGCTGATGTAATTGAGTCTACCCAGCAAACTCATTACCTCTGTTTTGTTCCTTGGCGGTGGCAAGTCTCGGATGGATTCAATTTTGGATGGGTCTAACTCAATCCCCCGTCGACTGACGATGAATCCTAGCAACTTTCCTGATGGAACCCCGAATGCGCATTTGGCCGGGTTAAGCTTGATATCATACCTCCGGAGTCTTTGGAAAAATCTCCTTAGGTCTGCCACATGGTCCTCCTGACGCCAAGATTTGATGATCACATCATCGACGTACACCTCTATTTCTTTGTGTATCATGTCATGAAACACAGCAGTCATTGCTCGCATGTACGTTGCCCCAGCGTTCTTTAAACCGAACGGCATTACCCGATAGCAGTAGGTTCCCCATGGCGTAATAAACGCTGTCTTCTCAGCATCCTCTTCGTCCATTAGGATCTGATGATATCCCGCATAGCAATCCACAAAGGATCCGATCTCGCGCCCAGCGCAGTTATCGATCAAGATATGAATGTTGGGTAACGGGAAATTGTCCTTGGGACTTGCTTTGTTGAGGTTGCGGTAGTCGACGCACACCCTGATTTTTCCATCCTTCTTTGGGACTGGTACCACATTGGCCAGCCACTCGGGATATCGAGTGACCCGAATGACCTTCGATTGCAACTGCTTGATCACTTCTTCTTTGATTTTTACACTCATTTCTGTTTTAAATTTCCTTAGTTTTTGCTTGACCGGAGGGTATGCCGGGTCAGTGGGTAGTTTGTGAACCACTAAATTGGTGCTCAATCCAGGCATGTCATCATATGACCATGCAAAAACATCTTTGAATTCCCTGAGAGTTTCGATCAATTCTGCTTTGACATTCGGCTCAATGTGGATGCTAATTTTGGTCTCTTGGATGTTATCAGCGTCTCCTAGGTTTACAGCCTCAGTGTCATTTAGGTTAGGCTTGGGTTTCTCTTCAAATTGGCACAGTTCTCGGTTTATTTCTTCGAAGGCTTCCCCTTCGTCACCTTCGGGTTCATTATCACAAACGACCTCTTGCATCATTGAGTCAGATTCAGATTGATTATTTAGACTAGGTCGAAGATCCGCTGTGCATGCCATGTCATTAGGACCAGTAAAAAGAGAACTGTTCAGAAAGAAAAAGAACAAAACAAGAAATTAAAAACGGGACAAAAGAAAAGAATTTTATTAAATTTGCAGGATAAAAAGGGTTCACACTTTTACAAAACGAAAGTAAAATTGGGATTACACCCTTGAATAATCCGATCAAACAAACAAACAAACAAAACATTAATCAAAGCCTACTACCAAGACTCCCCTCGGACAGGGAGAGGAGTAACCGTCCAATTGTTGGTCTTGGCCTCAGGCCCCACAAATTGTATCTCTGCTCTGCTGGAACCCTCTCCAGCTTCCACCATACTGACATCCGCGAATAGTCTCTCAAAACTCTGATTCAGGTCTTCACTTATGCCGATCAAAGGTCCTCGAATCTTTGGGATCGCTGACCCCTTGGCACTAGCTTTAACAAAAGACCTTGAGAGGCGTGGCACTGGTTTAGGCAGAAACCAGACCCTCTTCTTCATTTTTCGCGCTTGCTTCCTGTCTGCTGCGGTTGGTTTGAACCCCAACCCGAAAGTTTCCAGATTCTTAGGAAGGGAGACAGGTTGGACTATCCCTTGAAGTTCAACTCCCAGGCCTTTTCCCGGCACAAACCCATTACCCAGCATTTCTGATACCATCATTACTGTTGCGGCAGTCACCCTAGGGTGCGGGATGATTTCTCCTTCAGAAATTTTGTTGGCCGACCCTGTATCGAGAATCTGGTAGACCCAGGGACCCTTGTCATCAGTGGTCTCTATGAAAGGCACAATGGTTCCGCCCATGGTGCATGTCGTATCCTCGCCGTGCAACACGACCTCTTGTCTTTCCCACTCGAACTTCACTGTCTGATGTAGGGTAGAAGGCACCGCTTTAGCTGCGTGAATCCAGGGTCGTCCTAACAGCAAGTTGTAAGATACTGTGGCGTCCAATACCTGGAATTCCATGGTAAACAGGACCGGGCCAATGGTTAGTTCAAGTACAACATCCCCCACAGTGGCTGTTCCGTTTCCGTCAAACCCTCGGACACAGATGCTATTCTCCCGTATTCTTCCACGGTCAACCTTTAACTGGTCCAGGGTGGATAATGGACAAATATTGGCGCTTGAGCCGTTATCCACCAATACTCGGGTTACCACCGAGTCTTCACATTTGACAGCTAGGTATAGAGCTTTGTTGTGCTCTGTACCTTCCACCGGCAGGTCATCATCTGAGAATGTCACTCTGTTCACCTCGAAAATCTTGCTAGCAATGGTTTCCAGGTGGTTTACAGAAATCTCACTGGGTACATGGGCCTCGTTCAATATCTTTAACAGGGCTCGGCGATGTTCCTCGGAATGGAGGAGTAATGACAATAGTGAGATCTGGGCAGGTGTTTTTCTCAGCTGCTCAACCACAGAATAGTCTTGCACTTTCATCTTCCTCAGGAAGTCTTCAGCCTCTTCTTCTGACACTGGCTTCTTGGTTGCCACTGGGTTGGTTTTTCTTAACTCCACCGGAGCAAAACATCGACCTGATCGAGTCAGCCCTTGCGCTTCACAACTGACTTCTTCCACCTGTTTTCCTTGGTACGTCACCACTGCTTTTTCATATTTCCAGGGCACAGCCCTGCTGTCAAGCATAGGCAGTTGGACCACCGGCTTTATGGTTACCCGTTCTCTACATACCCCTTTTAACACGACCGCCGGTGTGGGCAGGATCCCTGGTATTACCAACTTACTTGGCTCGGGTTTGCTTGCTATGACGGACGAGTTCTTCCCCCATAATACTACCGGCTTGACACCTTCTCCCTGCGACTGTACATTTGTTCCTCCACTGGTTAAAACTTCTTTTGGGGCAGCTTGGACCATCATCACTGTTTGTGAGGGTTTTCTTAATTCACCTCCCTCACACACCAACTCAATCATGTGAGCTTCGTGGTGCGCTGGCAGCGGGTTTTGGTTGATGTTAGGAGCCTCCGGTGTCTGGACCTCGATCTTATTGGTGTCAATAAGATCCTGTATGGCATGCCTTAACTTCCAACACTTCTCGGTATCGTGCCCGAGCATCCCTGAACAGTATTCACAACTGATTGAACGATCCAAATTCTGAGGCGGGGGATTTGGTTCCCGAGTATGGACGGGACTAACCAAACCCAATTGCCGCAGCTTGTGGAACACAGCGGTGTAGGTTTCTCCCAGTTCGGTGAAGGTTCTTTGCTTCCGCAACCTGTCATTTCTGGCATCTGGATTTCCCCGGAAACCTGCCCCTGAAGGATTTCTATATGCCCTTGGTGGAGGGTAAGTGTTTTGTGGTGGTGCATATATGTTCTGGGGAGCCGGTGCGCGCCATTGTGGGCGAACCGGAGGCTGAGTGTATACCTGGGCTTGGTGTACGGAACAATGTGGTTCTCGAGGTGGATAGAAATTTTGTGGTGGGTTGTATGGGTAGTTTGACCTGTGAGGCCTGGGTTGGTTGTAGTGCGGCCTGCCAGCCCTGGACCAACTGCCTGCCTCGATCGTGGCAACCTCTTCTTTCTTTCTTCTTAGCGCACCTCCCGTGCCGCTTTGAATAGCCTGGGTTGTGGCCTTAAGTGCCGAATAGTTTAAGATCTTGTCCGACCTCAAACCTTCTTCTATCATGACCCCTATTTTGACCACCTCGTTGAAAGATTTTCCAACCGTTGTCACCAAGTGACCAAAGTAGGTTGGATCCAATGTCTGCAAAAAGTAGTCTACCATTTCTCCCTCTCTCATGGGAGGATCGACTCTAGCTGCTTGTTCTCTCCAGCGGAATCCGAACTCGCGAAAACTTTCCCCGGGTTTCTTCCCAGTTCTCAATAACGTGAGACGGTCAGGGACTATCTCTAGATTGTACTGGAAATGACCTGCAAAAGCCTGTGCCAGATCATCCCACGTGTACCACCTGCTGAAATCCTGCCTGGTATACCATTCCAGTGCAGATCCGCTCAGACTTTGGCCGAAGTAAGCTATCAAAAGCTCATCCTTGCCTCCTGCCCCTCTCATTTTGCTACAGAATCCCCGCAAATGTGCCATGGGATCACCGTGCCCTTCATATAAATCAAACTTGGGCATCTTGAACCCAGCCGGGAGTTGGACATCTGGGAAAGGGCACAGATCTTTGTATGCCACGCTGACTTGATTGCCCAGCCCGTGCAAGTTTCTGAAGGATTGCTCCAGGCTTTTGAACTTTCTTAACACTTCATCCTGTTCAGGGGCCTTAACCGGCTTCTCAACCTCTGCCGGTACTTCCAAATGGGGATTGTAAACCTGTGGTTCCGGTGCGTGGAATGTAGGCTCAGGGGGATAGTATTGTGTATCGTGAGCCTGAAACAATGGCTCACTGGTCGTTCGCTGCAAAGGGGCTGATGCAGGTCCCACAAAAATGGGAATATTGGATGTTGGGAGAGGTTGATGGGGTGGTGGAGCTTGGGAATCATGAGGGCTTCTTTCTTGATGATAGAGGGGGTTTGGGCGGCTTGTGGAAGGGCCAGAGTGAGGGTACTCCGGCACGTGTCCCAGTGTCTCAGGGCTCTTTTGCGTTTTGGCCAGGGCTAGCTGCATTGCATGCATCTCTAGTCCCATCCTTTCAATCTTTTCCATTGCCTCTTTTAGCAACTGGCTCATCGGCCTTTCTTCCTCATTACTATTCTCAGAAGTGGTCATGCTTGTTGCTACCGGTCCTTTGGATCTGGTTTGGTATGAATGTGTTGCCAGAATTCTTTAACAACTAACTGTCTTGTATCAGACAACAACAAACTTTGTTAGTGTTAGAGCTTAACAGATTTGATCATAACACATAGAGGATGCAATGCACCTAGGCAATTAATCGTTTCTACATGCCTTGCCTCAAACAACATACGTCATCCCGGTTTGCTCATTCATCCATTTTTAAAGTACTTTGGGAAACCCTGTGTTTTATTTTGTATTTTTATTTTTATTTATTAAAAGCGGTCGAATCTTATGGGGATTGCCTACGTATCACGTCCCCGCGTGAATCAGACCAGGCGTAGTTCTGCCTTAAAGTAAAGAAACACAAAATTCTTGTGAAATCGTTAAATTCATTCTCAAAATTTTGCTATTACAAATTACTTCAAGCAAGGAATAGCAATAGTACAGACTCCACAGTTCTTAAGCCGTTTTGACTAAAAGAAAAGAAAACAACATATGGAAAAACAACAAAACCAAATAAACAAGACTCAACCAAAGATTAATTTTCCAACTTAGGGGCCCGCGAGGCATCATTCGGCCTTTCCGCGGCCCTTGGTGTGAGGTCTCTCTGCAGACCTTTCAACTCATTCATGATTCGGTGGACGCAACCCATGATGGAAACAAGGAGGGTCTTCCGAGGCATTTGCTCGCATGCCAGGCATCTCATGTAGATGTAATGCCCAATCTCGTCGATCCTTCCTCGAATGTTGTCCCTTTCTGCGAACAAATGCCTTATCTGTCGGTTCTTCAACCCCAGTGTTTGCGCATTGTTGGCAAGCTGATCCTGGAATATCTCCATTCGTCTTTCCATTCTGGTCATTGCATCGTAACATCGCCTTCTGTCGGCTTGGGCATCTCGTGCTTGTTTGACGATCCGATCATGTAGAGTGGAGTTCGTCTCCCTCAATATTCCGATGCTCATCTCATAATCCCTTATGACCTGTTGCAAACGCTGCTTCCGGGCCATTGTGTGCCTTGCCCATCTGACCTTCATCCTTGCTATGCATGCTTCTGATTGTTCTAATTCTTCTTGGCTCTGGATGACCTGACTTCTCAAACTTGCTATCAATCTTTCGTCAGAGCGACGCTTCTGTCGGTCAACGTCACTCTTACTGTCTTGGTGAAGGCGGGCCTTCAAGATTTGGTTTTCTTGGGCTAGCTTGTTTCTTTCAGCCTGCTCCGAAGCGGCTTGCACATTGTTCTCGAATGTAAGTCTTTCGACTTGTTGCTTTAGCTTCCCGATTTCAACCCGGTAACCTTCCTCCCTTTTTAACCATCCCCATTGCTCTTGCGAATCATCTGTGAAGTGTTGGACGTGTGCCCTTTTAGCAGGTCTTTGCCGAATCTGAAACCTTCCTTTGAACCAAGCATCGTACTTTGGGTCTACCTCACCTTTGGCTAGTTCTCGCACCATGGTCTTGGGCTCCAAGAATCTACATTCATGCCACAGTTTTCTAATCTTCCCCTCGGGGAATATGACTCCCGGGCTTAATTCTAAGGCATGCTTGCTCATGTCTTCGTCAGTAGGGACTACTTGAAACCTGCCCAATTGTCGTAATACCCGATGAGGGGCATATGGCTGGATGCTGCGAAGGCCTATTAAGAGAACATGACATTCTTCAGCCGACATGTAGATCACCTCAGTATCAGCCAACCAACCGAATGCCCATTCAATTTGGTCAGCTGTTGTTGACCTTAACCGTGTAAACCATGCTTCGGCGCCTTCAGGAAATCTGGCGCCTGTCATGCGCTTCTTGAATCCGCTGATACAATTCCTCTCGGTCAACCCGTGGTTCATGTATCCTACTCGGTGATGGAGATGTTCCTGCATCCATAGCTGAAGTAACAGGTTGCAACCTTGGAAGAACTTGCCTCCTTCTCGGCATATAGTCAGAGCCCGGTAGATTTCGGACAAAATCAAAGGAACCACAGTACTATTGGTTCTTTTGATTGCCACGTCGGCCATCCCTACCAGACCTATCTCTATCTTTTTATCCTTCCTTGGACAGACCATGACTCCCAAGAATGCTGTGATAAAAGCCAAAGTACGTCTTGCTTCCCATTTGTTTCTGTTCCCTCCGTGAGTTAACCCAAGGTTTGGTTCCTCAAAACCCTGCGGGGTTCCGTACCGCTGATACAAGAAATGGAGATCACAATATCCTCTCGATAAATCGTCATGTTGTACCTTCCGACTAATGCTTAGTAGATCCAGAAACGCATGCGGAGACACTGGCCTTGGCGAAAGCAAATATTGCCCTCTTAACCTCTCATTCAATCCCGCATATCCGGCGACTTCCTCAAGTGTTGGTGAAAGTTCAAAGTCAACAAAACGGAATACATTGCGGGTTGGGTCCCAAAATGGTATTAGAGCTTCAAGAATATCTGTCCTTGGCCTAACGCCCAACAAATTTACAAAACCTCCCAATATTCTTCCTACTACCTCTTTGCCATTGGCTTCCAAATCATTCCACCACATGTGGAGTTGTAGGGGGACCTCGCTGAGGGCCGAGAATGGTTCATTTTTCTCTGTGCTCATCCTGCACATTTATTAAGGTGACCTTTTAGGCCAAAACAGAAACCTTTATTTTGACTCTAAACAAAAATCTTGGAAAACAAAACAAACAGTATATGTATTTATATACATGTGTGTACATATATGCTTTATGGTATATCATTATTGGTAAAATGGAAAGGGGAGTTGGACCCGATGAGGGTTGCCTACGTATCTCACATCCGGTGAGAATCAAACCCGCGTAGTTCGGGCGAATAAACTATTTTTGAGAGGACCCTTTTCCATTTTCTATATTTTTTGTTTTTGTTATTTTTCCCACAACAATCAAATAGACTATTATTTTTCATTCATAACAAACAAACAAATTAACGAAAAACATAAAACATTCCTTCTTTTTTGAGAAGGTGGGGTTGGACCCGATGAGGGTTGCCTACGTATCTCACATCCGGTGAGAATCAAACCCGCGTAGTTCGGTCGAATAAGAATAAGTAGGCAAATAATGATAAGCAGATGAACTAACTTTTTTTTTGATTTTTCGTTTAAAAGAACTACTTTAAAAGCAGCAAGGAAATATTATTTTTTGATTGATTTTCTTTTTAAAAGAAACACTTCTAAGATATATTTTGAATTTTCATTTGGTCTTTTTCTTTATTCTAGAGAAGAAGAAGAAAATATTTTTCGGAATTTTGCTTTTAATAAAAGAAATGCTTCTCAAAATGTTTTTTTTGAATTTTGAATTTTCTTTTCAATTTCGAAAAAAGAATCAAAATATTTGTTTTTCTATTTTATCTTTTTGAACTTTCTTTTGAATTTTTTTTTGGATTATATATATACTTATTTTGGAACAAATAATAAAATCACATTCAACGCCGGACTCTTTTTATTTTTATTTCATTTTCATAGACAAACAAAATAAAATAAAATGAAACATTTTTTTTTTTTTTTAAAAAAACAAACTCTTTTTCATTTTCATTTAATGACAAAACAAACTATTTTCTTTAATCTTTAAAAAAAACAGACAGAACAATGATGATGATTTTTTTTTATTTTCCCTTTGCTTTCAATATAACAAACTAACAAGACATTTTTTCATTTTCAAAATTTCGGCAGAGTTTCGACTCTACTCAGACTTCTATGCTGTTATTTTCTCCTTTTTTTCACGATTTTCTTATATGTGGAAAATGATGACAACATAAAAAAATTTGGATTTTCTTGCTTTGTTTTTATTTGTAATTTTATTTTTTATATTTATTATTTCTTTCAAAAATGTGGCATGGGAGACATAACGATTTCCAAGACTTCTTGGATTCCGCAAATGCTCCCCATGCGCTTTTCCCAACATGTGAAGCGTGGGGACATATGGGAATTCCAAGACTTCTTGGATTCCACAAATGTTCCCCATGTGTTTTCCCAAAAAGCAAGCGTGGGGGACATAGGGAATTCCAAGGCTTCTTGGATTCCGCAAATGTTCCTCATGCTTTGATTAAAATAACATCATGCTGGAAATGACCAAATGACCCATTTGCCCTTGACTGAATACAACATGTAGCACATAGGATGTCATAAGATGGTCTATTATTTTCAGGTTGCTTGTCCTAGACGGACCCAACCCCTGTGTTGAGTCCCCTAAGTCAAATGCACATGATGCAAATAAACGTTCCTACTAGGGATCCGGCATGTGGCTTTGTTATACTAGGTTCAGAACCTGGGTGTTTGTTCTAGACCTGGCTTACCCGAGCGGACAGCTCGAGCCGAGGGGGGGCAGCGTACCGGGAATACAGAAGCTTCACCGGCTTAGCAACTTATCCGAACCTCGTTCTAAATTGGGATTTGACACTATACAGAAAAGAAGTCGTACGAAGTACACCCTTCTTCATGATTTAGAAGACTCAGAAAGGATATGGGTTTCGGCACAGTTTATATACAGTTCACATAATATCAAAGCGGTAAAAGCAACATTTAGCACATTAGGCTCAAAACATGTAAAAAATCAGATAAAGCCAAATAATAACAATTATTCTAAGCTCGAATTCTTAACCCTGAACTAGTGGTTCTGGGTCTAAATCCCCAGCGGAGTCGCCAGAGCTGTCACACCTCCTTTTTCCGCACCCGAGGGGCGCGAGGGGAGTTTTTTCCAATTAAAGGACAATCGAAACGGGATTGGTTTATTTATTTCAGAGTCGCCACTTGGGAGATTTAGGGTGTCCCAAGTCACCAATTTTAATCCCGAATCGAGGAAAATAATGACTCTATATTACAGTCTGCGTTCCAGAAATCTAGATAAGGAATTCTGTTAACCCGGGAGAAGGTGTTAGGCATTCCCGAGTTCCGTGGTTCTAACACGGTCGCTCAACTGTTATATTTGGCTTATTTATCTGATTTTAATACAATATGAACTTATGTGCAAATTTATCTTTTAACCGCTTTATTATTATTGTTTTTACAAGAATGTGAACATTGCTTAAAATATATCTTTGGACTGTGTCACATGAAATGCACCCACAATCCGAAACATATTTTATTTGATGTTTTAGGATTTGGATTTGGGTCGCATGAAATGCACACCCGAGCTTAAGAAAGTAAATTATTAAACACGCGCCTAAAGAGACTATCGCGTTGTTATTTTTTTCGGAGGCCGCGAAATTCGCTAAACGACCCTCCTAAATTCTAAGTAATTTTAAACAAGTATTTACTGAGGGCCCCGCAATTTGTATGTTTATTTGGCGAGGCTCATCTCATTCTTATTTTTTAAAGAATTTGCAACGTCATGGAAATGCATCTCGGGCCACGCCACAATCAATGCGCCCGTGACTAGAGACATATTTCGACTTCGTTGAGATTTGAATTTGGGTCACATAAATGTGCACCCGAGCTTAGGGAGATAACATTATTAAAGGCGCGCCTAAAACAACTAGCGCATTATTATTTTGGGGTAGGGCCGTGAAATTTGCTAAACGACCCATCCCGGAATCTAAGCATTTAATACATATACTTTGTGAGGGCCCCGCAATTTGTCCCTTTTATTTGGCGAGGCTCGTCTCATTTTATTTTTATTATTATTATTATTTATTTTTATTTTTATTTTTATTTTATTTTATTTTTATATTTTTTAAAGGGATGCCATTTTTACGCTTTTGACCATACTAAACCTTACAGCTTCTTTACAACTAAAATCTCATAACTTGTTAGAGGTTTAATAAAAGAGTTTTAGCGAATGAGTATTTCGGGATTAGTAATAACATGTACTAATAATAATTTTTTTTTTGAATGAACTAAGCAAATTAAAGGACGAACAAATTAACGTCAAACTTGTGTCATAGAACGACTAGTCCAACTTAATTAAACGACATCAAATAAACAAGAATAACATAACATAAAAATGAACCAAAATGCAGACAATGAAACATAGGCAGAAAATTTCCAAACCAAATTCTATATTGCATTTTTTGAACATTCCGTAACATTTCCTTGTCTAATGCTTGAAGTTTACTAACCTGAACAAACAGAGACGGATAGAACCAGGGACCAAACCTCTACATTGACTTCAACGGACGGACTCGACGAACAACGACGACCTCAACGGAACCGACGACTCGAACCAAGATTGTCAATGACCTCTACACTCGTCTTCTCTCTTTCGACGACCTTGACGGACTGTGGGTTGTTTGGGCGATGCGACGCAGCAAACGCAGCCACAACTGCTGCTCGAAGGGAGGCGATGAGACTACTGTTTTTTTTCGGGTAATGGCAGTCGAAGGGCAACGACGACGAGGCTGGTGCGCTGGGGGTGGTTCGCGACTGGTTTGGGTAGTATAGATGAAGAAGAACGTGAAGCAGCAGCAATGGAGGAGTGGTCGTGGTCGACGGAGCTGGGCAGCGGTTATGGAGGTGACGGTGTTTGGAAGGCAGCGATGGTGGTGGTGAGGGTGTCGACTGGTTTTTGTTTGGAGGGGTCACGGGGCAGCCGGTGGGTTTTGAAGCTGGGGGGCAGTAGGGTTTTGGTCGACGAAGGTGGTTATGGCGTCGGGTGGTTATGGGTGCTTGGTCGACGAAGGGCTGGAGGTTGACGATGGTGGTTATGGCGTCGATGGAGGGTCTGTTGGGAGCAGGTGGGTTTGGACGTCGTTTTGGCAGTGACGGGGTGCTGGTCCGGTGCTGGGGGGAAGTGACGGGGTGGTGGTGTCCGGTAGGGTTTTTCTCTTCTTCTTCTTTGTGAAGAAGAAGATGAACAGTGAGCAAAAAAATTGTTTTCAGTTTTTTTTTCTTTTTTTTCTCACCCCTAATCCAAAAATCCCTGATTCCTTATTTGTCCGTGTATTTGTATAGTCTCTGCCCAGAAAATTGAGCCCCACGCGTGGTGGGGTTCGAGGCATATGTCCCCCACGCGTGGTGGGGTTCCCCACGTGTCCTGGACACGGTTTATTATGGGCTAGGTCCGAAAATTAGGCCTAAAACCGGGTAGTTTAAACCCGAATATTATTCTTTTGCCCGGACCCGAGAAATAGGAACACGTTGCTTAACTAGTCCTATGTAAGCAAAATAACTACCAAAAATAAGACTAGTATTTAAACAAAACTATATATATTTTTTTTAAAATATTTTTTAAAGATTTAAAATAGCTACAAAATATTAATGAAACTATTTTTTTTTTGTAATTTTCGTTTTTCTTAAATATTAAGATAAAATATGAAGTAATATTTTTTTGTATTTTTCAAAGTTAAAATGACTATAGAATATTAATAAAAACTATTTTTTGTAATTTTCGTTTTTAATAAAGACAAAATATAAAGTAATATTTTTTGTATTTTTCCAAAATTAAAATGACTACAAATCATTAATAGAATTATATTTTTTTTGTAATTTTCGAATTTTATATAAAGTACCAAAATAAAGTACAATTTTTGTATTTTTCAAGTTTATGAGAAATACATAAACTAAAATTTATATATATATTTTGTGATTTTTTTTCTTTTTGCAACAAAATAAGGTAAAATAGTTAAAATAGCTATACTAGACCCAATTTCACATATTCACGCTAAAAATGTGAAAATTCTCGGGGAGGGTTAAAAATCACGTGCTTACACTCGATATCATACCTTCTGAGCTCGATGGCCCATTTGGCCAATCTACCCGATAATTCAGGTTTGTGCAAGATGCTCCGAAGAGGGTATGTTGTTAAAACACATACATGATGGCATTGAAAATAAGGTTTTAATTTTCGAGATGCACTTATTAATGCAAGAGCTAATTTTTCTAAGTGTGGATACCTGGTTTCAGCATCTTCTAGAGTCCGACTTACGTAATAAATAGGGAATTGCGTACCTTGTTCTTCCCGAACCAACACACCACTTACCGCTACTTCGGATACGGCCAGATACAAGTACAACGTTTCATCTTCCTTTGGGGTGTGGAAAAAAGGCGAGCTCGAGAGATACCGCTTTAATTCGTCTAAAGCATGTTGGCATTCCGGAGTCCACTCGAAGCTGTTTTTCTTCTTGAGCAAGGATAAGAAATGATGTCTCCGATCTGAGGATCTCGATATGGACCGGCCTAAGGCCGCTATCCGCCCAGTCAGCTGATGTACGGCCTTCACATTGTTCACCACTGTAATTTCTTCAATGGCCTTGATTTTGTCAGGGTTGATCTCGATCCCCCTATTCGACACCATGAAGCCTAAAAATTTGCCCGATCCTACTCCGAAGGCACATTTCTCGGGGTTGAACTTCATGTTATAGCTTCTAAGGATATCGAATGTGTTATGCCCCAAAACCGAGGGGCGCGACCGGTGCTCGACCGGGCAGCCCCAGCCAAGCGGACCTGGGTGACTTTCCTATTCCACGTGTTACCCCGCATTTCCATTTCCCATTAACCAAGTGAAATAGCCATTTATAAATTTAAACACATTCTTACGAGATTTACATAGCATACATAGTTACTTAGCGTGGTTTACAAGTTATACTGCCCAAAATACATAAGTACATAACCCACATTTCCTGTCTACGGAGCCTCTAGGGATACAAAAGAGTGATACAATACTTGCCGGTAACAAGGCTCCGGCTATACCTTACACCAAAAACCAAAATAAGACTCCGCAATAAAAAGTGGGATGAGCCACGCAAGGCCCCGGGAGGAAAAGGGCTCACCAATGCTTCTGGCGGAAAGTGAAGGGGAGCTACGGTCGGTGGACTGTAGTACCTGCTATGGATCCACCTACAATCATAACACGAATGTAGCGCCCCCGGCAAAAGGGACGTCAGCACATTTGAATTGTACTGGTATGTATGAACAAACTTGCCCTAAGTAAACTCAAACCATACACAAGTAACAAGTAGTAATGGAACCAACAATCAAATACACATGAAAGAAAACCATCAAGCCAAACAAGTTACAATCTCTCCATTTCCCCTTCAACATTTTCACATCAATGATTTCACAACTTTCTCATATTTTCATTTCAATAGTGATTTCGATCACTTTTCCACCCTTATTACCTCGGCCACCCTTATTACCTCGGCCACCCTTATCACCACAATCAACACCTTATTACTTCGTGTTGCGACGCGCAACCCGATCCCATCGAACAATCACAATTCACAAACAACACAACAACAACAACAACAACAATTCACAAAGAACAACAACAACAATTCTCAAAGAATTTCTATAGCCATCAATACTATTTCCATCATATTCAACAACTCGTATGCATTTTATGTCACCGCGATAATTTCCACTACAAGCCATATATGTTATTACCACAGTTGTTCCAACTGCATCATTTACGATTTCCTTCCATCATTTGTTTCTCAACTCTTACCACATAACACATTCACAATCACACATTTGGTTTATTGCCAATTACGTACACCATTATATCGGGAGACTTAACCACGAACAATCAAATCATACCAATCACAAGAATTCCACAAATAATCCACGTAGATATCACATACCAAATATTCGTACACCAAACAAAGTGACTTTACAAAGGTCAAAGTTAGCCATACATACCTTTCTTGATCTTTCCTTTAATTACTACGATATTCCAGAAATTCTAGCAACTTCAATCTATTTTGAGACATAACAAAATTTGAACACAAATTAGGAAGATATTCATAATTCTAGCTCATTTGAGAATTTTATCAATTACTAGTTGTGCATCTTGATTTCAAATCTCTTTTACAAGATTCCCTTCATTTCCCAACCCAATCTTTACTTGTTTATATTCAACAATCTTCCCACAAACCTAATTTGTACATGCATGAATAATGAATACTCTCACATCCAAGAATCATCTTACTAATTACCCATTTCTAGTTAGATTTCAAAGTTGAAGAATTGGGGAAAAGAAATTCTTACCTCTTTGAAGCCTTAGCAACCCTTTGATGCGATTTGAAGGTGTGATTCAAGGAAGAGTAGTGAAATCTTTAGTTTTCCCCTTTTCTCTCTCTAGAATCGCTCTCCCTTCACTCTAGAATACCAGAAATTTACCTAAAAATAAACCTCAATCGAGTTAAATGAAATGGGGCTCGGGTCTTAAAAACCCATTTTTTTTGTACTGCCGCGCCGCATGGGGCGCCGCGGGGCACGGAGCATCTGTGTAAAATATGTATGGAAATGAAATTTCGGATCATACTGGAATTACTACTGGCGCGGCGCGCCGGGCGCCGCATGGGGCGCCGCGGTAGTTCAAATTTCTGCGCTGCTTTGGTAATTTGGTCATAACGTTGGGTAGGAATGTCCGAATGATGAACGGTTTGAAGAGTTGGAAACTAGACTCAAAGACCTTTTATTTGATAGGCTGTGCATCACACAAATCCTTATATAACTGGATATATAATTGTCCAAAGTGAGGTCTTGTGCGCACTCATTTGCAACTTTCGTCTATTATGAAATTTTATAACTTGGCTTAGACTTAGGCCTCTCCTTAGACCCCAATTCACTTCTACTATGACTTATACACTTATTAACATATCCAATTGATATCCATAATCTTATTAATCCTCATTTGCACGCAAGATAAAATATTTGGCCTACCTTGGCACCACGAAATCTTAAATTACTAAGCAAAATTTTCTGGGGCTTTACATTCTCCCCCGCTTAAGATCATTCGTCCTCGAATGAGGATCAAGTTTCATTCATTAGCCATCCTTATGTAACTTTTGCTTTTTCATATTATGAAATATATCATCAGCCCTGAATTTGGCTAACTCCTTAAATTTCCGAAAATTTCGCCAGAGTTTCCTTTGTAACTAGGACTATCCACCAGTCAGAGGGCCCCAGATACATATCCTAACAGCATATATACGTTCCATAGACATAACATAAATTGTTCAACACCAACCATGGCTGCATAGGCAACATACATAGTCAAAATGGAATAGTTTAACATAGATCAAATCCAAAAGATAAGAGTTTACAGGAACCAAATGCATGAAAGCTATTACATAACTATTCAAACAAATATGGGTACTTCTTTCTCATTTCTTCCTCGGTTTCCCAAGTGGCTTCCTCAACCTGCTGGTTCCGCCATAACACTTTTATAGAGGCAATTTCCTTAGTTCTCAATTTTCGGACTTGCCTATCAAGAATGGCAACTGGAATTTCTTCATAAGATAGTTCTTCACTAACCTCAATAGCTCCAATTGGCACAATAACGGACGGATCTCCCACTACCTTCTTCAACATAGACACATGGAAGACCGGATGTACCAACGACATCTCGGGTGGCAGCTCGAGCTTGTATGCCACCTGACCGATCCTCTGAATGATTATATACGGTCCGACATACATCGGACTTAACTTCCCTTTCTTCCCGAATCGTATGACTCCCTTCATGGGAGATACTTTCAAGAACACCCAATCATCTACTTGGAATTCCAATTCTCTTCGATGCACGTCTGCATAGGATTTCTGACGACTCTGAGCAGTTTTCATCCTCTCCTGAATGACTTTAACTTTTTCCATAGCATGATGCACAAGATCTGGCCCTAACAGTTCTGCTTTACCAACCTCGAACCACCCAATCAGAGATCTACACCTCCTTCCATACAATGCCTCAAATGGGGCCATCTAAATACTAGCGTGAAAGCTGTTATTGTAAGCAAACTCAACAAGCGCCAAATGGTCATCCCAACTACCTTTGAAAGATAGAACACAAGCTTGCAACATATCTTCAAGCGCCTGAATAGTCCGCTCTGCCTGACCGTCAGTCTACGGATGGAAGGCAGTACTGAGATTTACATGAGTACCCAAACCTTGCTGAAATTTCATCCGAAAGTTTGCTATGAACTGAGCCCCTCAATCCGAGATAATAGAAACTGGAGTGTCGTGAAGTCTGACTACTTCCTTGATGTACAACTGAGCATACTGTTCTGCAGTATCGGTGGACTTGACTGGCAAGAAGTGCGCTGATTTTGTGAGTCTGTCCACAATCACCCAAATTGAGTCAAACTTGTGCATAGTATGAGGTAATCCTACCACAAAATCCATATTGATCATTTCCCATTTCCACGTTAGAACTTCTATGCTTTGTAACAATCCTCCAGACCTTTGATGTTCAGCCTTCACTTGCTGACAATTCGGACATTTTGCCATAAAGTCCGCCACATCTCTTTTCATGTTATTCCACCAATAAACTTCTTTGAGATCATGATACATTTTAGTAGAACCTGGGTGTACGGAATACCTAGAAGTGTGAGCTTTTGACAAAATACTTTCCCGAAGACTATTAATATCTAGAACACATAGGCGCTCTTGGTATCATAGGGTACCATCATCAATGCCAAAAGAAAAGATGTGATATTGTGTTTATGAATTCCCTCCTTCAGTTGTACCAACAATGGATCGTTGTATTTCTTTTCTTTGACCTCCGCTACAAGCAACGATTCAGCCTTATATTATACAATTACTATCCCTTCACTAGAGTTCGCAAGACGAACTCCTAGACTAGCCAACTGGTGAACCTCCCTGGCCAACGGCCTTTGATATATATCCAAGTGAGCTAACTAACCATAAATTTCCGTCTAAGAGCATCCGCCACAACATTGGCCTTTCCCGAGTGATTGAGAATCTCAATATCATAGTCCTTGAGTAGCCCGAGCCATCCTCTATATCTCAGATTCAACTCCTTTTGTTTAAAAATATATTGAAGGCCCTTGTGGTTCATAAATACATCAACGTGGACCCCATACACATAATGTCACCAAATATTTATACAAAAACTACCGCCGCAAGTTCTAAACCATGTGCCGGATAGTTCTTTCCATGATTCTTGGGTTTCCTAGAGGCATAAGTGATCACCTGGCCATGTTCCATCAATGGTGAACCATCTATATCACATTTCTCTTGCAACTTGCTCTTCCAAATTCTCAACAAAAGAAATTACTGGATGAGTTTTCTTATAGAACCTTCTATTTCAAAGGAATAACATCTCTTAGCCTGCGCACACACCTTAATATCATTAACATGCACGACATTACATCAAGTGTAATGTAACATTGTGCTCAGACCTGTCCTGGTCAACCTCTTTCCTCCTTGTGTGCCTTATAGGATTTAAGAAACCACTCCACTTTCCCTTGTAAACATTCTCGTGACCTCTCTTTACTGTTCAACACCATCCAAAAAGCATATCAACACCCTTCGTACATATTCAATTCAGAAAGCGCCATTGGCCCGAACAATATATTGGTACCATCTTTTCTTTCTAAATGGAATATTCATTCCCATTCTATTTTGCTCATAGTGCATAATTGATAGCCTTATTTTGCCACACACTTGTCTACCTCCCGTGAACTCGTAATATCATTGTGCCTGGTTTAATGAGTTTATCATATCGCAACTTCACCACCAGTAGTCTTACTTTCCATTATATGTAGACATGAACTATCTCTAGCTCCTTTAGTTACCATTCAGTGTCACCCAAGTCGATAGCATTACGGTTAGTCCTTTATACCTTCTATTAACACTTGTGCTCCAGGCTAGTCCACCATTCTGATATGAACTGTTTTGCTATAACCATGGACATCTCAATTTATAGATTTTCTTCTTATTTCTTATCGCCTCATTATTCCTAGCTAGTGAATAGCCACGCACTCTTCCAAATGTTACGTGATCTTTTTCCTTAATTTTTTTTAACCTGCTCACCTCTTAATTCTTGTTAGGATATTCGTGGGAAAGTGTGTTCATCCACCTATCACTTAACACTTTTTTGCTTGTAAGGTTTCCATCAAGCCCAAATACTCTCTTGGGTTATTATAGCATCACATTTATTTCTCCCACTCATTCCACCTTTCTTAACATCTTGGAACTTTAGTTGAATCGCAATTCCATAATTAACCCATTCTAAAAACTCGCAAAACTTTCACCTTTGATCTATAGTACTTCCTTGGGATGCATTGTCCCAAGCCCTCTAACAAGTATAGAACCCCTTTACAAACCTACTCGTAGTTTCTAGGATCGTTGACCCTATCATTCACATTGCCATGTATGAAGAATTTACCTTCCTTAACCTTCCACCTTTTTGGAGGTACTAGTGGTCTATCATTAGCATATCCTTTCAGATAATCACATTATCCATTATCACTTTTCTAGACTACGCCTATCTTCAACAAAAATATTCAAACATCAAAGCTACATGGTCTTACTCTTGTTTCATTGTATTTAAGTGGCCTGGCTATGGCCCTTCTTCCCCCACGTAGGGCGAATGTCCCGGATTTTGACACAAGTCTTGAATTTAGCAACTTCATGGACATATGTTTCATTTCTCTATCCCTCACATATATGTTCGAGTATTAGGGAGATTGAAGTCACAATGGTATTAACCTTATAAGTCCTTTGCTATTATTCAGCCACACGGGCTTGGGATTCCAATTCCTCATACCAATATCCTTTAGGAGTGTAACAAAACTTCATACACTTATGGGGTTCTTATAACATTCGTAGCATAAGGGTCTTCTCATTATGGGTTCAATTGACTCTCATTTCATAACTTCTTGTCTCCTAGGAGAGACTTGCACTCTCATCATCAATCTCCTAGTCATGTCTCCCATATATCACGTGCTTATATAGCCAGTTTTCTTTCACACCTTAGGATCATTTACATACTTCTCACACTACCCACATGTGCTATTCAAGCTTATATAGCACTTATCAATTCAATGTTTCTTTGGAGGTTACAATCATTTTTAACACTTTCTCGAATAAAGTATGCTTCTGGTACTATGTACGTACCTCATATATTTGTACTATTCGTTCAACATAACACATATGTCATCTCCTTAATATTCATGCCTTTGTCCACTGGTCATTTTGTATGACAACATTACTTGAAATAGACGAAAGAGCATCTAAACTTACCTTGAATCTCAACGCACGAGTTATAAGACAATCTTACAGTAAAGCTTTATCGCACGATCTGGAGTGTTGAAGAAGGGTAACATTCCTAAATGTCCATGTAGCCTCCAACTTATAGATGTGGTCGACAACACACCGATAAGAAGGACTCTACTAGACACGGCTCCGAGACATCCTAGGACACATTAAAACCTTAGGCTCTGATACCAAGTTTGTCACGCCCCAAAACCGAGGGGCGCGACCGGCGCTCGACCGGGAAGCCTCAGCCAAGCCGACCTGGGTGCCTTTCCTATTCCACGTGTTACCCCGCGTTTCCATTTCCCATTAACCAAGTGAAATAGCCATTTATAAATTTAAACACATTCTTACGAGATTTAAATAGCATACATAGTTACTTAGCGTGGTTTACAAGTTATACTGCCCAAAATACATAAGTACATAAGCCACATTTCCTGTCTACGGAGCCTCTAGGGATATAAAAGAGTGATACAATACTTGCCGGTAACAAGGCTCCAGCTATACCTTACACCAAAAACCAAAATAAGACTCCGAAATAAAAAGTGGTATGAGCCACGCAAGGCCCCGGGAGGAAAAGGGCTCATCAATGCTTCTGGCGAAAAGTGAAGGGGAGCTACGGTCGGTGGACTGTAGTACCTGCTATGGATCCACCTACAATCATAACACGAATGTAGCGCCCCCGGCAAAAAGGGACGTCAGCACATTTGAATTGTACTGGTATGTATGAACAATCTTGCCCTAAGTAAACTCAAACCATACACAAGTAACAAGTAGTAATGGAACCAACAATCAAATACATATGAAAGAAAACCATCAAGCTAAACAAGTTACAATCTCTCCATTTCCCCTTCAACATTTTCACATCAATGATTTCACAACTTTCTCATATTTTCATTTCAATAGTGATTTCGATCACTTTTCCACCCTTATTACCTCGGCCACCCTTATTACCTCGTCCACGCTTATCACCACAATCCACACCTTATTACTTCGTGTTGCGGCGCGCAACCCGATCCTACCGAACAATCACAATTCACAAATAACACAACAACAACAACAACAACAATTCACAAAGAACAACAACAACAATTCTCAAAGAATTTCTATAGCCATCAATACTATTTCCATCATATTTAACAACTCGTATGCATTTTATGTCACCGCGATAATTTCCAATACAAGCCATATATATTAATACCACAGTTGTTCCAACGGCATCGTTTACGATTTCCTTCCATCATTTGTTTCTCAACTCTTACCACATAACACATTCACAATCACACATTTGGTTTATTGCCAATTACGTACACCATTATATTGGGAGACTTAACCATGAACAATCAAATCATACCAATCACAAGAATTCCACAAATAATCCACGTAGATATCACATACCAAATATTCGTATACCAAACAAAGTGACTTTACAAAGGTCAAAGTTAGCCATACATACCTTTCTTGATCTTTCCTTTAATTACTACGATATTCCAGAAATTCTAGCAACTTCAATCTATTTTGAGACATAACAAAATTTGAACACAAATTAGGAAGATATTCATAATTCTAGCTCATTTGAGAATTTTATCAATTACTAGTTGTGCATCTTGATTTCAAATCTCTTTTACAAGATTCCCTTCATTTCCCAACCCAATCTTTACTTGTTTATATTCAACAATCTTCCCACAAACCTAATTTGTACATGCATGAATAATGAATACTCTCACATCCAAGAATCATCTTACTAATTACCCATTTCTAGTTAGATTTCAAAGTTGAAGAATTGGGGAAAAGAAATTTTTACCTCTTTGAAGCCTTAGCAACCCTTTGATGCGATTTCAAGGTGTGATTCAAGGAAGAGTAGTGAAATCTTTAGTTTTCCCCTTTTCTCTCTCTAGAATCGCTCTCCCTTCACTCTAGAATACCAAATATTTCCCTAAAAATAAACCTCAATCGAGTTAAATGAAATGGGGCTCGGGTCTTAAAAACCCATTTTTTTTTGTACTGCCGCGCCGCGTGGGGCACCGCGGGGCACGGGGCATCTGTGTAAAATGTGTCTGGAAATGAAATTTCGGACCATACTGGAATTTGGTCATAACGTTGTGTAGGAATGTCCGAATGACGAACGGTTTGAAGCGTTGGAAACTAGACTCAAAGATATTTTATTTGATAAGCTGTGCATCACACAAATCTTTATATAACTGTATATATAATTGTCCAAAGTGAGGTCTTGTGCGCACTCATTTGCAACTTTCGTCTATTATGAAATTTTATAACTTGGCTTAGACTTATGCCTCTCCTTAGACCCCAATTCACTTCTACTATGACTTATACACTTATTAACATATCCAATTTATATCCATAATCTCATTAATCCTCATTTGCACGCAAGATAAAATATTTGGCCTACCTTGGCACCATGAAATCTTAAATTACTAAGCAAAATTTTCAGGGGCTTTACAGAATGTTTCCTGCAAATGAGTCAAATGGTCCTCTGCGCGCAGGGGCTTAACTAGCATGTTATCAATGTAAACTTCCATAGATTGGCCTATTTGATGTTCAAACATCTTATTAACTAGGCGTTGGTACGTAGCTCCTGCATTTTTTAGCCTGAAGGGCATAACATTATAACAGCATGTACCATACTTCGTGATGAACAAAGTCTTTTACCTGTCCTCTGGGTTCATTTGAATTTGATTATACCTGGAGTAAGCGTTGAGAAAAATGAGGATCTCGTGGTCGGCTGTGGCATCGATCAAGCAATCGATGTTGGGCAACGGGAATAAGTCTTTGGGGCATGCTTTATTCAAGTCTTTATAATCTACGCACATTCTTAATTTAGTTCCTTTTTTGGGAACCACTACTACATTAGCCAACCATTCGGGGTACTTTACCTCCCTAATTGATCATATTTTGAGGAGTTTTGTTACCTCGTCTTTGATGAACACATGTTTTACCTCGGACTGAGGCCTTTTTTTTTTACTTTACTGGTTTGAACTTTTGATCGACACTTAGTCAATGGGTGGTTATTTCCGGTGGGATCCCTATCATGTCTAAATGGGACCAAGACAAGCAATCAATGCTGTTAATGAGAAATTGGATGTGATTTTTCCTGAGTTCTAGGGTTAATCCCGTTCCCAGGTATACCCTTCGATCTGGAAAATGCTTGATCAAGACGGCATGTTTGAGTTCTTCGACCGTTGATTTTGTTGCATCCGAATCCTTAGGGGCAACTAAGGTCCAAGGAGTGAGGAAGTCTTCTTCGTTATCTTCGTTCGAATGCTCATAGACCACCTGTTCCTTGGGGGCCAGCCTGTTTCCTGACTCATCCTGGATGGGGAGAGTCGATGTTAGTTCCATGTTATTTACCGTGAAGATCTCCTTTACTGAACGTTGTTCTCCATACACCATTTTTATACCATCTTTTGTTGGGAACTTCATCATCTGATAAAGAGTTGATGGTACCGCCCTCATGTTGTGTATCCACGGTCTTCCAAGTAAGGCATTGTACCTCATGTCACCTTCGATGACATGAAACTTGGTGTCTTGAACTATACCAGAGACGTTGACTGGGAGGATGATTTCTCCCTTCGTTGTCTCACTTGCCATGTTGAATCCATTGAGGACTCGAGAGGTGGGTATGACCTAATCGAGCAGTCCGAGCTGCTCCACCACCTTCGACCTAATTATGTTAGCTGAGCTACCTGGATCCACGAGCACACATTTAGTTTGAACGCTATTCAAAAGAAAAGAAATTACCAGTGCATCATTATGTAGTTGGGACAAGGCCTCGGTGTCTTCTTCTCTAAATGTAAGGGCGTCCTCGGGTATAGAGCTCCGAGTTTGCATTTCCGTTGCGATGGACATTTTGGCCCATTTTAACATGGGTCCCTATGGGGCGTTGGTTCCCCTAACGATCATATGAATGATATGCTGAGGTTCTTCTGGTCCATTCTTTCCTTTCGCCTCTCTTTCTCAAAAGTGAATCTTGGCTCGATTGCTGAGGAATTCTTGAAGGTTCTCTTTGTTGATCAGCCGGGCCACCTCCTCTTGGAGCTGCCTACAATCCTCGGTCCTATGACCGCGAATGCCATGGTATTTTCACATCAAGTTGGGTTTCCTTTGGGAAGGATCTGGCTGTGCAGGCTTTAGCCATCTGGTATCCCTGATTTTACCCATGGTTGATACGATGTCTGAGACATCGATGTTGAAGTTGTATTCCGACAATCGGGGTTCCTCCCTTGGCCTCAAATGCCTGACAAACCCGGTCTTTCGCATAAGTCTCCAGGAATTTTGGCCTCGATCATTTCGGGGTATATTCTGCCTCGAAGTGTCTCTTTGATCTTTGAAGTACGGCGATACCGTTCTTTGCCTTATCTCGACTCCCTTTATGTAGACTTTGGTTCCTTTGATAGGAGCCTACTTGGATATACTAAGCCAGAGGGGGCTCCCAATTGGTCGTCCTCAATCCTGATCTTTGATTGATATCTATTGTGCACATCTACCCAAGTCACAGTGGGGTACTCGACCAAGTTCTGCTTTAGCTGCCTCGAAGTTATCAAGCTTTGCTCGTTCAAGCCTTGAGTGAAGGCCTGTACTGCCCAGTCATCAGAAACTGGTGGTAATTCCATTCGCTCCATCTGGAAGCGAGATACAAATTCACTCAGCATCTCATTCTCTCTTTGTTTGATCTTGAAGACGTCGGACTTCCTTGTAGCAACCTTGATGGCACCGGCATATGCCTTCACAAAAGAATCTGCCAACATGGTAAACGAGTCTATCGAGTTCGGGGGTAGGTTGTGATACCACATCATGGCCCCCTTCGACAGTGTTTCTCTAAATTTCTTCGGCAAGACGGATTCAATCTTGTCATCCTTTAAGTCATTCCCTTTTATAGCACAAGTATAAGCGGTAATGTGTTCATTAGGGTCTGTGGTCCCATTATACTTCGGGATATCTGGCATTCTGAATTTCTTCGGGATGGGATTTGGAGCCACACTTGATGGGAATGGTTTCTACACGAACGTTTTTGAATCTACACCCTTCAGAATTTGGGGTGCATCCGGGATCTGATCGACCCTCGAGTTATAAGTCTCCACCTTTTTATCGTTAGACTCTATCTTCTTTCCTCCTAATTCAATCCTTTTAGTGAGGTCCTCGAGAATCTTCATGATTGTGGGATTAGTCCTCGAGCCGCTTTCATCGGGTCTTTCTAGCAATGGTTCGTGCTACATGTTTACTGGTTCGGTGGTGTTAGGGGTTCGTTCTGACTTTGAAGCTGAGCGATGGCGACTTGCTGAGCTCGCAACATCTTGAATATCACCTGGAGGGTGACTCCTCCTTCTTCTGGTTCTCGTGTTTCCTGGCCTCCAGCCTGGGCTTCCTTGTATCCATTCCTTACGGGGTGTGCGCCTGCTTCCGTGTTTAGAGCATTGTGGGAGCTGATATCAACTAGCTCCACATTTGGCACTCCCTCAGGGTTTACAGGTGGTACACCGAGCCCGATGCTGCTGTTTTCTCCAAGTCCTTCACTATCATGAGCAGGTGCATTTTGTGTGCTATACATATTTTGGCCTGAAATCAAAAAATCTTTGACAAGAAAAAGTGTGAAGAATAATGTGTGTTATCAGAAAACTAGCACCAAAATAATCACTATTATTTTTAGCCCCACGGTGGGCGCCAAACTGTTTACCTTGAAAATGGTATTAAAAATTATATTTGATTGTATGGTTCTAAAAATATGCGATTTATTTCAATACTAGTTGTTGTTCAATAGATGTAAAGTGTAAGTAAAGAGAATAAGGTATGCAAACCAATGTTGTCGCAAGACTGGACCTCAAGCAGGCTGGAACAGGGGGCCTTGAGGTCTATTAGGGCAATTAGCAATGAACAATTGATGAAGAACTAATGATATCAAAGGCCTCGAACATAGCCTTTTGCGGTTAATAATGGGCAATAAATGAAGAACAATAAATGAACAATAAATGAATAAGCAATAGATCTATAGAGTAATTGTTGAGCACGTTTTGGCAAGAAAAGCAGAGAATTTTTTATTGTATTGAATATTCATGTGTTACAAAATGACAAGGATTCCCTTTATATAGGAGTGGAGAATCCCAACATAGTACATGTCTAATAATGACGAAGAAATGCTATTGTATAATGGCCTAGTACGGATTTGTACTATTTCTCACAGATTGTTAGTTCTAATCACGTGCCCTCGGGGATTTCCCACCCTTCCATGACAGTCGTTGATTTTCATGCTGCCTCGAGGTACGCTGTGATGAGTCTTCAGTATACCCTCTTGAGACGGGT
Source organism: Nicotiana sylvestris (assembly GCF_000393655.2). Classification (NCBI taxonomy): domain Eukaryota; kingdom Viridiplantae; phylum Streptophyta; class Magnoliopsida; order Solanales; family Solanaceae; genus Nicotiana; species Nicotiana sylvestris. The sequence goes on from NC_091061.1 coordinate 81,266,833, forward strand.
GCTTCGGGGACGAGCCTTAGACTGTGCTTCGAGCCCATTGAGGTCAGGCTTGAAACTCCATAAAAGCCTTAAAATTGGTCTTCCCTGATTTTGACCGTATACACTTATATTGGGTGAGACGAGATCTTTTAGACTTGGGATTTGCACTATCGTATTAGGGTAAGGATTGTTTGGAAGAATAATATCATATTTCCGCTTAGAATTTTGCAATGGTCCTTGTTGGACAAGAGAACTCCATGAATTTTTGATTGGGTGAGTAGTTATGAGTTTCTACATGTTTCGTTAGTCATTGACAAAGTATGAAGGTTTGTAGCAAGGTTATATATGATATAAGTTTTGTTACCGATACCAGGTTTGATAATGGGCAGCTAGTGTGGTCAGAGATATTTTCATAGGCATATGAGAGATGGGCTACATTGTGTGGTTATATCTTGTGAATATATTTATAAATTATTGCAGCTGGTTGAGATCGATACAACGTGTGTATGCGAGAATCAGATCTTAGAATGAGTCTTGGATATTGAAATTTGGTTTTAAAGCTTATCAGTTAAGGAGAGATGAATAATCTTAAGTCAAGATTGTATCAATGGGATTTTATGGATTGAAATAACTTGGGGTCACCCATGATTATGTGCATGGTGGGTTTATACAATGATTTGATGGCTTTGAAATGACTCTTGGCATGTTCGAGGACGAATGTATGTTTAAGGTGGGCAGAATATAATGACCCGATCGGTCGATTTGATCTTTAGCATTCTGTTTGGTAATTTGAGACTTTGAGTAGCTTCATATATTGTATTATGAATTATGTGTATGGTCAGTTTTTTTTTGAGTGGTTCGGGATTGATTTGGAAGAATAACTCTCGATTTGGAAGCTTTAAGTTAGAAAAGTTGACCAAGGGTTGACTTTTGGGTAAACACACTCGAAATCGAGATTTTATGATTCTAATAGATTCGTATGATAATTTTGGACTTATACGTGTGGTCGTAGCAATATTAGAGGTTCCTAAAAGGATTGGATACTATTTGTTGAAAGTTGGCAATTTGAAGAACTTAAAAGTTTGATGGTAGGCTATAATCCTATATTTTAGTCGCTTATTGCATGTTAATTCATTGCACTTTACTTGTGTTTGAGCTTTAATTAGTAGTGTTTTACACTTATTGTGTGTTTTATGCCTTGTAGGAGTGATTTCGAGTTATGTAGATGTTTTGGAGCTAATTTGAGCTATTTGGAGCTTTGAAGTCTAAGTAAAAGCCAGTGGATTAAGTTGGGATCGTGTTCGGGGGTCGAGGACCACATCTGGACATCAGAAATCAAGGAAGAAGCAACACTCTGAGGAATTTGGACTGCTTCAGCATGTGGGGCGGTGCGTGGTGTGCCGCAACAGTGCATTTTAGCTGTTTGATAAATTGTTGAGCTCTCTAATAATCCCCACCGATGCCCCGCATGGCGCATTTGGCCCAACCCTACTTTGTATAAATACTTGAAAAAACGTTATTTTCGAGACTTTTGACATACTTTGGACCTAAAGAGGCTAAGGAGGAGTGGGGAGAACATAAGCACTAGGATTTCATCATTCCTTCCTCACTCAAGACCCGAGTTTGGATTGAATTTATGTTTTCCTTTACTTTAATTATATTTTTATGATGAATTTCTCCATGTCTTTGAAGTAGTTCCTTTTGGAGTTTGATGGATTTGGTGTATTGATGATTGTTTGTGGATTATAACTCTAGTTTTATGTATTGAAGAGTTTTGCATAATTTAATTGTTGCATTTATATTCACTTGTTCATGTAATCGAGAGAGATATAACTTGTGATATATTTGCATTATATTGTTGGTTGAGTTCATTAATTCTTCTAAGTAATCGAAAGAGGCAAGTTGAATGATTGATTAAACCCAGTTAGGAGAATATCGAAAGAGGTTTTCCTAAGGACCAATCAGCTACGCATTCTTGCATATCTTCACAGAATTCAATTTGGTTCATCTTGCGAGGTTGAGACTTAATCGAGAGATGAGTTTCTGCTAAACGTTTGAACTAATAATCAAGTGAATTCGAGAGACTCACTTGAACATTCGAAGTGAATCATCTAGAATTAGATTCCAAACAATTATCTTGCACATATCCTATCAAAGCCCTATCTTCTCCCACTACTAACCTTATTTGCTTAATCCTTGTCTCGATAGTCACTAGTCAATAACTTTAGATTCTTAGTTAATTTTAATTAGTAATCATATAAATCTCAACTGTTGATCCTCTTGGATAGGAATAAAGCTAAAAACTACAAGAGCACTGTTTAACTCCAATCCATGTGGATACGATATTATACTATACCACTTTGATTAGCAAGGATAATTTAAGTGTGTGTTTTGCACTCGTTAAATTTTGGTGTCGTTTCCAAGGATCGGTATTCAATAGTGTTTGAAATAGTTTGTAATACTAATTCAGGAATTTTTATTTTTATTTTATTCTATTGTTCTCTTTTTACGTTTGGTGTTTGTTGACTGTGCGCAGGTTACAGGTAAGATTGTTGCGTGACTCGAGCGTCTGCGAAAGAAGTGCTGCCATACGAGCCAAAGATAGAAAAATAACTGTGACAACCTAGGAAGGAAAGAAATCTCACTTAGACGTTAGAAAAGGTCAGGCAATCCTCAACCAAAGAAACTATGGTTAGAAACAATGATGATAATGTAGATTTGGATACGAGAGAGGCATCTCAAAAACGAGAACAAGCAGGACGGGATGTTGAGGAAGCAGCTATTAGAGCTGCACATATTATCTATGAAGAAGAGAGGGGTCGAAGAATTAATCAAAATCAACCCTTGGCTACAGAATAGTTTGGAAATATAGCTCCCATGCCTGGGAGACATCTTGGCGATTGTTCTAGACCGGTCTACAATCAAGTATTATCAAGTGTTAGACCATCTCCAACTACAGCAAACAATTTTGAGTTGAAGCAAGGGTTGCTTCAAACAATTCAGAACTATTGTGTCTTCAGAGGAAAGATGAATGAAGATCCAAACATGCATCTAATGGACGTCGAGGAGATTATGAACACCTTTCAATATAATGGGGTGTCACAAGATGTTGTGTACCTAAGGGCATTCCCCTTTTCAGTTAAAGATGATGGAAAGCAGTGGCTTCGAAGGTTGCCTAATGGATCGATTAGAACATGGGAGGAGATGACTAGAAAATTTCTTGATAAATATTTCTCCTCATCTAAGATGGGCAAGTTTAGAAGAGAAATCCATAACTTTTTCCAAAAAGAGACTGAAATTGTTTTTGAAGCATGGGAGAGGTTTAAGGAGATAGTTAGAAAGTGACAAAATAGTGGAATTGAACTCTGGATGTAACTCCAGGACTTTTGGGATGGATTGATACCAGCCTCGTGTAGAACATTGAGCAATACAGCTGAAGGCCCTTTGATGAAGAAGACTCCATAGGAGATAGTTACAATTCTTGATGAATTATCTGAAAATGCAATTCAGTGGCCCTCTGAGAGTGCTGAAAGAAGAAGACCAGCTGGTGTTAACCAAGTTGATGCTAATGAATTTATGCAGGTACAACTTGATGCTATGGCTAATGAAATGCGAGAGCTGACCTTAGCCATGATAGAAAGTGAGCCTCATGTAACTTGCGATATATGTGGAAGAGGACACCTTATTCATGAGTGTCAAGCCTCAACTGAGGAAGTGAATATTGTGGGAAATTATAATTTAATGATATGGGTCAGAAACACCCCGGTTATTCTTGGAGTTCACCTGGGGGAACCGCAAATGCATGGTAACAAAACAACCCTAGATTCCAAGGACAAGGAGCTCTTATTTTTATGAATCAGCTAAGGCGACAGTTTCAGCCTCAAAAGCCCAATCAGTCTGGTCTAGAAGATCTAGTGAAGGCCTTCATTGTGAAAAATGATGAAAGATTTAATGTACAAGGGGCAGCAATTCAAAATTTAAAAAAGCAAGTGGGACAGATTGCAACGATATTATCTGAGAGGGTTCTAGGAATTCTCCCTGCTGATACTGGAAGAAATCCTAAAGAAACAGTACATGTTGTAACCTTGAGAAGTGAGGAAGTGTTGAAAGATCTCACCCCAATCCAAAAAGATGCGAGGCTTGAAAAAAAAAGTGTAGAGCAACTGAAGAATGATATTGATAAGAAGAAGAAGAAGGGCCAGAGGGAAGATGAGAAAAAGAAGAACGATGAAAATTCAAGAAGGGAGGAACCTGAGGAGAGCAAGCATATGCCTGCTTTACCTTGCTCTTAAAAGTTATATAGAGAAAAGATGGACAAGCAGTTTGAGAGATTTTTGGATGTGCTGAAACAGGTTCATGTAAACTTACCATTCACAGAACTGCTCTCACAAATGCCTGTCTATGCAAAATTCTTGATAGAAATCCTTACGAAGAAGAGGAAAATAGAGGAGACCGCAGTTGTCAAGCTCACAGAGCATTGCAGTGCGATATTGCAAAATAAACTCCCATAAAAGTGTGAAGATCCAGGGAATCTTACTATACTTTGCTCTTTAGGAACTATTAATTTCGATAAATCCTTATGTGATTCTAGTGCCTTAATTTATTTAATGCCTCTATCTATCTACAAGAAACTGGAGAAGGAGATTGGAGAGATACAGTCTGCACCCATATCTTTGCAGCTGGTATACGAAACGACAATCACACCCGAGGGGATAGTGGAATATGTGTTAGTTCGAGTGGATAAGTTCGTATTTCCTATTAATTTTATAGTGGTAAAAATGGAGGAAATCAAGGAGGTCACCCTCATCCTAGGAAGATCATTCTTAGCGACGGGCATAGCTATATTAGATATTGAAGAGAGAAAATTCATGCATATAGTGGGTGAGGAGACTGTGACTTTTAATATGGATGTAGAAAATGGGGCACAAAAGGACAAACTAGTTGCGAGTGTTGAGAGCAAAGTAAAGGGTTCGAAAGAGAAAGATGCGGTGAGTGAGAAAGATAAGTGTGGGGTGTACCCAAAGAAGGACGAGAAGAAACCATCTATATGGATGTGTGCAATAGTTTGGGCGTGAGGAATGGAGCTCGACTTCCACTCAAACCTCGACTAGATGTTCAAGGAAGTGTCTTTTACCTTATGTTTTTTAATTATGTGCCATGGAGACATGCTGCAACTTAAAGTGTGAGGTGGGAGATATTTGTATGTATGCATGTATATTAGTTTCTTTTTCTTAGTTTTAGTAATTAGAGATAGAAAAAAAAACTTGAAGATTTTTTTTTTTAAAGTTTTGATTTTTTTCTGACGATGGATATCATCGACAATTTTCTTAAGGGGATAAAGTCGAAGGAAAAAGGACAAAAAGATTTTCTTTTGTTAGGTAGTGTAATAATTCCCCTTGGTTTTTCTTTATGCCGCGGCTTTTTTCCAAGGATTTTGTTTGAATATGGTGTAGTTTGTTTTTAATTTTTTTAGGAGTAGGAGATCTTCTGCAGTGATTTTAAATGAAAGCAATATCTCTTGACTTTATTATGCCTTAAGAATAGTAAGTGCTTTAGTTATGATGCTTAAGCTCTGTTTTTGACTCTTGTATAAACCTTAAATTGTATGATATTAACTTTGCTCGACTACTTTGACTAGAGTGTCTTGATGAATCCGATCTTGAGTGAGTTATGTTCCATATGCGTGTGAGTTTTTGTGTTAGACTGTGCATTGCATTTGATGTCTCGAACTTGCCCCGTGTGTTTGCAAAGCGAAATAGTAGTTTTATTCAGTCTTGGAAGTGATATATGCATTTTTTTGTTGAGCCAGATATATTTTTACCCACTTAATTGTTATGTATCTTAGTTAACCCCTTTTGAGCCTGTAATCGTGTTTCTTTGGCAACCACATTACAATCCTTACCCATTTGTTTGAATTGACAATCTACTTGAACCTTGTACCTCTCGTGAGCACTTGAATTTGTTATGAACTTCGTAAAAGTTAAAGTGTGGGCCGTTGGTTTAGCTTTTGAGTGGAACTATTAAAATAAGGAGAAAGTTGCACTGTTTTAAAAAAGTAAGAGCCACTTAAATTGAATAAGAAAATGAAAAGTAGTTGTATTGTTGTGAAGAAAAATATTCCTTGATAGTGGTAACTCTTGATGTAATTGTGCTTAAAGAAGTAAAAAGTTTATGTATATTGATATGAAGGTGGAGTTATGGTTTGACATAAGTATGGAGTTTTAAATGGTTATTTATATCTATTAAAGTGCTTAGGGAGGTATAGTCATTCTTATATCTATTATATCATGTCCATTCTGCAGCCTACATTACAACAGAAAAAAGTCCTACTCGATCCTTGACTAAATGAGCTCAATTAGTAGAATAGTACACTATAGGCAAGCCTACGGTACGTCTTTTATAGCATATGAATGTTATTTCTGAGAGTAAGTGAATTCTTTCTATCATGAGTTCCTAATTGTTCCTAAATTTTATTGTGTGTGGAACTATTCTCTATTATTGTGTGAGGGCACTTGATTCACGAAGGAAAGGTGTCGTTGACCTCTGTGTTAGAGTAAGTAAGCGAGTTGTGAAAAATGTGTGGTGCGTTTGAGTCAAATGTTGAGGCAAGGATGCGTTAGTGTGCTTAATCTGTTCTAATTATTCTTGGTGTGATTAGTTAGAAGATTTGCTTAAAAGGGTCATGTTTATATGAAGTGTAGTTTGATTGCTCAAGGAAGAGCAGTGATTTAAGTGTGAGGTGTTGATAGTAGGCTATAATCCTGTATTTTAGTTGCTTATTGCACTCTAATTCATTGCACTTTACTTGTGTTTGAGCTTTAATTGGTAGTGTTACACTTATTGTGTATTTTATTCCTTGTAGGAGTGATTTAGAGTTATGTAGATGCTATGTACCTAATTCGAGCTATTTGGAGCTTTGATGAGTAAAATCCCAAGGGATTAAGCCGGGATCGTGTTTGGGGGTTGAGGACCACATCTGGACATCAAAAATCAAGGAAGATGCAACACTCTGAGGAATTTGCACTGCTACGGTCCGCAACAGTGTGTTTTGGCTATTTGATGAATTGTTGAGCTCTCTGATAATCCCCATTAATACCCCACATGGCGTGTCGCCCCATCCGGCTCGCCTGTGTACTTTTGCCAAAGCTATTGTCCTATTTCGGCTAGGAAAGGGTGGTTCGTATGGACCTGACCCTACTTGGTATAAATACATGGAAAAACGTTATTTTCAAGAAATTTGACATACTTTTAACCTAAAGAGGCTAAGGAGGAGTGGGGAGAACACAAGCACGAGGATTTTATCATTCCTTCCTCACTGAAGACCCGCGTTTGGATTAAAATTTATGTTTTCCTTTACTTTAATTATATTAGTGATGAATTTCTCCATGTCTATGGAGAAGTTCCTTTTAGGGTTTGATGGATTTGATGTATTGATGATTGTTTGTGGATTATAACTCTAGTTTTATGTATTGAAGCATTTTGGATCATTTAGGCCCCGTTTGGCCATGAGTTTTGCCAAAATAAATTTGGGATTTATTTTCAAAACTCATGTTTGGCCATAAATTTTGCCCACATTTTGGCAAAATCCCTAATCCCAAATCCCAAAATCACCCTAATTTCTGATTTTGGGCCAAAATCCCAAAACTTAGGAATTATATACATGTTTTTTCAAAATAAAGTTGGGGACTATATTTTGAAAACGTATGTCCAAACACATTTTCATCTTCAAACCAAACTTCACCCAAATCAAATTTAATTTGGAATCTATGACCAAACGCTAGCTTAATTGTTGCATCTATATTCATTTGTTTATGTAATCGAGAGAGGCATATCTCATGATATCTTTGCATTATATTGTTGGTTGAGTTCATTAATTCTTCTAAGTAATTGAAAGAGGCTAGTTGAATCATTGATTAAACCTAGTTAGTAGAATATTCGAAATAGGTTTTCCTAAGGACCAATCCACTACGCATTCTTGCATATCTTCACAGAGTTTAATTTGGTTCATCTTGTGAGGCTGAGACTTAATCAAGAGAGGAGTTTCTGCTAAACGTTTAAACTAATAATCGAGTGAATTAGAGAGGCTCACTTGAACATTAGAAGTGAATCATCTACAGTTAGATCCCGAATAATTATCTTGCACATATCCTATCAAAGCCCTATCTTCTCCCACTGCTAACCTTATTTGCTTAATCCTTGTCTCGATAGTCACTAGTCAATAGCTTTAAATTCTTAGTTAATTTTAATTAGTAATCATATAAATCTCAATAGTTGATCCTCTTGGATAGCAATCAAGCTAGAAACTACAAAGAGCAATATTTAAATCCAACCCCCCATGGATGCGATATTATACTATACTATCTTTAATTAGCGATCATAATTTAACTGTGTGTTTTGCGCTCGTCAGAGTTCATAAGTTTGATCAAGAGTTGACTTTGATGTTATTGGACTGCAGTTGGTGTTTCGAGATCTTGGATAGGTCTATATAGTTGAATTGAACATGTATGCAAAGTTTAAAAGTAATCTAAAGGGTTTAAGTGTAATTCAGACACTCTATTGAAAGATTAAAGATTTAGCAACTTATGACAAATTCTATTGTGATGCTCCGATGGTTGTGTTTGAGGCTTTTGGTAAGTTTGAGTAATATCTCTGCACTTGTTGGTATGACTGGATGGGGTCTCGAAGGGCTCGGGTGTGTTTTCGATTATGTGTTGAGAAGCTAGTTAAGTTAAAGATTTTAAGTTTGACCACAGTTAATATTGGGACAAGATGACCTATTTTCGGTGTTTGGAGTGACCGAACAGACTCGTAGAATATTTTATTATTGAAATGCATATATGGTTTGCATCCAGGAGATTCCGAATGAGCTTTGGGTGCTAAAACAAAGATTTTTTTATCGCTGGTTTTTGGTTTTTTTTTTCTGGTGTAAATAATTATGAAAATGCCATTTTTCTCCCTGAAATTTTCAAAATTTCTTTAAAACTTCAAAATACCATATCTCCATTATTTTAAGGTCAAATTGGGTGATTCAAAAGGCTAACTTGAGTGTAGTCTCACAAGGATAATGTTGAGCTTATCAAATATGAGTTTCGGGGTCATTTAGGATCAGATTAGAGCTAGAATAGATGCTGTATTTTTTTTTACTTGTTCAGAAATTTAGTCACTTTTTCTCACAAGGTTATGGAGCTCGGATTCAGGCGATTTTAGAGGGGATTTTAACAATTTGGATTAGGAGTAGGTATTTGTTACTCAGATTTATTTATATTTCATGATTCCAACCTTGAATTTAACGATTGTTTGATGAATCAAATTGAAGAAATTGAAAATAGTAAAACATTTTCTAAAACATAAATTGATAATTTGTGGGTCGATTTGAAGTCGGATTTGGATGAAACACATATATTTAGACACGTATCGGAATGGGTGTTTGAATAATTTGAGTTTTATCGGGTTCTGAAGTGCGGGCCGGGGTTGACTTTTTGATTTTAGTAAAACATCGAAACTTTATTGTTCAAAATCGTTTTCTATGGCTTTTATTTATTATATTATGTTATTTTGCATAGATTTGAGCCGTCCAGAGATTGATTTGCACATGAAGAGCTTTTTAGAGTATTGATTTAGCTTGAGGTAATTTTCTTGCCTAGCTTTGTTGAAAGAATATTTTTTCCTCATAAATGATATTGTTTGCTACATGCGGGAGTGATGCATACACGAGGTGACAAGCGTATAGACATATGCCAGAGTTTTCATTCTTGGGAGGGGTAATTATATGTTTATGTGTGCTTCGTTGAACTTGGTGATCCCTTGACTTATGCTTTATTTAATTCTATGACTAATAAACTTAATTAACTATGTTAGAATTCATATTAGAACATATGACATCTTTAAAAGGTTTAATTTGTCATTTTCAGACTGTTTATATACTGAATTGACCGTAGTATCATAAACACTCATTTATACATGTTATTGTCTTTCTACCTTAACTTCTTTATCCTTAATAAGAGATGAGGATTGGGACCTTAGGTCTATGTTTTGCACGAGAGTTATTTCTATGCGCTTGATATGATGTTAGTACGATGAATTGCTGTGCAGTGTGAGATAAGATTAGTCGGTTGATTGTTACCACATGAGAAGAATTGGACTTTTCTGTTATGATTACTCGGTCATTAAATACTTGCATGTCCTCTACTTGGGTTCCTATTAATATTGTTATTTTGTATGTTTCTTTCTTGTTTGTACTCTTTATATAGTTATATATGTGTTTCCTAACTCGCATGTTACTGTGATATCTATGTTTCTACCTTGTCTTTACGGTTGCCCTATGTTTTTACTTAATTTATTTTTCCTACATGTTCTCTTCTAATTCATGCCTTTACTATTATTTGCCTATATTTGTTGCGTGATTTACTTATTTGTGACTTGACCTGTTACATGCATCACTTACTACTTGCCTTCACATGTTATATGTCTTTATTTCCCATGTTCCTCCACATGCTACATGATTTCACTTATTACACACCTCTACTTGATACTTATTTTATTTGACGTACATCCTTTCTCACTTCATACTCTACACTTCCTTGCTTAGCCGGATTGGGTGACTTTTTGATTGGTTGTGTGTTTATGCTTTATGGAAGCTTTTGGTTTTAAAATGTGGGAGATTTGCTCTAGGGTGCTATGTTACTCACCTTACTTTGTTCGATTTCGTATTCCTAATTGAATTTTGTGTGTTAGTTTCCTTGGTATTACGTTGTGAATTTCTTGACCTTCTTATTGTTGAATAGTATCCCTACATTGAGATATATATATATATATATATAATTCTTAAAATCTTTGCTATTTAAAATACCTAGTTCTAGTTTTTCAAGAAGACTCGATTATAATTCTAATGTTTCTCTATATTCTATGTTATTACTAATGTTGTATAAACTAATATATATTATGTGGTGATGAAAACTTATGTATTTAGTAAAAATATGTTGTTTCATAAACTTATTAGTCCGAAAATCTTCTCGCTCTGAGATATATATATATATGGGATTGGGTTACACGCTGCTACGGAAAAGATATTATTATGTGAGATCGGATTGGGTATTTGTGTTTGTGTGTGTGTGTATATATATATATATATATATGGATCGGGTTGCGTGCCGCTACAGAGATGACATGTTATGATTGTTCTTGATTGCGTTCTATATCTATGTTACACTGTGAATTGAGTATAGGTGATATTCTAGGCCCTCTGTCAATTGTATTCACGTTTCTTTCTCGTATTGCTCTTACTGCTTATTATCTGCACAAGTAAAATATTGACTGAGTACCTTTTGGCTAAAAATCTCGCCACTACTTCACCGAAATTAGTCAAGATACTTACTGAGTACATGAGGTCGGTGGTACTCATGCTACACTTCTGCACCTTGCGTGCAGATCTTGGAGTTGTGTCGTTGTTGAAGACAAAGTATGGCATTGAAGACGTTCCAGATTCAAGCTACCCCATGTTCATGGTAGTTTAGGACTTAAATTCTGTTTATGTACACTTCAAACAAATGTTGTTTTACTATCATACCACTTTTGTAAATTTAAGTCTTAGAGACTCATGACTTGTACTACCAATCTTTGGGTTATTATACAGAGATTCAGTTATTTCACTTATTGACTTCATATTAATTTTAGTAGAATTGTGTTAACTGTTAATTGGCTTACCTAGCAGGTTGGGTTAGGTGTCATCACAACTAGGTGGATTTTGGGTCGTGATAATGATTAACTTAGCTCTCAATGTCAGATTTTATTTTTTTGTCTTTCTACTCAATTTTTATTTCTTCTATCTCGACTATACTTACAAAACGATCATTTGTAACTTCAATGATGTCTTTTACAATCGCGCGAAACGCGAGCAAATTAACTAGTCATGGATATATTAAGAAGTAGGTCGAAAGTCCATTGGGATGGGAAGAAAATCAAGATCAACGAAAAGAAAGTGAACTCGATCGCAAAATTTGGATCTTATTATTGTTTACAAGCAAATGGAAAAAGGTACAACACACAATACAGTATTGTATGGAAGAACGAATAAATCGATAAGTAAAAGAATTAAAATCAAGATCCTCCTTTTGAAGGGTGGACTGCATAGTAGGTCTGGACAATATCTGAACAAAGGAGGAAAATAGAACCAACCAAAGCAATTATAGACCAGGGACTGTTAAAATATGTATTTTTCAATTCAGACAACCAAGTCCTGGTTTTGTTGTTATAGTGATCCTCGATATTCCTTTTCTCCTTGTGGAAAAAAGATTCATCTTCTGTGCCATAAGTATTCAAAGATTTATAGACTTGTACCACTTGTTCGTCACTCCCTAAGCTGTTCATTAAAATTTTCTTTTCTCGCAGCTCTTTGACATCCTCTTGTGAAACAATAAGTGATTTCATGAAATTCACGTAAGCAGTCACAGCTTTATCGGTAAAAACATTGGGACAGAACTCATAAGCAATCATGTTCATGAAAAATGATCTGGTGTACGGAGAAACATACCAATATGGGAGTTTGAGCTTTGCGGAGTGACAGAATTCAGCGGGGCTAAACCTTACGCCATTTAAAGACGCAATCTCGCTAGGCCTGAAATGAATGCCCTTCGATTTCAGATCCGTCACTGAATGAAACACATACCCCCCGCGGCCACGAGTTGACGTTTTATCTTTTCTACAGCACCAATATTCAAGACATAATCCCAACTTGTTGAAAATATCACACAAAGGATCACAAGGACGTACACGTGGTTGTTGGATTTCCCCGGTGCCAGTGACGATTGATCTTCGGAAAATTTCAAGAAGGTGAAGGGGGGTATCAGTTGTCCCTTGTTTATTATCTTTCAATGATCTTATGTCCTCATGGAAGAGTATGTTAAAACAAGAGCTTTCCGCCGTCTCTATAAATCCTTTTTCATCTACAGGATATCTAGATTTAGCCAAGATCATGAGAATTCTCAACGGTACCTGATTTTCAAGCAAATATAAATCACGTTTACTTAGGGTATAAACTGCAGTACCAAGATGCTCAATTGTCTCGCTCCGTTTAAATGTCTGATCCCATGGCCCTATAATATTTAGAATGAAGCATGCATCAAGGAGCATCATTTCAGCAAAATAAAAGTCATCATATATACACGTGAATTCTTCGAGGTAACAACTTTTAGCATATTCAATTTCCTTTAGAATTTCCCCAAGGAAGAAAGCTTTGTCTTGATTACTCCCTTCAATGAACATGTCTAGGGCCATGGGCTTGAAATCCTGAACAAACTTGAGCTTCTCCTTTCCATGGTGGTAAGGCCCAAGTGAAACCACTTTAGGATCATAGTCACCACTTTCCTTATTCTCATCACTCAGGAATGAAGGAACCTTTTGTATTTGATTCCTTTTAACTTTAGTTGAGTTATCCGGTTTCATTTCAGAACCTTCATGAACAGCATGATGAATAGGCAAATATTAGTTATAAGTAGTGAAATTAGACCAGTTATATTTCAATCTAAATATATAAATTTATTGTGTTGCTCTTTTTGGAGCAAAGAATACATCCCTTCTTTAAGTTGCATAAATTAAACCACAATAATATATCAAAAGTTTAAAGAAAAATTAAACTTGAGTTGAAGGTGGTGCCAACTACTAAAAGAACCAAGTACTTAGATGTTGTCTAGGTGAAGAGTTGATAAGCACATTTTGATTTATAGATACATTTCATAAGCATAAACAATATCACACATTATATATTTTTAAGTGAAAATAAATCAAAAGTCATTAGTTGGTCATTCCTAACTTGCTTGCTTATAGCACTTTGATTTGACCAAACTCATTACTATTTTATGCCTAAATTTATAATTAATCCCCGAAAGGCCCTTGCCAAAACAAAACTCCTAATACCTCTCCATTATATTTCTGTTATTCGTCTTTTTTTCATACTAAAGATACTTTTAAATTTCTATTTTTGGTAAATAGCTTTATATGTATTTCGATCATTTTAACAAAAAAAATATGTTATTAACACTTTTTTACTAACTATACTAAATGGTTATTATTTTCATCACTTTTATATACAGACAGTATTGACTGTTTATTTATAGAATCAACATCAGCAGTTAATACATTCCATATACTTTGAAAACATTAATTCAAACAGGCTCTTATAATAGATTGGGTTTGGTACTGATCACTATAAGGTCCAGAATTTAAGACGATAGAAAGTGAGGAAATAGAAGATCAAACGATGAATTAGTGCATACTATTATAGACATATAGAATAAAATTTCCTCAAAACTGGTGAAATCTATTTCATATGTAAACTTTCGATCCACTAAAACTGAATTCAGGTAACTTTTTTTCACCAAAGACATATAACTAACTTTATTTTCTCACACAAAAATCATAAAACATTCACTAACTTTCACAAAATAGGAATGACACAACCCGACATGACCCACATAACCTAATACCCATATATATGAATTAAAATAATACTAAAAGTGAATCATCCAAAATACCATCTTTTATCTCTTTTTTTTTAATGATTTTCATTCAAATTTATAGCATTTTTTTTTCAAGTGCTCTCTAATATACTTTTTATTTATTTATTTTTTGTCAGAATCTCATGCATTACAAAATATTTTTTTTGTGGTGAAGGATTCATTTTTAGTATTATTTTAGTATATGTATATGTATATGTATATGTATATGGTTATTGGGTTATTCCTATTTAAAGAAAAAATATAAAAATAATCGGTCGGCCGAAACTAATTGTATTCGCTAGATAAAAAAATATAATATGTATATTATATATATATATATATATATATATATATATATATATTAGCTATTATTTTTTGGAGCGGCTAAAAACATATATTTGTCCTATTTTAATTGGAATATTATTTATTAGACTGACAATAAAAAAGACAAACGTGGAATAAGGAAATACTACAGAAAAATTATGTTTTTCGGTCACTATGATTTTTTATGTGAGTTAGTGAAAGTTTTATGATTTTTGTTTGAAAAAATACAATTATCTGACTTCGATGAAAAAAAGTAATAGTTATATGATCATTTGTGAAATTTACCCGATCGAAGCCTAAATGAAGAAGAAAAAAAATGAAAAGATATTATTCTGTATATCTTTGCATGCAAGATTATAGAATCACAAATTAAACAGAAAAGGATACAATCTTTAGGCATTTGCTTTTTGAGCTTTAGGTATTAAAATACGTTCTAGTTGGGCGTAACTAATTTAATTTTTTTTTTTTCTATTTAACTTCCATCATTTTGTTTTTCGAATTTGCCTTTCGGTCTTGATCTGAGCACTAGTCTAACTCCTAAGAAAGCTCGAAAAATTTAAAAACTAAAATAATGAAAAGAATTCTTGTTGCTTTAAGAGGCCTACCAGGAAATTAAACTAAAAAAAGACATTTCTATAGTAGAAAAAACACACTACATACCAGTATAGTGGCGTTTTGGGTGCTCTTCCACTGAGATGTTTGATAATAGTTCAAGAATGTAGCCATATTTAAAGGCTTATGAAGGATGGAATATATTAAGCCTTGGTTCCATAGTAAGGAATAAATGCTAAAGTGTGATTGGGGTGCTTCAAAAGGATATAAAGACATACTCCCTTTGTTTCCAATTTATATGAACATGTTTGACTGAACATCAAGTTTAAGAAAAAATGAGTACTTTTGAAATTTATGGTCCTAAAAAAGTTAAAAAGGGATCCAAAATATTTGTGTGGTTATAAAAGCTTATCATTAAGTGTAGAATTGTAAGTTTAAGCTAAATTGTTGCCAAATTTAGAAAGAGATCATTGTTTTTTGAACAGACCAAAAATAAAATAGGTTCACATAAACTGGAATTGAGGGAGTGTTACTTTAATTTTGAATCCGGATTTTCTTGTATAATATGTATCCAATTGTAATTAGTAAAACAAACCGAGATATTTCTTTTTCTTTTTCTTTTTTCTCTTCTTTCTTAATCTTTTTTTCTTTTCATTTTTTGTTTTCTACTTTCGTTTTGGTTTTTGTGTTTTTCGTTTTTGATGCTTTGCGTATGATCGGTGAGAGTCTAATCACAACTTCCAACTATAAGATCCTTACAAAAAAAATCATAAAACAATAGATAAGACTATTCTAACTAGCTGCTCACATTCGTATGAATATTATAACCTAGTTCTCTTAAAATAGATGAGTTGGAAAAGAAAGTTGCTTGCTTTTATATATATATATATATATATATATATATATATATATATATATATATATATATATATATATATATATATATATATATATATATTGAAAGTTGCTAGCAAATATTTGCTCGAACTAGCATTATTACTTAAACGATAAATATATGTATGAAGACATATTTATATTTTGTGTTTATTGTTTTGATGTAAACCTCGAGTGCAGGTAAATTCTTCGGGAGAAAATGTCTCATTTCTTTTCAAATAGGATAAACATTAAATCTTCCGTAAGTTTATTGTTTACCTCGAAAAATGGGGGTAACAATTAAATGTATTTTATGGTTTAAAATATATGTGATTTATTCTAATACGAATGAATATATACGAGTAATATTAAGTTGAAATAAGAAGAATTAATGAACCAAACCAGTGTTGCTATAACAATGAAGACCTCGAGCTTGACTTTCTTGGGGGCCTCGAGGTCAGCTAAGAACAGTGAAGTATGAATAATAAAGCAAAAGCAATAAAGCTGAAGAATACTTGTTGAGCACGTTAAATAAGAAAATCATAGTAGAATATTCTATTGCAGTGAATAGAGTGAGATGATCCTACAAAAATGATTGGGTTCCCCTTTATATAGGAGGAGAAAACCCCAATATAATACATTCCTAATTGTAGTAAAGAATTCTATTGGTATAGGTGTACAGTAACCTAGTACGGACCTGTACCATTTCGTACAAATATTATCCTTTAATGTATGCCCTAACCTACGTGTTCTTGAGAAATTCCCGCTCTTTCTTGAGTGCCCTCGAGATTGTACGACCCTCGATGTCGGTCGTGCCAGCCTTCGATCTGCTCCCTCGAGGTGTGCGTCCCCTAATCGGGTCTGACCCCTAGTCCGAGTCGCTCGGACTCAAACTCATAGCCCAATTTAAGACTTCGAAATCGGTCTCCTTGATTTTGACCATATACAGATAGTCCACGCATCTCTTAGAATGAAATGATATGAAACGATTTGGATTCCCGAAGCCCCCAGTAATGATGTCATCCTCGTGATGCCAGAGCTCGAAGTGGCCGAAACGTCCCATCGGCCCACTTCCCCAAAAACATTGAATATACGTTAGCGTTGGTCGGCCACTAATGCCACCGTACCATCATTGGCCCTCTATAAATATGAGGCGTTTTCTCTAAGCAAAGAACTTTACCCTTTCTTCAATCCTTTCTCATCTTCATCTCTTTTTTCAATCACTTGCTTCCTCCGCCTTTTTATGTGCCGGAAAACACCAAGCTCTTGCCCGAAATACCACATCCCTGTGCACCCGCATTCTCTAGCTTACAACCATGGCAAAAATTTCTAAGACGGTCCCGAAAAAGATAAAGCATCATCTTCCTCCACCTCCCGGCCAGCCAAACCGATGGTGCCGCCAACACTTTAAGAAATCACTCTTGGTGATTGCATCATCAAAAAGGACTTTGGTTTCGAGAATCCTCCCGATGTTGAAGGCCGATGCAAGCACGTATCCCGATACATTAGCTTGATAAAGGAGCAGCTCACCGATGAAGTAAAGAAGGATTGTCGGTGGGGAGACGAGGTCGAGGTTCGTATCCCGAGGCTTGATGAAAGCATAACTACCCATAAGGAGGGTTTTTTGAGTGTTTACACTTACCCCTTCACACTCGGTCCCCTCGATCCGGTGGTGATTGACTTCTGCAAGACGTACGAATTCACCCTCAGTCAAATCCACCCTTTCTTTTGGCGTATCGGGATCATGTTGCGGTACTTTTCTGAAAAAGCCAAGGGTTTGGAGTTCACCTTTAGCCACCTGGTGCGGTTGTATTGGCCCCAATTTTTTCGAGGGCTCATCAAGCTGCAATGCCGAACAATGAAGTCCTTCTACACCAGCACCGACAAACCCAAAGACCGGGGTTGGATGAGCCGGTTTGTTAGAGTAAGAACTTTGAACATCATCCCCGAGGAAAAAATGTCTTTCCCGGAGAGTGGAATTTAACCATAAGTGGAGTTCGTATTTCTTGTAAGCATTCATATTCTTTAACGCCCCTATCTTTCTTTGGCAGCCAAAGCTTGGGCGCCCCTAGCGGTACCCGACCTTGAGGATTAGGTCAGAAAGTTAGCTACCACTTGTTTCTACGATGAGCGCAAGTGGTGCAATTTAGCGAGGGGCCGGTGGGAGGCCAAGAACCACGGTAAGTGCCTTTCTATTATTTCATCACTTTCCATACACTTGGCGGTATTTTTACATACTCACGCTTACCTATGCAGGCCTTGGAGATACGTCCGAGATGAGACCGACGACGCCCGGGGAAACAACCAAGCCTTCAAATCCAAAGTCCAAGAAGGACAACAAAAGAAAAAGGGTCTCGAAACCCGAGGACCACCAAGACAAGAAGACCTCCACTCGAAGGCTGCAGAAAAGGTTTGCTCAAACGGGCACAGACTCGGCCCATGACTCCCTGAATGGTGAGAAAAATGATGAGGAAGAGTCGGGGCTGGTGACTCGGACCAGGAAGCCAGTCGAGGCCGGCGAGCCTTCCAAACTAGAAAACCTATCGTGTGGTGAGGATGCCCGGAGGGAAGAAAACTGCAATACCACTATGTCCACGGAGGTTGAGATTGTCCCTCCGTCTTCAACAACCATTCTAAAGGGGGTAGATGTTGAGGCCCCCAATGGTAATGAGAATGCCCCGAGTGAAGAACTCGGGGCTGCGACAATAGGTCACTCCTTTTCATTGCCAACCTTTTCTCAGGGGGCTATCAATGAAGCCAACGCTCTACACATGCCCGATCCAAGTAAGGTCATCGGGGACGATATTTTCCAGAGTTGCTATGTCGGGATTGAGGATGCCGATGACCTGAATGATGCATCCACTATATTTGAGGAGGCTCAACATCTCCTTTCCCAGGTAAGTATTTACCTTAATATTGAAATTTTTTATCTTTTTTCTTTTGACTGATATATCTTCATTTCATGTATAGGCCATTGCAAAGTTTAGAGACGAGCTGAGCCAATGCGAGTCCGAGCTTAAGAAAGTTTCGGGTGAAGAAAAGGCCCTGAGGCTCCTCTATAGAAAAAAGGAAGAGGAGCTTAAGGATCTCCGAACTGCGTTGGCCAAAGCTCAAAAAAGCAAATCCGAACTAGACAAGCAGGTAACCATGATTTTAAAAGAGTTTGGCCTTCTTGGCCCTACTTCGAAGGCTAATGCTTCGGTATGTCAGCTGCAGCAAAAGCTGAATATGATTGGGCAGCTCCGAGGTAAGGTAGATTAAGTTCGGGCTGATTTTCATCATTGGAAGAAGAACATGGATCAACTTGTTTCCGATAAAGAAGCTATTGTGGCCCAACTAACCTCGGCTGAAGCTCAGCTTCGAGGTGTTGAAGCGAAGGGTCTGGCTATGGCTAGGATAATTGAAGGGTTGGAGGTAGAGCTGGCTAAAGCCCGGGCTGAAGTTGCGCAGGCTAAGGCCAAAGCAGTACAGACTAAGGTCGAAGTTGAGAAGATGAAGGTTGCGGCTGATAAATCCATTTCTATATACATGAGGGAAGCTGCGGTCGTTCAAGCTGAGTTAAGAGAGGACTCCGACCGAGGGAGATGGAGTAATGAATTGGTTAAGTGCCAAGCCCGGAGGGAGACTCTTAAAGAGATTCATGCCTAAGGGTTCGACCTCGCCGGGGAGATAGCCGAAGCAAAGGCACAGGAAATCGATGCTAGGTTTCTTGTCTCCTCCGATGATGAGGATGTGGTGAGTGGATCCGGGGACAAGGAAGGAGAAGAAGATTCTCCCAAAGATAGAGCTACCGAAGATGCAACTCCTGAGGATGGCGCTCCCGGGGATATGACCCCGAAGATAGATTAAGTTCTCTTTTTCTTTTCTGTGCAAGGGCCCCTTGCAGGCGTTGTAAATATGTTTTGTGAAAACTTCCCTTATGAATATAAAGTATCTTTTTGTTCTATCTTCGACTTGTGCTGAATTTTACTTTGTTCTCATTTGTGGAAGATTGTTATAATTCAAATAATCAGTTCGAGTATCGGTTTGGACTCAGAATGTAATAAACCCTTAGGTTTTTACTTGATAAATATAACACCCCTTAGGGTTTTGTTAATCCTCGAGATAAACTTAAATTGATTTGTTGTGAGCTCGGGACATCGGAATTTTCAAGTCTGAGTTGAGTGAGAACAGGATCTCGACCTCTACATGTTTTGGCCCTTAGGCTTTTTTAAAGTTGTCCCTTAGGCTCTTATATATCGGCCCTTAGGCTCTTTTAAGTTGTCCCTTAGGCTCTTATATATCGGCCCTTAGGCTCTTTTAAGTTGGCCCTTAAGCTCTTTAAGTTGGGTTGTTTCTCCTTTTAAAATGGCTATATTTTTCCCTCTTTCCGGCTAAAAGACTTAGTAAAAAAATTTGTATGCCTTAGCATGTATTTTTTTAACCCATTTGGGTTTTTCGAAGGTTCGACGTATCGGAATCTTATTAGAAATTTGTTTGTGTAAACATCATCGAATACCTCTTGACGTTTTTCCGAATGCTGATGTTATTGAAGCCTTTGGATTATTCGAGGGCCGAATTTATCGAAGCCCTTAGATTTTCGAGGGCTGAATTTATCGAAGCCCCATATATTTTGCTTTTGTCGAGGGTAGCCTGATTTAACCGGTTTTTCAATATTCAAAGGCCTTTAATTTATGGCAGAAGTCGGACGTCTCCGAGCTACATTATTTTGGTCGTAGCCTTTATATGACCGTAGTCTCTAATATAGTTGTAGCCTTCAGGTATGTCACTTGGACTTGTTTTCCGATAACTTTTCTAACTTGTTCGAAAAGTTAGTCCTTGAGTATATCGGCTTTGCCTTTGTTTCGAGGGGGTACCTCTTTGAGGTCTTATGAGTTCGAATTTTCGATGACTCGGATGTACTGACTGTCGATGACAATACCCGAGTATTCAGGGGTGCTATTATGCTTTGGCTCTTGAGTCATTTCCCGTAGGATTATAATTGTAGAGCTCGTATAATAGTAGACTTCTTTGAGATACAAAGTGTTTTTGTTATTAACAGAATGCTTCTTCAAATAATTGATACATGCATACGTGTTTTGCCGTCGGGTCTCGACAATTCTATATGGACACGGTTCATCTGACCGTTTGGCCTATTACAAAGTTTTCCTATCGAGGCCCTCTTAGGCATGAAATATCTTTCTCAAAAAATATAACCTCCAAGGGTGATGCCCCCCAGTATTCGAGGTTGATCGAAAAGAAGCCTTGAATACTTTGTTGAATGTTCCTTAGGTAGCATATAGGTGTTGCCTCATTAAAAACCTTGCCAGTAAAACCCATTTGGGATAAAACCCGATCTAAGGAAAAAGAGTGCAATGCATGCTTTCAAACCCAAGGTCTTCGAGCTGAAAGATGCCTCGATATCTCCTATCGAACATCTATAAGGAGTTAGTTTTAAATACAAATGGAAAAAAGGAGAAGGTCATACCTTAGCAGTAATATCGCTTGAGCATCGATACATTCCAATTGTTTGGTAGTTGCTCGCCTTCCATTGTGCTAAGTTTGTAAGATCATTTCCCTACGATTCCGAGGACACGGTATGGTCCTTCCCAACTGGGACCTAGCTTCCGTTCATTGGGTCTCGAGTGTTGAGAGTGACTTTTCTTAGGACCAAGTCCCCGACTTTGAAATATCGAAGGTTCGTCCTTCTATTGTAATACCTTTCGATCTTTTGTTTTTGCGCGGCCATTCGAATCAATGCGGCCTCACATTTGATCAAGTAGTTCGAGAGAAGTGTTCATAGCTTCGTGATTTGAGTCCTCGGTAGCATGTTGAAACCTGACTCTAGGTTCCCCAACTTCAACTAGGATTAATGTTTCGGAACCTTATACCAAAGAAAATGGGGTCTCCCCCGTGCTCGACTTTGAAGTTGTTCGATATGCCCATAGTACCTCGGGCAACACTTCTATCCATTTTCCCTTGGCATCATCTAACCTTTTCTTTAAGTTTCAAATGATGGTTTTGTTTGTGGACTTGGCCTGACCATTTTCCCTTTGGTGGTAAGGTGTTGATAGAATCCTTTTGATTTTTTGGTCCTCGAGGAATTTTGTTGCCTTGCTGCCGATGAACTGCTTTCCATTATCACACGCTATTTCGGCGGGTATCCCGAACCGACATATGATGTGGTCCAATATGAAGTCGATGACTTCTTTTTCTCGTATCTTCTCGAATGCCTGCACTTCTACCCATTTTGAGAAGTAGTCAGTCATAAAATAAATCTAGCTTTACCCGGCATCGTTGGTAGGGGGTCAACGATGTCTATCTCCCATTTCATGAATGGACATGGGGATAGGACCGAATAAAGTTGTTCACCAGGTTGATGGATCATCGGTGCAAATTTTTGGCATTTTGTCACACTTTCGAACGAAATCCTTGGTATCATTTCCCATGGTATCGCAATAGTACCCCCCTCTGATCACCTTGCGAATCAGAGAGTCTGCACCAGAATGGTTCCCACAAGTATCCTCGTGGATTTCTCGCAGTACGTAATCAGTATCCCCAGGTCCCAAGCACACTACCAGTGGTCCATTGAAGGTTCTTCTATACAACATTCGATTTTCATCGAGTGTGAATCGATTTGCTTTGGTTCGAAGTATTCTCGACTCCTTTAGGTGTGCGGGGAGCTTCCCGTACTTCAGGTAGTTGATGTACTTGTTCCCCCAATCCCACGTTAAACTTGTTGAATTAATCTCTACATGGCCTTCTTCGACCACAGACTTCGATAGTTGGACGACAGTCCCCGAGATAATATCATCTTCTTCGACCGATGATCCTAAGTTTGCAAGGGTATCGACCTCGCTATTCTGCTCTTGAGGTACATGATCCAGCGTCCACTCCTTGATGCGGTGCAATGTCATTTGAAGTTTGTCCAAGTAACTCTGCATTCAGTTGTCTCGCACCTCGAAGCTCCCGTTTACTTGACTTACAACTAAAGGAGAATCACATTTTGCCTCGATGACCTCTGTCCCAAGGCCCTTGGCTAGTTTGAGACCTGCAATCATAGCCTCATACTCGGCCTCACTGTTAGTCAATTTAGGAGTTTTGATAGATTGCCTGATGACACCGCCAGTAGGTGGTTTTAAAACGATGCCGAGTCCGGACCCTTTGACATTCGAGGCACCGTCTGTGAAGAGGGTCCGTACCCTCGATGACATACCCTTACGTACATTGATCTTCTCAAACCAACACACCACTTACAGCCACCTCGGACATGACTAAATATAGGTAGAGTGTTTCATCCTCCTTTGGAGTATGGAGCAAGGGTGGTCTCGAGAGATACCATTTTAACTCTTCCAAAGCTTTTTGGCACTCTGGAGTCCATGCGAAGTTGTTCTTCTTATTCAGTAGGGAAAAGAAATGATGGCTCCGATCTGATGACCTTGAGATAAATCGACATAAGGCAGCTATCCGTCCGGTTAGCCGTTGTACGACTTTCCCATTATTCACTACGATGATTTCCTCGATGGCTTTGATTTTATCGGGGTTGATCTCGATACCTCTGTTTGATACCATGAAACCCAAAAACTTTCCCGAGCCGACTCCAAAAGCGCATTTCTTGGGGTTGAGCTTCATGTTGTACTTTTTTAGGATGTCGAATGTTACCTGCAAATGGGTCAAATGGTCCTCTGCGTGCAGGGACTTAACTAGCATGTCATCAATATAAACTTCCTGGACTTGCCTATTTGATGTTCGAACATCTTATAAACTAGGCATTGATATGTGGCCCCTGTATTCTTTAGCCCGGAGGGTATTACATTATAGCAATATGTATTATATTTCATGATGAATGAAGTCTTTTCCCGCTCCTCCGGGTTCATTTAAATCTGATTGTACCCGGAGTAGGCGTCGAGAAAGGTAAGGATCTCGTGGCCAGCAGTAGCATCGATCAATAGATCGATGTTGGGCAGTGGGAAGGATTCTTTAGGGCATGATTTGTTCAAATCCTTGTAGTTTACACACATTCTTAGTTTATTCCCCTTCTTGGGGACTACCACTACGTTAGCTAGCCATTCGGGATACTTTACTTTCCTAATAGATCCTTTTTTGAGAAGTTTTAATACCTCTTCTTTGATGAATGCATGCTTTACCTCGGACTGAGATCTCCTCTTTTGCTTTACCGGCTTAAATCTGGGATTGACACTTAGTCGATGGGTAGTTATCTCTGGTGGGATCCCTGTCATGTCTAAATGGGACCAAGCAAAGCAATAAATGTTATTGATAAGAAATTGAATGAATTTTTTCTTGAGCTCGGGGGTTAACCCATCCCTAGTTATACCTTTCGTTATGGAAGATGCTCAATCAATATGGTCTGTTCGAGTTCCTCGACCATGGACTTCATCGCATCTGATTCTTCGGGAGAAATGAAGGCTCGAGGGGTGAGAAAATCTTTTTCTTCTCCCTCAGCAACCTATTCATTTGACACCTGTCCCTTGGGCTCAACCGAGGGCACGGGCTGTGATTGCTATTTGGCCATCTGTTTGTCCTTCTATTTTTCGATGTGGATGGCGCCAATACCGGTGCCAAGTCGTGCACTGCAAACATCTCCTTAGCTACATGATGCTCTCCATATACTATTTTCATGCCATCCTTTGTTGGGAACTTCATCATCTAATTGAAGGTTGATGGCACCGCCCTCGAACTATGGATCCACGGTCTTCCAAGCAAAGCATTATACCTCATAGCACCTTCAATGATGTGAAATTTGGTCTTTTGTATGGTTCCGACCACGTTGACTGGGAGGACGATTTCTTCCTTTGCTATTTCGCTTGCCATGTCAAAGCCATTCAAGATCCGAGATACCGGTATGATTTGGTTGAGAAGCCCGACCTACTCCACAACCCTCAACCTGATTATATTTGTCGAACTACCTGGATCCACGAGAACACATTTTACTTGAACTTTATTTAAAAGGATAGAAATTACCAGTGCATCATTGTGAGGTTGAGATAAAGCCTCGATATCTTCCTCGCTGAATGTGAGGGTGTCTTTGAGCATATAATCCCGAGTCTGTTTCTCCCTTGTGATGGATACCGTGGTACATTTGAATACGGGTCCATGTGGGACGTCAACTCCGTTGATGATCATGTGAATGACATATTGAGGTTTTTTAGGTTCATTCTTTCTACCTGCATCTCTTTCCCTAAAGTGATTCTTAGCCTGATCACTCAGGAATTCTCAAAGGTGGCCCTCATTAAATAACCTAGCCACTTCCTCCCTTAGCTGCCTACAATCCTCCGTTCTATGACCATGCATGCCATGATATTTGCACATCAAGTTCGGGTTCCTTTGGGAGGGATCGGTCTGTATTGGCCTGGGCCACTTAGCATCTTTGATTATCCCATAGTTGAGACGATCCCTGATGCGTCTATGCTAAAGTTGTATTCTGATAATTGTGGGACCTAGGCGGGTTTGGCGTGCTTATCGAATTTTCTCTTGCTCATGAGCCATCGTGAACCTTATCACTGGTCACTTCTTCGATCTCTCCGAGAGGTGTTGTTATTCGAGCCGTTATTCCTTCGATCATATAGTTGATACCGTTGTTTATTGAATCTTGATCCCCTGTCTGTATTTCCTGGCTCCCTTTCTAGTAACCTGCTTGGATAAACTGAGCCCGAGGGGGCTCCCAATTGGTCATCCTCGACTTTAATTTTGGATTGGTACCTGTTATGCATATCTGCCAAGTCACAGCGGGGTACTCGACCAATTTCTGCTTCAACTGTTTCAAAGCTATCGAACTTCATTCATTTAGCCCCTAAGTGAAGGCTTGTATGACCCAGTGGTCAGAGACTGGTGGCAGCTCCATTCATTCCGGTTGAAAACAGGATACAAATTCCCTTAGCATCTCGTTCTCTCTTTGCTTTATTTTGAATACATCGGACTTCCTTGTTGCAACTTTTATGGCACCAACATGTGCCTTCACAAATGAATCTGCCAATATGGCAAACAAATCGATAAAGTTCGGGGGTAGGTTATGGTAACAAATCATGGCACCTTTAGACAGAGCTTCCCCAAACATTTTTAGCAAACCTGATTCAATCTCATTGTCTTCCAAATCATTCCCTTTTATGCCACAAGTGTATGTGGTAATGTGCTCGTTGGGATCAGTGGTTCCATTGTATTTCGGGATATATGGAATCCGAAACTTCTTCGGGATGGGCTTTGGAGCCGCACTCTGGGGGAATGATTTTTGCAAAAACTTCTTCAAATCTAGTCCATTTAAAATCAGAGGTGCTCCCGGTATTTGGTCGACCCTTGAGTTGTATGTTTCCACCTTTTTGTCATTTTCTTCAATCTTCTTTTCTCCGGTCTCTATCCTTCTTCCGAGCTCCTCGAGCATTTTCATAATAGCGGGGTCAGTCCCCGAGCCATTTTCATCGGGCCTCGTTGATTCTGCACGCCGAGTGTTCACTGGTTCGGCTATGTTAGGAGTTCTATTTTGACTTTGAAGCTGAGCGATGGCGACTTGCTGAGCTTGCAGCATCTCGAATATCACTTGGAGGCTGACTCCTCCTTCTTCCATCCCTCGTGTTTCTTGGCCTCCTGCTCGGGCTTTCCTGTGTGCGTTCCTTGCGGGGTATGTGCATGCGTCCGTGTTTAGAGCGTTGTGCGAACTGATTTCAACTGGCTCCACATTCGGCACTCCCTCAGGGTTTATGGGTGGTGCACCGACCCCTATACCGTTGTTTTCTCCTAGACCTTCACTGTCATGAGCAGGTGCGTTTTGTGTGCTAGACATATCTTAGCCTGAAATCAAAGAATCTTTGACAATAAAAAGTATAAAAAATAACGTGCATTATCAGAAAACTAGCACCAAAATAATCACTATTATCTTTAGCCCCACGGTGGACGCCAAACTGTTTACCTCGAAAAATGGGGGTAACAAATAAATGTATTTTGTGGTTTTAAAGATATGTGATTTATTCTAATACTAGTGAATATACGAGTAATATTAAGTTGAAATAAGAAGAATTAATGAACCAAACCAGTGTTGCTATAACAATGAGGACCTCGAGCTTGACTTTCTTGGGGGCCTCGAGGTCAGCTAAGAACAGTGAAGTATGAATAATAAAGCAAAAGCAATAAAGCTGAAGAACACTTGTTGAGCACGTTAAACAAGAAAAGCAAAGTAGAATATTCAATTGCAGTAAATAGTGTGAGATGATCCTACAAAAATGATTGAGGTCCCCTTTATATAGGAGGAGAAAATCCCAATATAGTACATTCCTAATTGTTGTAAAGAATTCTATTGGTACATGTGTACAGTAACCTAGTACGGACATGTACCATTTCGTACAAATCTTATCCTTTAATTTATGCCCTGACCCACGTGTCCTTGAGAAATTTTCGCTCTTTCTTGAGTGCCCTCGAGATTGTACGACCCTCGATGTCAGTCGTGCCAGGCTTTCGATCTGCTCCCTCGAGGTGTGCGTCCCCTAATCGGGTCTGACCCCTAGTCCGAGTCGCCCGGACTCGGACTCATAGCCCAATTTAAGATTTCAAAATGGGGCTCCTTAATTTTGACCGTATACATTTATTGTACAATAAAATATGACAATTGAACTCCATCGTCATAACTTCCGACTTCTTTTTCTTCTTTAATTTAATATTTGACTAACAATCTGCAGCTGAGAGATGGCCAATTTTGTACAGTCAATGAAAACAGTCATTTAGACCTAAAATTCGGACTACAAGTACTTTCCTAACACTTTGGGCAAGCGAGAAAGCAAAAAGAAGAAATGTAGTTGAACATTGTTTTCTGCCAATCCTTATCTCATACTTTAAAATCAAATTAACATGCATTCCTCTTTTCTTCTTGAGTAAAGAAAGATTCTTCCCAGCTCTATGAATCACGTGGGAATACGAACAATTCTTTATTTTAACGTTAACCTGCCAAAGAAAGCTAGCACTCCTTTACCCCACAAATAGGATTAAGCTAATTCCAGCTGTAAGTTTATCTGATCATTTTTAAACGTAATAAAGACAAAACGAATAATAATTGGTTCCGACTTTCTTTTTCGTTAATTATGGTGAAACATGCAACATGTTTCTTTAAGTGCGTGCTTACAAAAATTGAGGTACGAAAATAACCTATACGTTAACTTTCAAATTCATCTCATTGAAATCACTTTATTGACCACCGTAGAATTTGGTTGAATGTTTGAGATTTATCACCTTTAACTAGAGATTTAAGGTTTCAGCCCCGATACTTTTATGCGGTAAATTAGTTAATGACGATTGGACGAATGAGGAGGTGATATGTGGAGCTGAAAACCGGTAAGATGTGAGTTAGCAATTAGTTAATACCGGTTGCAAGCATGTAACCGGTGAAGCAGGATAATCGATAACAAAAATTTGAGGAAATGATATCAGATAACATTCAATGAATAACCATTACAGAGAATATCTGCATTTATACCCAACCGTTATATAGCCATCAATGATGGTTTTATTATCATGCAAGAGGAGCTTGATTTGAGCAGCTTGCCTCTCTAAATAAAGTTATAAATAGGAGAATTAGTATCCATTGTAACACACGAATCATCCTGGACACAAAAGCTTGAATGAGCACTCACTCTATAACATTATTCTTTTACCTTGTTCTTGCTTTTGCTACCGAGGAAGCTAAAATTCATAGACGGGCTTGTATTTCCTATAAGTTTATTTTATAATTCTATTTATGGTATTATTTATTTTATATTTCTAGGTCAAATTAATTCACGTGCCTACAAACCACATTACAAATTCAATTTTACCATTTTATGGGTAAACAATTTGGCGCACATCGTGGGGCATAAACAATTGTGTAAACGCTTTGATCCATTCGTCTATTACTGACAAATTTTGATTCCTTTCTCAGCAAAAGAAAAATCAGATATGGCAGCTAACGATGTCAAAAAATTTAATAATGTCGGAGCACACAATGAACGTGAAGATGTGTTCTAATGTGATGATTCAACCACTGAAACTCACAGTGAAGGAGATGAAACAACTCTAGTTCGCGAAGGTCAGAATCTTCGGCATGTGGGGAGTCCAACTCCTGATAATGTGGATGATGAACACATTATTGAAACGATTAAAAACTTGAGAGAGCAACAAAGGACAATTATGGATCACCTCTCAAGACAAGATCATGTGATAACAGAGTTGAATGTGTGTTAATAATGCTAATGGAAGAGCTCTGATTCCTTCCAGCGTTCCTGCAAATCAAACAGTTCAATGAACCGATGTAACGACCCGGCCGGTTATTTTGAGAATTTATGTTCCGTTCAATAGTATGAGGTTTTGAACAGCTTCATATTACGTGTATCGACTTGGGTGCATGGTTGAATTTAGTTACCGGAAGAATTCCAAGTTGAATTGGAAAAAGATTCTAGTTTTGGAAGTTTAAACGGTGAGAATTTGACCGGAATTTAACTTTTGTGTAAATAGCTCCGGAATGGGTTTTGGATGATTTCCACAGCTTAGTATGGTGATTTGGAACTTAGGCGTGCCTCCGGATTCGGATTTGGATTTGGAGGTCCATAGGGTAATTTGAGGCATTTAGGCGAAAGTTGGTAAAGTTAAAGTTTGGAAAATGGAGAAGTTTGGCCAATAGTTAACTTTTGTGATATCGGGGTTGGAATGCAATTCTGAGAGTTGGAATAGCTCCGTCATGTCTTTTGGAAATTGTTTACAAAATTTGGCATCATTCTGGGTTGGTTTGATTGGTTTCGGCACGAGTTTTCGAAGTTGGAAAATTTGGAAGTTCATAATTCGATTCATGGCATGATTTGCATTTTCGGTATTGCTTGATATGATTTGAGACCCGAGCAA
This sequence comes from Nicotiana sylvestris, assembly GCF_000393655.2. Classification (NCBI taxonomy): domain Eukaryota; kingdom Viridiplantae; phylum Streptophyta; class Magnoliopsida; order Solanales; family Solanaceae; genus Nicotiana; species Nicotiana sylvestris. The sequence goes on from NC_091061.1 coordinate 81,296,904, forward strand.
GTCCGTGTTAGGTTATAGAACTTCTTTTTGTGTTTTGATGCGGTTTCGGGGTCCTCAGGTGTTTCCCGGGTGGGCTACGAGTCATTTTCCTCCTATCTTGAACTGCTGAATCTGTCATCTGGTTTCCTTCATCGTGTTTGTGTCCTTGCATTCGCGTTCGCGTATTGTTATTTTGGAAGGTGAAATAGTTCCTCTTCGCATTCGCGATAATCCACCTATGTTTGCAATGTTCTACCACTTCCTCTTTCGCGTTAGCACTCCCCACCTCGCGTTCACATAATGCAAACCAGGCTCTAGGCATTGTGATCATTTTATTCTTCGCCTTCGCGTAAGTCCCCGTCCCATGTTACTTACATTCGCATTCGCGAAGGGACTTCTTGTCAGCCTCATATCTTCCTTCTTTGCGAATGCGAGTAGCCTTCCATGTTCACGATTCTTTAATATCTAGGCAGAATATAAGTTTTCCCAAATCGACGGTTAGGCATTTTTATCATATTTTGACTTGTAGAGCTCAGTTTTGAGCGATTCTTTGTGGGTTTTTCAAGAAATCAATTGGGTAAGTGTTCTTCACCAATTATTTAATATATTTCATGATTTTATCTTCATTTTTATCATTTAATTTGTGTTTTGAGTTAAGGGAAATGTTAGTTTTTGAAGGAAGTTTTTAAAATAAAAAATTCATGATTTGAGGATGAAATGGTATCGAAATTTAATAATTTTTTTATGGTTAAACTAGTATCGGAATGAGTGCTCGGGTTCTATAAAATTTGTCGGGTTCTGAGGTGTGGGCCCGGGAGTCGACTTTTGGATTGATTTTTAGATTTTGATAAAGATTGAGTCTTTATGATTCGGAATAGTTTTTTATGAGTTTTATTTCTGCTTTGAAGTTATTTTGGTTAGATTTTAGTCGTTCGGAGGTCATTTCACCTGAGAAGTTCATTTTAGAGTATCGGTTTGTGTTCTTGGAGGTAAGTATCTTGCCTAACCTTGTGTGGGGGATTTCCCCTTAGGATTGAGTCATCTATGTTGATTGTAGTCTGTGTATGCGAGGTGACGAGTGCGTGTTCAAACCTATTTGTTGAAAGTTCGCCTTTTAGAGTTCTTAGGTCCTTATATTCACTGAGTATGAAGTTGTTCTTGATAAGATTGAGTTTCCTATTTACTAGTTTCACCTCTACCTACTTTAATTGGAATTAATTACTTTATGATTCACTCTTATTGCCTATTTGACTCTTATTTAACTTAACTGAAGATTTTTACCTCTCCTATTGTCATGCTATCTTTTCATGACTTCTTTTCTTTATTTGAAATCATTATTATCTCTCATGTAATTGTTTAGTCTTAATTAAGGTTATGATTATCTTTCCGCTGCTCATCCTTAATTGAAATTGTTGTATATTCTTTGTAATTTCCCAACCTTAAAAGAAGTTTAGGCATCCTATATTTAGTTGACATATCCTTATTTGGGATTATTTGACTCGTGTTAGCTTCCTTGTTGTCGAACTACATATTGTGGGATTGTTGTTACATATTATCTTCTCCCTTGTTGAGTTGTTCTTATTACGCCTAGTATTCTCTATTGTAGTTATTCCTTGTGAGCTAGTTTTACCGTTTCTTTGTGATCGAAAGTTCTGGAGTTGATTTACTTGTCGTATTCTTGTATTTATTGTCATTGCTGCTATTGTACTTATAGTGGTGGTGCACAAGGTTTATGCCGTGCTGTTGATGATATTGTGATGCACGAGGTTTCTGCCATGTGGTTGTTGTTATGGGGTTGCACGAGGTTTCTGCCATGCTATTGTTTCTATTGATATATGAACATGCGGCCTAAAAAGTCGGGATATATATGTGTGTATGGGTTGCACACGTGGCGCAATAAGGAGGGCTATGTCAGGGATTGATTTGTGATGAATTTTGATGGCCTGGGGGCATTCTTGTTGTTGATATTTGTGTAGTGGTACACTTACCTGTGTGAGCGTTATCTTGTGAAAGTTGTGAGAAAATATTCTATGTGTTGTCCGTTCTTTTCCTTATGCTTCTTAGCTGGTATGAATCATATTATGACACTTGCACAAGCATACACGTAGTTAAACACTCTTACCAGATAAGAAGTTTTCTTGATATTGTTGAGTATAGATGCACACCCTTATTTACTTGACTTCTATGTGAGAGTGGCTCTATTTGGCACATGAGTTGTCATCATGATTATGAGGTGCAATGAGGGCACATGATGCCAAGTGTTAGGGTTCAGGTATTGAGACCCGTAAGTTGCAATTTGTCCGAGGTTCGATACTTCGTGGAGTTTGTTGACTAAGACTTAATGCAAAAACTCTCGTAGTTGTTGAGTAATTGTGTGTCCTTACTGTATCTATGATTTTGGATTTGGGTTGTGTTTCCATTCACTCTTTTGTGTCATTATTATGGTGTTCCGTTGATACCTGTTGTTTCCTTCCTTATTGCAATTACTGTATTGTTAGCCATATCGTGTAGTCTTTATATAGATATCATGTTTTGTTGTTCCTATACTTATACTTGTTCAGGTTTTTAGACCAATAGGTGTCTTGATTGTTCCTCATCACTACTCCATCGAGGTTAGTCTTGACACTTACGGGGCACTACTGTAGTGTGCTCATGCTATACTTCTGTACATTTTTGTACAGATCCAGGTATTTACTCGTTAGTAGCTATGCGAATCGTTGCAGTGGAGACTCAAGGTAAACATTTCGCAGACTTCGGAGTTACCTTCCTATTTTTGTATTCACGCTGTTTTACTTATTTCCAAACAGTTGTATTTAGAAGTTGTAGTAAACTCTGTAGAGCTTATGACTTGTACTACCGATTTTAGGAATTGCAAATTTTGAAGAGATTTCTATTTCGAGACGGTTAGATTTTAGTTATTATTGTTGATATTCAGTAAATGTTAGGCTTACGTAGTCCCTAAGACTAGGTGCCATCACGATACCCAACAGAGGGAAAATTGGGTCGTGACAACTGACAACAATGCTCCAAGGGAGGAGTTCAGTTTTAATGAGTAGGAAGTACAGGTAGTGGACCTGGGAATGAGAACAACACAAATGACCCTTTCCTAATGGAGCTCATGGGATTCATGGGAGAAACGAATGAACGAATGGACCAGAATGCAAAGGAATTTCATGCTCAGATAGATCAGATCCCAGGAGCAGCGCCGGTGTTCAAGGGACCAAATTCCAAAAGGTATACTCAGTTGCTACTTAAACCAAGTGAGGCTCTAGAGTTGATCCAGAAGAGGTTTAAGATGCCAGATATTCTTTAGTATGATGGGACTTTCGGATCCATATGAACATATCACGACTTACACTACCGCTGTAAAGGGAAACAATCTGGCCCAGCACGAGATCGAATCTATTTGTGGAAGAAGTTTTGTGAAACCTTGACAAAGGGTGCCTTAACTTGGTATCCTCTTTTACTTGAGCATTCCGTTGATTCTTTTGAAATGCTTGTAAATTCGTTTAGTAAAGCTCATGCCAGAGTAAGAAAGGTCCAAGCAAGGAAGGTAGATATATTTAGAATATCCCAAGGAGAATCCGAATTATTGCGAGAGTTCGTGATCTGGTTTTAGAAGGAACGGATACCATTACCTGCAGTACCGGATGAGTAGGCAGCGGAGGCATTTACAAAGGGTCTCAAACCGCGATTTTTGATGCCTCCAAGAAATTAAAGGAAAGCTTTCTAGATTTTTAGGCGACCATATAGGTATACGTTTACAATTGCTATAAGTCAAAGATCAGAATATAACATGATCAATTGTGTTCCTCGGTGTCTTATAAAAGATGGACTCGTGATCATAATTAGGATAAATTTAAAATTGATTTTTGATGCAGATTAGAGGTCTTCTAGGAGTCGTTTTCAACCTTATGAGAGGGCCGATAGGCGTGGAAATAAAGGTTTTTAGTTATCAGATAGGTTCCCTTGCTATAGAAGGACAGATCGTGGTCGAACAGATCGTTGCATGAGAAAGAAGCATCGAGGTTTCGAGATTCAACATACCCCAGATTATCCGACTACAACTTTAACATCAAGAAGAACTGGTGTCAGTTATGAGGAATATTAAAGAAGCTAGGTTCCCGAAACACATTTGATCGGATCCTATCCAAAGGGATCCTAATCTATGGTGTGAATTCCATGGAACTCACGACTACAGGACTGGGGGACTGCCGACACCTCTATGAAGAAGTAGCAGCATTGTTGAAGAATGGTCACCTTAGAGAATTTTTAGGTGCCCGAGCCAAAAACAACTATGGGAAAACCGGGATATTGCAGAACCATCAAAAGCGGCTCTAGGGTCACCTCGTATGATGATAAACATGATCTTCAATGGAGACGAAGTAAATGTAGTGACATTTTTGGCAACAAAGAAGACAGAAATATCGGTAACTCATGGCAAGAGGATCCGAGAGGTCACCGAAGATGACATCACCTTTACATAAGAAGATATTGTTGGACTTATTCTTCCGCATAATGATGCTCTGCTAATTTCTCTTAATGTTTTAGATTTCAAAATTAAATGTGTGTTGGTTGATCCAGGAAGTTCAGCCAATATCATACAATGGAGAGTTTTGGATCAAGCAAAGTTAACTTGAAGCATAGTTCCGGCAGCAAAACTTCTGGTTGGGTTCAATTTTAGCGAGTGTAACGACCCGAGGAGAAATCTTATTGCCAACACATGACGAAGGAGTAACGAAGTCCACCTTGTTCGAAGTGGTAGATGGAGACATGCGCTATAATGTAATCCTTGGAAGGCCATGGATACATGAAATGAAGGTTGTACATTCAACATACCATCACCTGTTGAAATTTACCACACCGAAAGGGGTCAAGCAAATCAGAGGAGATCAATCGGCAGCAAAACAAATGAACCCAGTGGCAGTTTCTAGTAGCAAGGGCAAAGAAATGAGCAAATAACAATTACAGGAACCAATGTCGTCTTCCACCACGACATTTTATCAGACTAGGTGCCATCACGACTTCCTAAAGTTGGATTTTGGGGTCATAACAAGTTGGTATCAGATCTCTCGATTCATAGGTGCTACGAGTCAAAAGCAAGTCTAGTAGAGTCAGATCGGTACGGAGACATATGTACTTATCTTTGAGACGCTATGGAACTATTAGGAAATTCCATTCCTTTTATTCTATAATGTCCGAATTTGTTAATTTAGAAATCTGAGACTTTGTCTTTCTGTTCTCTCACAGATGGTGAGGACACGCACTGCCAGATCAGCTGATCAGACACCAGCTCCCCTTGTTAGAGTCGGGAGAGTCCAGGTCGAGGTAGAGGCCGAGGAGGGGCACGTGCTGCGGTTAGAGCACTACCGGAACAACGATTGAGGAGCCACCAGTTGCTCTAGTTGGGGGAAGGCTCCCGAGGTGCCTATTGCTACCCTTGGACTACAGAAGACCATAACATACTTCACGAGTAAGTTCGGGAATTTAGCTCAGGCTAGACTGATCCCAGTTATGCCAGCTATATCTCAGGCTAGGGGAGGAGCTCAAGCCCCCGTGACCTATATACTAGAGTAGCGGGTCTATGTTGATCAGGTTCTGGGTGTTATACCAGCACAACCCATCATTTTGGTTTACCCTGTGGTCAGGCTAGCATCAGAGGAGGAGCATAGAGGACTAGAGAGGTTCAATAAGTATGATCCTCCTACTTATAGAGATGCAATTACTGAGGATGCATAGTTTTCTAGACAAGTGACACTGTATTCGCTATACCATGGGTATTATAGAGGTAAGCTGAGTTGCCTTTAGTACATTTCAGTTTTCAGGAATAGCATATAGGCGGTGGCAGGCTTATGAAGAGGGTAGGCGATCTGATGCAACCCTACTCACTTGGGCTCAGTTTTACCATATGTTTTGAGGGAATTTGTTCATCAGACCAATCGGGATGTGTGGCACAAAGAGTTTTAGCAGCTGCATAAGAGGGAGGATAGGGAGCCCAAGCGATCTCGAGATTCTAAAGGATTTAGTGGTGCCTACGCTGCAATTTTGGCTCGTCATGGCAGAGGTTATGTGAGTTGACCAGTTCATTCAGCGCTTCTAACTACTTGTAGTGCTCCAGCTATATTGAGGATCTGATCGCCCATTATGCTCAACCACTTTTCAGTGCACCTCCTGCACGGGGTTCCTTCTACGGTCAGTCTAGCTAACCAGGTCATATTCAATTTCAGCAGCTACGTGTGCCTAGAGGCTGTTTTGACTATAGAGATACCATGCATATGGCGAGGGATTGTCCCAGACTTAGGAGGGGTACACCTCTATAGGCTCCATAAGTTTCACGAATTCCACAAGGTTCATTGGCTATGATTGCTGCTCCAACTTTCGCTCCACCTGCACCACCAGTTAGGGGTGGAGGTCAGGCAAGTAAATTTTGCCCTAGAGTGGAAGCCAAGCTCGTTGTTGTGATTTTTGACGAGCGTAAAACCCAACATAAAATTGATGCTCGCTAATCAAAAAAATATAGTATAATATCGTCTCCACAAGGATTGGATTTAAATAATGTTCAAGTAATTTCTGGTTTAATTGCTATTCAGGAGGATCAACACTTAAGTTAAATGATTATGAACTAAGTTTAACAACTAAAATATCGCAATTGACAATTGACAGCAATGAATTAAAGATTTGCAGAGTGGTTTCTAATCAATGTGAGGAATAATGGTCTGACAGGATAGGTGCAAGACAGCTATTTGGGATTTAACTCTAGTTTAATTCACTCTAATATTGTAATGATTCTTATTCACTCGTTGATTAGTTCAAACGTGTAGTCAAGACTCCTCTCCCGATTAAATCATGACTCTATGAGGTGAACAAATATAAGCACTGTGAAAGTATGCAAGCATGCGTTAAGGGATTGGTCTTTAAGAAAACGTCTCTCAAATATTCTCCTATTTGATTTAATCAACAATTCAACAAGCTCTTTCGATTACTTAAGAGAATGCCAAGATAATTATCAAAATATTCCTCTTTCGATTAAATAATTCGGCGAATAAAGTTTCAACAATTCCAAACTCCATAAATGAATTCAACCAAGAATTAGAGTTAAAATCCATAAATATTTATTAAAACACCATATCTGTCATACCCTAAGGTAAAATACTCCATAATCATGGAGAAAATTATCACAAATATAATTAAAGAATAAGAAAACATCAATCTAATCTTACAATCCAAACTCCCGTATTGAATTGTTGGAAAGATGATGAAATCTTGTGTCTTGTAGCCTCCAATGCTCTCCCAAAGCTTCCAAGGTCATAAGTCTTCTAAATATCGTGTTTTGTTGTATTTATACCATGTAGGAACGTGCCCGGAAGAAACTACCATTTCCAAGCCGATGTGGAACAATTGGACCGGGAAAATACACTAGTGTGACGCCCCATGCGCCATATTAGTGAGAATTTTTACAGAGTTGATTTTTTTCACTCTGCAGGAATTTTGCACTAGCGACCCACGCCACGCTACGCATTGCACGGGACGGTAGTACAGTTTTCTCAGAATATTTGTTTTCTCATTTTTGACATCCAGACTTGGTCCCCGACCCCTGAACGTGATCCCAACTTAATTTCTTGGGCTTTAACTCAGACTTCAAAGCTCAGACTTGTTCAAATTAGCTCCAAATTATCTTAATAGTTCGGAATCATTTCCTGCAAGGCATAAAACACATAATAAGTGCAATTTACTATCATTTAAGCTCAAACACAAGTAAAATGCAGTAATTAGAGTGCAAATTATTACTAAAATGCGTGATTCTAGACTACCATCAATACCCCACACATAAACCATTGCTCGTCCTCGAGAAGTCAAACTGCACTTCACATAGAGACGACCTTCTTAATAGGCAACTTTCCTAACTCATCATGCCAAGAATATTTAAAGCAGACTAAGCACCAATCATGACTTCCTAGCCTCAAAACTCGACTCGCAAGCACCACGCAATTTTCACAACTTGCTCACTTACTCTAACACTAAGGTCAAATATTTTACCTTACGTTCGTTAATTATGTGCCCGCACACAAACAATAGAGTGTAGTTCCATAAACAATAAAATTCAAGAGATAGGAAGAATTAACTCACTCTCAGAAATAAAATTCATGTGCCATAGAAGATATGTTGTCACAACCCAAATTGGAGGGTCATGACTAGAACCCGGGCCATACTTGTCGAGCACCAACATACATTTTATCGAACCTTTCTTATTATCCTTAAGGGCCGACGATATCAGCATAAATGGTAGACATGAATCATGAATAACCAACAATGATAGATTGTGGCATGAACATATGTAACATGGGCGTGACAAGGTTGTCATGAAGCTATATGTAAGGTACAAGCTGACAAGATGCCATGAGAGACTATATAACAAAAATCAGCCGAAAAGGAAATCCAATCTATACATGAGCTGATACCTATCTATGAGCCTCTAAAGGAACATAAGTGTTGCAACATTGCCGGAACAAGGCCCCGACATACCCATAATGTCTATAACAAAAATGCATACTAAGACCATGGCAAGTCCGAAGAAGGGATCTCACCAATAACCGCTGAACTAGGCAGTCTACTATGGTGGAGGAGCTGTGTCTACCTGTCTATCAAGACCTACAGCATGACATGCCGTGTTTACAAATAAAAAGGATGACAGTATGAATAAAGTATTGAGTATGTAAGACAGAAAAGCATAAGTAAGAATAGTAATGTAAACAGTGATAGAGAATATACAACTTGTAACATATGGGTACCTCTGAGGGCTACTGAAATGAAATGCATGATATATATATGCATAAACTTTTAAAACATATGCATTTGTGGGCATCATCATCATATCGTACCCGACGGTAATAGGCTCGGTAAAAAATGTACCTGACCATCATAAGGCTCGGTAGAATTGTACTTGGCCATATGGAGCTCGGTAATACCAACTGATCAGTGGTTTCACAATAGGTGTCGTACCCGACCGACGATAGCACAGCTCGGGTGACGTAAGGTCAGTATCCTCCGTACATGTTATTAGAGCTAAATCTTCATCATAAATCTTATAAGAATCCGAAAGTACCAACAACATTAATAACATAACAATAAGAGAAGAAATATCAACATCAATTGTTCCCTAAACATTACTAAGAAGACTTTCGATATTGAGCCTCCTAAAATAGTCCATCAACCAACGACATTACTAAGAAGACTTTCGATAGATATCTCACAAGTTATAGTTTCAACGACTTAGCCGCAACTTGGATAATCTTAAATACATATAGGGTAAGAAGTTCCTTACCTATAAACAGAAAGAACAACTCCAACTTGATCTTAATTGACTACAAAATATCCCTTCAACGCTGCCACAAGAATAAAGAAGCAAAACTAGCAATCAATTAGGGTTTTTCGATACTAGAATCACTTTAGAAGAACTGAAATTACCTAGGGTTGATATTAAAAACTTGAGGGGGTATTTTAAAGAACATAAACCATTTAAAACAACCTCCAACACGAGCTAGAACAACACAAAAATCAGCAACAACAGGAAGAACAAGAAACTTACTAGCGCCACGTGATTCCCGATATTTGATTTGTATTGTTTGCCCTTTCTTTGGGTTTTGGATCATGATAGAACCTTGAGAGAGTGTTTTTAGGGTTCTAAGGTTTGAATATACTGAAAAAGAATTACCTAAAATGGGGTTGATTCATCTTATATATATCCATACATCTCAACCACCTATGTGGGCCCCATAAAGAGTTGTTTGGCTTAGTCTCGCAAAAATGCAAATATCTATGTACTCCGAGATCATATTGATGAACGATTTAATGCGTTAAAATTTAGACTAATAAATCTTCAATTTAATGGGTAGATCACCCCGTAATTCCAAGTAAATTGGGAGAAAAGCTTAGTAATATTTGACCTGAAGTTTAAGTGAAATTATGAACGTAAGTTGCGAAAACTTTTGTCGACTTTTGTTTCATAACTCGTTTTACTTCAAGAATTATGATATGGATATTATAGAATTCAAATACCTTAAACTATGACCTCTTGAGAATATTAAGCACCTCTAGTTTTACCTGAAAATACAGGTTACAACATCCTTGATTCGTTTAACTTCTAATACATGTTAACAACTCTTATACACTCTTATATCGTTTAAGACCAATAGGATTAAGTTCTTTTCATCTCAAAAATAATCTTTTCTCAGATTTATGTCGACTAACTTGCAGTGTGATCTAACATACGCGAATATAGGTTGTAACACGTGCCATAACTTTTCTCGTAGTGTAATACACTACTAATTGAGCTCAGTATGCCATAAGTTCCACTTAAACTCTTTTTTCCAATTCTCTACCAGTGGATCTCACAATTTTTCAAACATTGCAACTTTCTCCTTTTTCTATAGTTTCACTCAAAACCCGATCATACCTCACTTAGCTTTTACAAGCTCATAACAAAATCAAGTTCTCAAGAGAGGTAAAAGGTTCAAACAAATAGACAATTCAAACAAATGGGTCAAGCTTGTAGTGTGGTTGCCAAAAAAATAGGATTACAGGCTCAACGGGGCTAACTAAGATACACATTAATTCGGTGGGTAAAAACATATATCCGGATCAACAAAGAAATGCCTATATTACTTCATAGACTGAACAAGACTACTATTTCGCTTTGTAAAACACATGGGGAAAGTTCTAGACGTCAACTCACTTGCACAGAATATCAACAAAAAACCTTACTCCCATATTGGCACATAACTCACTTAGGACCGGATCTATCCCAAATCTCTAGTCAAAGTAGTTAAACAATGTTACAATTACACATTAAGATACTTATTTAGGAGTCAATGACTGAGCCTATGCGATACAAATCAGGCACTCACTGCTCTCAAGGCAAAACAAATTAAGAAAAGTCATCTCACTTTAAAACCTACCACAAGACTTCACTACTCCTACCAAAAGAAAAATTAACTATACCCGGTTCAAATAAAACCCTTGAAAAAGAACCGCAGCACAAAGAAAAACCAAGGGAGGATTGTTACACTACCTAAGAAAATAAAATATTTTTTTCTTTGACTTTTATCCCTCAAAAAAACAGTCGACGAAATCCATCATCGGAAGTCAATCAAAAGAAACAATTACAAACATACATATACATATTTACATCCCCCCCCCCCTTAAAATTATGGCATATCCCCATGACACACAAATAAAAAGCAAGAGGTAAAAGAACCTTCCTGATTCTTCTGGTCGGGGTATGAATCGAAGTCGAGATCTCCTTTGCACGCCCGACCCCGTGCACACGTCCATGCTGAGAGCTTCTTTTCATCCTTAATTCCTTGGGTACACCCCACACTTATCAGTTTCACTCTTTCCAATTTTCCCTTTCAGGGCCCCCTTTTCACTGTACATTTTGAAGATCAATGTTTCATCCCCCACTCTGAGCATGAGCTGCCTTTTCTGAATGTCTAGAATTGCTCTACCCATATCCAAGAAGAATCTTCCTAAAATCAGTGGTACCTCCCTATTTTCCTCCATGTTCACCAAAATGAAGTCCACGCGGAACACAAATTTGTCTACCCGAACCAGCACGTATTCCACTATTCCTTCAGGTATGATTGTGGTCTGATTCGCCAGCTGAAAGACCTGATATCTCCAATATCTCCGTCTAGTTTCTTGAAAATAGACAAAGGCATAAGATTAATAGAAGCACCTGAATCACACAAAGACTTTTTAAATTTAGTACTTCCTAAAGAGCAAGGTATAGTAAAACTCATCGGATCTCCAAATATTTTAGGGATCGTATTTTGTAAGATGGCACTACAATGCTTTGTGAGCCTAACCGCCGATGTCTCTTCCACTTTTCTCTTCTTGGACAATATCTACTTTAGAAATTTAGCATAAGTTGGTATCTGTGAAAGCACCTCTATGAAAAGTATATCCACATGCACCTGTTTAAGCACTTCCAGAAAGCACCCGAATTGTTGGTCCAACTTCTCTCTTCTTTGGTTCTTGGGGAATGTATTTGCTCTCTTTAGTATCATTATTTATTGCATTATCATCTCTCTTCTTTTTCTGAGCTCTAATCTTCCCATTCTTCTTCAAACCCCCATCTACCATCACTCCACCTTCTTGAGTATTGTTATTTTTCTGCTGGTCCACAATATACACGTCTCTCACTCGACTCATCCTTTTGCTTTGCTATGGGATCCTCTAACTTATACCCACTCCTCAAAGACACTACATTTATTGTCTCTTTTGGATTTCTTTCAGTATCAGTATGGAGCGTTCTTGGAACCCTCTTAGACAGTAAAGTAGCTAGTTGCCCAACATGTCTTTCCAGGTTTCAAAATGCCATGCCCAATTCTTTGATAGCTACACCATGTTCTCATATAGCTGAGCTATGGGTTGCAAGCCTCTCATCTGTCTTAATAATAAAGGCCTTCATCAGATCTTCCATGCTAGACTGATTAGACTATGGAGGATGATATTGTTGCCTCTGCTGATTTTGAAAACCTTGCGCTCCCTATCCCTGTGGTCTGGAGTTATTATTCTGCCATGAGTTCAGTCTACCACTTGGTGAATTCCAAGAAAAACCTGGGTGCCTCTATACCATAGGATTGAAATTATCATCACTCTGGTAGTTGGCTCTATCAAAGCATCCCACAACATTTACCATTTCATCTGCAGCTAAGGCCTGACATGCATGTGTCGGATGACCCATTCCACAGAAATCACAAATTGGTGATGGTTGGCTAAGGTTAACTTTCTTATCTCTTTGGCCATGGCGTCTAGTTGGACTTATATTACTGTGTTAGAATCTATTTGTCACGGCCCAAGTTACCCCTCCGTGAACTGCCATGACGGTACCTAGTTTCTATGACTAGGTAAGCCTAATATTTGCGGAAATAAAATAAAAGCATAAAGACAACAACTAACAGATATCTTTAGTAAGCAGAAAATATGCCACTCGGCATGTACAATAATCACTTTCCTATAACCCGAAATATCGTAAGTCACAAGATTCTATGAAATTCTAACTCCTCTATACATCAAAGTCTGAAGAGAACAAGGAAAAAGTTAACATAAGGGGATAGAAGGGGACTTAAAGGTTTGCACACGCGGGCAGATGTACCTTGAAGTCTCTTGAAGTAGCAATCGCGCAACTAAACTCGAGGATGATAGGAGGTACATGGATCTGCACACGAAAAATATGTGCAGGGAATGATATGAGTACACCACAATGATATCCAGTAAGTGACAAGCCTAACCTCGATCGAGTAGTGATGAGATCAGGTCAGGGCCCTACTGCTATAAATATAATGAAATAAGACAGAATGAAATATCACAGCAAAAATGAATACGAAAATTTAATAGGTAAAGAATCAACAAAAGACAACAGCTCAAACACTATGATAACAACAAGGTATCTCCCAGGATACCATCTCATAGTCCCAAACGTAAATGTGCAGGGGGATCTCGCGGAATATCGTTCCATAGTCCCAATGTAAATATGCAGTACAGGGGGTTCTGCCAAAATAACGTTCTGTAGTCCCAAAGTAAATATACAGTACAAGGGGGGATCTCCCATAATACCATTCTGTAGTACCAAAGTAAATATGTAGTACAAGGGGGATCTCCCGGAATACCGATCTGTAGTCCCTAAGTAAATATGTAGGTCAACCAACAGAAATAAAAGTTACAACAAGAAAACTACAATTTAGGCTAAGTTTGAGTCAAGGAAGAACATGAAATTTCACTAAAACATGTTGTACAGAGTTCAGAGAGGCAGTTAAGGCAATTAAGGCACGTAGGCATACTTTTCTAACTAAACAGGATAATTACGTATGCTAGTGTAGCTTAGTTAAAAGAAAACATATTTTGCTTAATGAAAATGGAGTTTTTCAACAAATAGCCTGTGTACGCACTCGTCACCTCACGTACACGACGCTTATATATCAAACAATACCAAATCCTAAGAAGAGTTCCCCCATACAGGGTTAGGCAAGCCACTTGCCTTGAACCAAGCCTAAATCTCTCTGTCACAATGATCTTTCCATGAATATCCGACTCCGAATGGTCCAAATCTAGCCAAAACCAATTACATAACGTAAATATAGCTACAAGGAACTAATCTAGCTAACGAAATCAAAGCGAAAGCAAGAAATTAGAAAAAATGCCCGAAAAGCCTCCTCGAGCCCAGGACTTGGAATCGGGTAAAAGTCACAAATTATGAATACTCATTCACTCACGAGTTTAGTCTTACCAAAATTATCTAAATCCGGTGTTTATATCCCACTAAAAACTCATAAATTCGATTAGGGAACTTTTCCCCCATTTTCCCAACTTTCTCAGTCAAATTCCTTGATTAAATGAAGAAAATAATAATAGATTAATGAAATATAACCAAAACCGACTAAGGAATCGTTATCCAAAGCTCTCTCTAAAAGTCCCTCAAAGAATCGCCAATTTCCGAGCTCCCAAGGTCCAAAAAAGGATAATGAACTCAAATCCTTGCACTTAGCTCTTTTTTTGCCAGTCAAACCGCATCTTCGGACCTTTCTTCGCACCTGTGGCTCCGCACCTGCCGAAAATCCATCGCAGGTGTGGAAATTACTTAAAAATCAGCATCTTCTTCTGCGATCAAGGGGTCGCACCTGTGGACTTTTGTCCGCTTTTGCGGGTTCTGGAACGTTTTTGCTACATCGCAGATGCGGAACCTTCTTCGCAGATGTGACCCCAAGAAACTCTTCTCCTTTCCTCTTATGCGCCTCCTCTTCTGCACTTACGAGTCCGCAGCTGCGGTCTCTCCTCTGCAGGTGCGAAAACACCTGGAACCAGCAACTCAGCAATTTGGCCTAAGTCCAATTTCAACCCGTTAAGCATCTGAAACACACCTGAGGCCCCCGGGACCTTAACCAAACATACCAACCAATCCTAAAACACCATAAGAACTTATTCGAGCCCTCAAATCACATCAAACAATGCAAAACACAAATCATCCTCCGATTCAAACATATAGAACTTCAAACTTCCAAATTCGACAATCGTTGCCGAAACAAACCAATCCACGTCTGACTGAACCCGAATTTTGCACCCAAGTCATATTCAACATTACGGACCTACTCTAACTTCTAGAATCGAAATTTGATCCCGATAACAAGAATTCCACTACCGGTCCAAATCTCAAAAATTTTGACTTTCGCAATTTCAAGCCTAAATGAGCTACGGACTTTAGAAACACAATCCGGACACACCTCCAAGCCAAAAATTACCCAACGGAGCTAACGGAACCAACGGAAATCCATTCCAGAGTCGTCTTCATACAGTTTCGACTATGGTTTAAATCCTAAGGTTTAAACTCCCATTTGGGGACTAAGTGTCCCATACACTTCCAAAAACCAAAACAAAACTTTCCGGCAAGTCAAAATAGCAGAAAGAGATACGGGGGATGCAGTTAATAGGGGATTGGGGCTCTTAACTCTCAAAACGACCTGCTGGGTCGTTACATCCTCCCCTTCTTAAAGCATTTGTTCATCCTCGAACGAGCATAGAGACGTACCTGAAGTGGTGAAAAGCTGAGGATAACGACTAAGCATATCCTGCTTAATCTCCCAAGTCGCCTTCTCGACCGATTGGCCCCCCACTGAACCTTTACTGATGCAAAGTTCTTTGCCCTCAGCTTGCAAACCTGCCTGTCTATAATAGCCACTGGCTGAAGGAAGTGAGCTAACTTGGTCAGTCTATCTATAATCACCTAGACTACGTCAAATTTTCGCTGAATCCATGGGAGTCCAACAACGAAATCCATAGTGATCTGCTCCCATTTACACTCCGGAATCTTTAACTTCTGAAGCAATCCCACCCGGTCGCTGATGCTCATACTTCACCTGCTGGCAATTTAGGCATCGGGCTACATATTCTACTATGTCCTTCTTCATCCTACAGCACTAATAATGATGCCTCAAGTCTTGATACATCTTCATGACACTCGGATGAATGGAGTACCGCGAGCTGTGAGCCTTTTGAAGAATCAACTTCCGCAAACCATCTACATTGGGCACACACAACCTGCCTTACATCCTCAATGCACCATCATCCCCAATAGTGACCTCTTTAGCATCAACGTGCTGGATCGTGTCCTTAAGAACATGTAGATAGGGGTCATCACACTGACGCTCCCTAATACGATCATAAAGAGAAGACTGAGAGACCACACAAGCCAATACTTGATTAGGCTCAGAAATATCCAATCTCACAAACTGGCTGGCGAAGGCCTGAACATCTAATGTTATGGGCCTCTCTACTGTTGGTAGATATGCTAAACTTCCCAAACTCTCTACCCGGCGACTCAAAGCATCTGCCACCACATTAGCCTTCCCAAGGTGGTACAAAATAGTGATATCATAATCATTAAGCAGCTCTAACCACCTCCTATGACGCAAAGTAAGATCTTTCTACTTGAACAGATGCTGCAAACTCTGGTAATAAGTGTATATCTCACAAGGTACACCGTACAAATAATGCCTTCAATTTAAGGCATGAACAATAGTTGCTAACTCAAGGTCGTGGACATGATAGTTGTTTTCATTCACCTTCACCTATTTGTACGCGTAGGCAATCACCGTACGGTCCTCTATCAACACCACGCCTAGGCCAACTCGTGACGTATCACAATAAACTGTATAAAAACTCAAACATGTAGGCAATATCAATAATGGGGCTATAGTTAAAGTTGTTTTGAGCTTTTGAAATCTCTCCTTACACTCCTCCGTCCACCTGAACGGAGCACCGTTCTGGGTCAGCTTGGTCATAGGCGCTGCAATAGATGAGAATCCCTCAATAAATCGATGGTAATACCCTGCCAAACCAATGAAGCTCTAGATCTCTGTAGCTGAAGATGGTCTGGGCCAACTCTGCACTGCCTCCACCTTCTTCGGATCCACCTTGATCCCTTCACTCGGCACCACGTGACCCAAGAATGCCACGGAATCCAACCAGAACTCACATTTTGAGAACTTTGCATATAATTTATTCTCTCTAAAGGTCTGAAGCACAGTCTTCTAGTGCTGCTCATGATCTTCCCGACTCTTCGAGTACATTAGAATATCGTCAATAAAGACAATAATGAATGTATCAAGATAAGGCCGAAATACATTGTGCTTCAAATGCATAAATACTATTGGGGCGTTGGTCAACCCAAATGACATTATAAGGAACTCGTAATGACCATACCTAGTTTTAAAGAAGTCTTCAGGATATATGGCTCCTGAATTTTAAACTGAGGATAACCTGAATGCAAATCGATCTTGGAAAACAATCGGGCACCCTATAACTGATCAAATAGGTCATCAATAAAAGGCAAAGGATATCGGTTCTTCACTATAACTTTGTTCCACTCACGATAATCAATGCACCTACACATAGAACCATTTTTTTTCTTCACAAACAAGATAGGAGCACCCTAAGGTGACACACTGGGCCGAATGAAGCCCTTATCAAGTAATCCCTATTAGTGTTCCTTCAACTCAGGAAAGGCCATACGATAAGGAGGAATAGAGATGGGCTGAGTGCGCGGCAACAAATCAATACCAAAATCAATATCTCTGTCAGGCGGCATGCCCGGAATATCAGCTAGAAACACATCAGGGAAATCCCTCACTACTAGGACTAACTCAACTATAGGGATATCAATACTGACATCTCTCACATAGGCTAGATACGCGTCACACCCCTTCTCAACCATTCGTTGAGCTTTAATAAATGAAATAACCCTACTAGGAGTGTAATCTAAGATATCCCTCCAATCAAATCACAACAAACCCATCATAGCTAGCGTGACAATCAAGAATAGCATAATGGGGTGACAACCAGTCCATACCCAAGATAACATCAAAATATACCATGTTGAACAATAATAAATCGGCTCTGGTCTCAAAACCACTAAGAGTAATCAAACACGACCGATAAATATGGTCCACAATAATAGAATATCCTACAGTAATAGACATATAGACAAGGGAACTCAAAGAATCCCGAGATACGCCCAAATGCGGGGCAAAATAAGAGGACACATAGGAATAAGTGGAGCTTGGATTGAATAGAACTAATTCATCTCTATGACAGGCTGGAACAATACCTGTAATGACAGAATCAGAAGCAACAGCCTCTGTACGAGAATGAAGGGCATAGTATTTGGTCTGGCCTCCCCCTCTAGGGCGACCTCTACATCCCCGACCTCCACCTCAAGCTGGCTGGGTAGGTGGGGTGGCGGCTGGTGTTGGAATCATGGCCTGAGAACCCTATAGAGCACACTATGGCTGAGAAATCTATAGAGGTGCACCCCTCCTAAGTCTGAGGCTATCCCTCACCAGGTGGAGAGTGTCGCCACACTCAAAATAAGCTTTGAGAGGGCATGGCAGCTATGACTGGCTCGGGCTAGGTCTGCTGGACTAACCGCTGATAGCACCCCGTGCAGGTGGCACACTAGATACTAGAGGTTTATAATAAGGCTCATGTGTTCTAGGAGGAGCTAGAATACCACTGGCGGTTGGAAGAGCTGAATGAATGGGGCAGCTCACATAACCCCTATCATAACGAACCCCTCCCTATCCCGAGCAAGGATGCCTCCACTTTCCTAGCAATACTCACCTCCTTGATACATGATATCTATCTCTAACTACCAGGACATGTTAGTCCTAATGCTGGGAATGAGTCCCTCTACAAACCGACGGACCCTCTCTCGAACTATAGAAACTAAGGCCGGTGCATGTCTAGCCAAGTCATTGAAATGGACTACATGCTCTGAAATAGTCATAGCACCCTGGAGCAACTACTCAAACTCCACACGCCACATGTTTCTGAGGCTTTGAGGAACATACTCTCCCAAAAACATGTTCGAGAACTGAGTCCATATAAGGGAAGCTGCCTCAACCGGACTATCCAACTTATAAGTACGCCACCACTCATAGGTTGTTCCTCGAAGTTGAAAGGCAGTGAAAGAAAACCCACTCGACTCTGCTATGCCCATGGTGTAAAGGATACAGTTGGACTCCTCTAGAAATCCCTGAACGTCCTCCAATGCTAGACCACTGAATGTAGGAGGGTCGTACTTCTTATCCTCTCGAGCCTACGTTGCTCCTCCTCTAAAGTCGCTACCCTACTATCTGGTTGAATAGGGCTACAGGTGGTACCGATATAACCTCTGGAGTCTCATCAACCTGAACTCGCTACTCTGGAGGTGCGGGTGGTAGGAGTTTGTTCTCCCTCCCCCCCCCCCCAGCCTGAGATGTGGCTACAGAAAGGGAATTAATTCGCCTGAGCTAGAGTGTTATACATGCTTATGAATTAAGCAAGGGTTACCTTAAGCGCTGGTGTAGTAGTAGTAGGCGTATAAGGTGTTTGTGCTACGACTGGAGCTATTGGTGGCTCCTTTATAGCAGCTCTCTCGGGTTCTCTGGCTGCACCACATTTGTGTCCTCAACCTCTACCCTGACCCCAGCCTCTAGCGGCTCTAGTAGGGGCATGGGTGCTTGGTCATCTCCAGTAGCACATGCCCTCCCCATCTGTGAGAGAATAGAAGACATAAGTTTAGAATTTCAAAATCAATAATCTCGCACGACATGGAATCAAATGAAGTGTAATATTCCTAACAGTTCCATAGCCTCCCGAAGATAAGTATAGACATCTTTGTACCGATCCGCGGGACTCTAATAAACTGGACTGTGACTCACAATTCCTATGAACCTAGTGCTTTGATACCAACTTGTCACGACCCAAGTTACCCCTCCGTGAACTTTCATGATGGCACCTAGTCTCTACGATTAGGTAAGCCTAATATTTGTGGAAATGAAAGCATAAAGACAACAACTAACAGATATCTTTAGTAAGCAAAAAATGTGCTACTCGGCATGTACAATAATCACTTTCCCAAAACCCGGAATATCGTAAGACACAAGCATCTAAGAAATTCTAACTGCTCTATGCATCAATGTTTGAGAAAACAAGGGAAAAGTTAACATAAGGGGATAGAAAAGGATTATGAGGTTTGCGGACGTGGGAAAATGTGCCTTGAAGTCTCCTAAAGCAGCAACCACGCAACTAATCTCGGGGCTGATAGGAGGTATCTAGATCTACACACGAAAAACATGTGCAGGAAAGGGCATGAGTAAACCATAATGATACCCAGTAAGAGCCAAGCCTAACCTCGGTCGAGTAGTGACGATCAGGTCAGGGCCTTACTGGTATAAATATAAAGAAATAAGACAATGAAATATCAAAGTAAAATTAAATACGGAAATTTAACAAGTATATAGAATCAACGAAAGACAACAGCTCAAACATAGTGATAACAACAGGGGATCTCCCAGGATACCTTCTCATAGTCCCAAATGTAAATGTGTGGGGGGATCTCGCGGAACACAGTTCTGTTTCCCAAAGTAAATATGTAGTGCTAGGGGATCTCCCGAAATATCATTCTGTAGTCCCAAAGTAAATATGATGTACAGGGGGGAAGGTCTCCTGGAATACCGTTCCATAGTCCCAAAGTAAATATGGGGGGATCTTCCGAAATACCGTTCTCCAGTCCCAAAGTAAATATGCAGCTCAACCGACAGAAATAACAGTCACGGCAAGAAAACTACAATTTATGCAAAGTCCGAGTCAAGGAAGAACATGAAATTTCACTAAAATATGCTGCACAGAGTTTAGATAGGCAGTTAAGGCATGTGTATATGGAAAATATCGGAGGGTCCAATTTTGTGACCGTTGAGGCACCTCGTAAATACCGCCCCAAAAGACTCGAAGTTCAGCTCGGGGGTCGACCCAAGGGTTCTCAATGATCGACCTCGAGGCAATGCAAATCAGCAGCTATGATGGAATAACGGGAAGTTCCCAAGGCACATGACTAAAGCTGACCAAGACAATTAGGCTAGTTCAAGCCCGTACTGTGGCATTAAATGGTTATACCAGCCATATATCTTTGTAATAAATGCACTTGTACTATGTTGGGATTCCCATTGATATATAAAGGGGATCCTTGTCATTTTGTAAGACTCTTCTGATACTTACAACATTCAATACTCCCTCTACTTTCTAACTTGAACATATTCTCTTGATATCATTACTTACATTTATTGCTTACAATTGTTGTGTTCTATTTATTGTTCTTCATTTATTGCTCATTATTGGCCATAAAGAGCCTTCATCAACGCTCTTAATACTATTGGCCCTTCATCGGCTGCCCATAGCTCGGTATCGAATCGGACCTCGAAGCCCCGAATAATCAGGCTTGAGGCCCCGGTTCTCGGCCGCTCAGTTAGCTTAAACATACTATTTTTAAGTTCTTACCTTATTTTCTAATCTCACATATAGCATCTATCACCTAATAACTAGCATAAAAACAGATCACGTATTTTAGAACCACAAAATCAAATCTAATTGTAATTACCATTTTCAAGGTAAACAGTTTGGCGCCCATCGTGGAGCTAAAAATAGTAGTGATTATTTTCTTGCTGGTTTACTACATAACACAAGTTATCTTTCACACTTTTTCTTGTCCAAGAATCTTCGCGTTCGGGTCAAAATGTCTAACTCAATAAATGCATATTAAAACAACAGTCTTGAAGACCATAGATAGAATGGTGTAGTCGTTCCGGGTATTGGTGTACCACCACGCAACCCTGAGGACGCACCATAGCCAATCCTTGCATATGTGGTCTCACGTGATGCCTAACACGATGATATAAGGTCCCATATTAACAGGAGCATACGCCAAGGAGACCAACAAGAAGCTCAAAAAACCCCAGCTCGGGATGAACAGGAGGTTAGCCTTCACGTTATTTTTGAGATGTTGCAGGCACATCAGCTGGCAATTGCTCAACTGCAAAGCCACCAAAAAACCCCAAGTATAGCGGCCCCAGAAATGGCCCCTCGAACCGAACATGTACCTGAAAGATCGAGTAACAACGGGTCAGCAGCCGACCCTACTATTATGAAGATGCTCGAAGACCTCACAAAGAGGATTGAGTCGGGAGAAAAAATGATAGAAGCCAACCACAAAAGGGTAGAGACCTACAACTCAAGGGTCGATCAAATCCCAGGCGCACCCCCAATCCTGAAGGGTGTCAATTCGAAGAAATTCCTACAAAAACCATTCCCATCAGATGCCGCTCCAAAGCCCATCCCAAAGAAATTTAGAATGCCTGATCTACTGAAGTACAACAGAACCTCGGATCCTAACAAGCACGTCACAACTTACACTTGTGCCGTAAAAGGGAAATAACCTGAAGGACAACGAGATCGAATCCGTCCTGTTGAAGAAGTTCGGAGAAACACTTTCAAAAGGGGCCATAATGTGGTATCACAACCTAGCCCCGAATTCCATAGACTCATTTGCCATGTTGGCAGATTCTTTCATAAAGGCACATGCCGGTGCCATCAAGGTGGCTACAAGGAAATCTGACGTCTTCAAAATCAAGCAAAGGGAAAATGAGATACTGCAGGAGTTCGTATCTCGCTCCCAAATGGAGCAGATGGAATTAATATCAGTCTCCGATGATTGGGTAGTGTAGACCTTCACCTAAAGCTTGAATGTGCGAAGCAGCAGCTGAAGTAGAATTTGATTGAATACCTCGTTGTGACTTGGTCGGATGTCCACAACCGGTATCAGTCAAAGATTAGGGTCGAGGACGACCAACTGTGAGCCCCCTCAGGCTCGGTATATCCAAGCAGACTCCTGGAAAAGGAGCCAAAGCCATACAAGGAAAGATACCAACCATACACCGAAGATAGGAGAAATGCCCCATGACACACATACCCCGAACGATCGAAGAACAGACCGAGGTTAGAATCCTCAAGGACTTGTGAGTAGTGTCCAATTTAATAGGCACACAGGACCGACGGAGGCAACCCGCCTATTGGAATACAACTTCAATGTTGACATTTCGGACATCGTATCCACCATCACTAAGATTAAGACACCCGTTGGCCAAGACTTGTATTATCAGATCCATTGCAGAGGAACCCCAACTTAGTGTGCGAATTTCACGGCACACACGGTCATAGGACCGAAGATTGCAAACAGATCTGAGAAGAAGTAGCTTGGTTACTCAGCAAAAGGAACCTCCGAGAGTTCCTTAGCGACCAAGCCAAAAACCAATTCTGGGAAAAAAAGGCAAATAGGAAGAATGAAACAGATGATCCATAAAATGTCATCCACATGATCATGGGAGGAATCGACGTCCCACAAGAGCCCACTATCAAAAGAACAAAAATATCCATCACCAGGGAAAAGCAAACTCGAGTTTACATACCCGAGGACGCTCTTACTTTCAGCGACGAGGACATCGAGACCCTATCTCAGCCTCATAACGACGCACTGGTAATCTCTTTTCTTGTCAATACATTTCAAATTAAATATGTACTTGTGGATCTAGGTAGCTTGGCCAACATTATCAGGTCGAGGGTGGTGAAGCAGCTCGGACTGCTTGACCAAATCGTGCCCGCCACATGAGTCCTCAGCGGATTCAATATGGCAAGCGAGACAACCAAAGGGGAAATCACCCTCCTGGTCAACGTGGCCAGAACAACCCAAAATGCCAAGTTCCATGTCATCGATGGAGACATGAGGTATAATGCCTTGCTCGGAAGACCATGGATACACTGCATGAGAGTAGTACCATTAACCCTTCATCAAATGATGAAGTTCCCGATAAAGGATGGAATAAAAACTGTGCACGGAGCAAATCACGTAGCAAGAGAGATGTTCGCGGTGAACGACGTAACACCGACATCAGCGCCTTCGTTATCGAAGGAGCCACATGATAAGCAAATGGTGAAATAGCAATCACAAGACACATTCTCGTCTATACCCGAATAAAACAAGAAAAGTACCGTATCGCATCCTCGGAGCAAACGTTGGAAACATATCGAGGCTCGAAGCACCATAACCACTAAGGTATGACCATCTCCCTTTGTATTTACATCTTACACTAACCTTCGTGCAGATATCTGATCAGAACAGTCAAAGCGCTTTCCAGATCGAAGACCTTAAGGTTTCAAAGCATACATTGCACTATATTCCTTTGATCGGGTTTTATCTTAAGAAGGGTTTTACCGAAAAGGGTTTTAATGAGGCAACATTTATATGCTACCTAAGGAAAATTTCACAAGTATTCAAGGCTTCTCTTTAATCAACCTCAAACACTGGGGGCATCCCCCCGGAAGATCACCTTCTCAAAGAAGTCAAGATAAGTCGGAAAGGGTCTCAGTAGGAAAACGATGTATTGGGCCAAACGGTCGAATGAACCATGTCCGCATAGAATAATTGAGCCCTTGCCGGCAAAAACATGTATACTTGTACCAAGTAATCAAAGAATATCTTCTCCTCCATCAAAACGCTTTATGTTTCAAAGTAGCGCACTACTTTAACAAGAAACGGCTTCAGAGCAAGAAAATTTCCCAAACACTCGGTGGCTGACGCCAAAAACTCGAGGCCACATGACCTCCGGGCTGGAAACTTCGAACTCGTAAGCCCTCAATAAGGCAATACCAAGTTTACAAGGAATGGCTCCAGAAACCAAGAAACTTTCGATGAATCGGGGACTATCGCCGACTGTGACCCCTATCGATTCGCCTATAAGACCCCATGCGGGCAACCTCGGGCTCATAGGACCATCATAAGGTAAAACCAATTCTGTAAGACCTCAAGCTAGGCATGAACCATACTTGTACCAAGTAATCAAATCTGTAAGACCTCAAGCAAATCATGAACCATACTTGTACCAAGTAACTTATCTGTAAGAACTCAAGTAAGGCACGATAAAATTTGTAAGACCTTACAAAAGGCATAATCCCAATCTTAAAGTTAAGGCTATATATACGAACTTATAAGACCCCTAAAAAGGAATACCCTCGATATAGACACCGAAACTACTTCACTCGGGGACTAAAAGGCTCCGGCCAAACACAGTGACTATGGTCACAAGGCTATACCAGCCAAACTCACCCGACTCGGGGATGCCCGACTGTCACTATAAAATTGCAGGCCTTCAATTACTTCGAACAAATGTTGAAATAATCAGTTAATCAGGCTGCCCTCAGTATAAGCAAAAGAGTTTCGATCATATCAGCTCCAAACAATAGGTTTCGAAACAATTCATCCGTCGAGCAAAACCTCCTAAGGTGCTCAATTATCGCAACCTAACGGCTCACAATCGAGGTTCTTATCGAACCGTCGAAGAGTCGGGCAAAAAAATAACATTAAAAAAGTCTTTAGCGAGGGAAAATAAACCCTATACTAAGAGGTCGTACCGACCCATTGCGTAAGAGGCATTATTGCCAGCCTACACTAAGAGATCATACTGACCCAAAGCGTAAGAGCCACTATCGCCAGATTAAAATTAAAGGTCGCACCAACCCAAAGTGTAAGAGGCACTATCGCCAGCCTATATTAAGAGGTTTTACCGACCCAATGCGTAAGAGCCTAAGGGCCGGCTTAAAAACTTAAGGGTCAATGAGCTCGAGTCATAATCTGACTCGGAGACTAAGCCCAAAATAGTTAACTAAAAATGACTAAGGGCGGATGCGTAAGAGCCCAGATGTCAGCCTATATTAGAGGTCATACCGACCCAACACATAAGAGCCTATGAGCCAGCCTAACGAGCCCCAAGGCCAAATTACAAACCTAAGGGTTTTTCTCATAGGCCAATTCGCCTGGCTAATCATTAACAAAACGTCAAAACTCAAGACGAAGGAGGACATGCACAAACAAACAGAAATTCATGGAAGGAGAAAATCGAAAGGTTTCTTTGCATATACGCATGTATGAAACAATTCCAGGCTACATTTACAAAGTTCTCTAAGAACATTGTACAAAGAATCAAAAAGAAAAAAGCCTAGTTTATTTTCTCCTTGGGTACTGCGGCCCCATCGGCATCTTCTCCACTGTCTTCGGTATCAGATACGAGGAATCTGGCATCATATTCATCCGCCTTGGCCTGAGCTATCTCTTCCGAGAGATCGAATCCCCTAGTTAGATCTCTTCGAGGGTTTCCCTTCGAGATTTACATCGGGCATATTCATTGCATCTGCTTTCTCGATCAGAAGCCCCACTTAACTTAGCCCGAGCTTCGGCAGCGTCTTTTAAATAGACGGTCGCTTTCTTGTCGGCCTTATCCCGAGTCTCTTCAGCTTCAGCCCAAGCGTCCACGACCTCGGCCTTCATATCCAAAAGTTCGAATTCAAGCTTTGAAATCCTGTTCGTCTGAACCGAGCAATTCTCACAGGCGTTCAGAAACTGCACCTCGAGGGCAGAAACCTTGGCCAAAGCATTCTTCTTGGCCGCAACATGGGAATCTATCTGAGCCCTTAGCCCGTTACACTCATACTTAACCTGGCCAACCTCACCCCAAAGGTGTTCAAGATCCTCTGTCTTGCTCTGCAACTAAAATATCAAAACATTAGTCTCCGAGGATAGAAGAAGAAACACGCACTCCCTCGAGGCAAAGGTTACCTATTTCTCAAGGTGTCTTTCGTAGTTCAGGCTTTGATTCGCCTCGTACCGCAGGTATACCAACTCATCTCCCCTCCTATCACAAAGAATCCTGAGGGATTTCTCCCCATCCAAGGCTTTTCTCACCTTGGCTTCATGGCGGAGCAGCTCGAACTTGAGCTTGTCAAAGGCCTATGAAAAAGGAGCTCAATAAGAAAGTGGGAGCACAAAATTGAAAAACTGATACAGTTGGCCAAAACTCACCACGAAACAGAGCCGTTGAGTCTCCTCAAAGGTCGAATGTACACCTACCGGCCTGGTCTCATCGGCCTCAATAGAACTGCTCTCAATAGAAATGTGATCGCTCGAGACCCTGCTTGGCTTGGGCGGCCCCTAGTCTCGAACACCCTTCGAATTACCTTCGACAGGAAGAGAAGACGGCGATAGAGAATCCTTATCCCTCGAAGTACCTTCGACGGGAAAAGAAGATGATGGCAAAGGAGGAGCTATTTTTCCAAGGCTAGGAGTCTCGGATGCTGCATGATCAGAAGATACATATTCTTTGGGCCTCTGGGCAGGACTTGTCTCGCTATGAGCACCTTCGCCCTATGAGGGTTCCTTTAGTTTGTTAATTCTCCAAATGCCTGCGGTGATAGAGTTAGTACACACAGAGTACCCTTCAAATAAGGTAAACCACACAACATGTACTGTGGTAGTTTTCCTCCCATCTACCCTTGGATAGATCTCACCACTTACGCCCGTCATAGGTCAAGCGGGCGGCAAGCTTCCAAGCCCAATCCGTCAGGTCGGAGACGTCGTATGGCATCCACGGGGTTGCTGCAAAGAGAAAAAGAAAAGCATCTTCATGGAATCTGTCCCCACCATGAGCAAAAACAATAAAAACATAAGTTTACCACTTATGAGTGATATTCCATTCCTCAGGAAATGGCAGGAACTCCATGGGGATAACATCGGTAGTCCTTACTCGGACGAATCGATTCATCCACCCTCGGTCCCCATCCTCTTCATCATCGACAACTAAGGGCCTAGTGGATCAGCATCGCAAAGCTATCAGGCCTCAGCAATGAAAGGGTCGGTACAATCTGATGAGATGGTTAAGGGTGAACTCAAGCCCGGCTTCTTCCGCAAAGAACCCCATCATTAGCACTATTCTCCAAAACAATGGGTGAACCTGTGCTAGGGTAGCCCGATATCATCGACAAAATTCAAGAACGACCTATCAAGAGCGCCCAACGTGAAGGGGTACGTGTATACATTCAAAAAGCCCTCTGTATGAGCTATGATGTTCTCTTTCGGGGAGGGTACTTGCAGTACCACCTTTTCTCCCCATTTGCAGTCTCTACTCACTGCCTCGAGGTGTTTCTCTCCTATTGACGAAATAAACCTTGATGCATGATCCCAATAGCCCTCGATGTTGGGGGGCCTCTCAAGCAAAAGGTCCCTCCTCATGACAAAGCATCTTGAGATTGGCTCACCAGCCGCCGGCGGTGCGCCACCGATTGAGCTTGAAGAAGAAGTGGAACCCTCCCCTTCTCGGTGAAAGGATTGAGGCATGGCAGCCATGTCTATAACAAAATAAGAGGTAGCGGTTCAGGCGATAACTGTAAATTAAAATAATGGACAGGCTAACGCAAGGAAGAAGAACTCTATGAGAAGGGGTAGCGGTTCAAAATAGCGAAATCCTCAAAAAAGAAGGAAATAAACTCATATATAGAGCAAGCGGCGGTTGTCCGCCTACCCAACAAGGCCAGTTAATTCCAACTTGGCCATTATCACTTTCAGGGAGATGTACCGGCAGGATCACCTCGAACATTTCATGATCATGTCATACGATTAACACAGGCGCACAAAGTTTGAGAGATCAGAAACCCCCGCATCAACCTGTCCTCGAGATGGTACCCGATCTCGAGGATCTCTATCAAAATGAAAATAGGCTCTAAGGAGCCATCAACATCACTCTAAGCCTCGATTTGGTGCCCTATCTCGAGGATCTCTGTCAAAATGAAAAAAAAGCTCTAAGGAGCTATTCGTATAAACCTAACCTCGATGTGGTACCTTATATCGAGTGCTTCTACTATTACAAGTGCAGGTCATCCACCAGATTCATTGGCCCTCGAGCTACCTGAGCCCGAGCCAGTTCTCACTCGAGAATTACTAATAAAGCCTTAGAGTTGTTTTCACTTTCAGATCAAGTTATACACCCCCTCGATTACTCTAGTTTAGGGGTCATCCGAGTCCGGGCATATCCTCATCTGGGTCTATCAATAACGCCCTAGGTCTATCTTCACTCTGAGTTCAAATCAAGTTTTTTGGGCCTCCCAAGCTCGAGCTAACTCTTACTTGGGGACTGTCTGTGAAAGTCTTAGGGCTATCTTTATTCTTAGGTGTTTGAGAAAATTCTCCCTTGAGGACTATCAGCAGGGCCTAAAGGCTAAGTTTCGTTCTAAAAATTGAAGCCCTATTCTCACTCAATCCAAGTGGGCGGTCCCGGTGGCCTGAGTTTGTATTAATTCAATCCAGGCTCAGTCCAAGGAACAACAAAGGGTTCCACAGAATATCATATTAGCCAATCAAGAACAGAGGGAATACCTATGCCCGAGCCCGGTATTCAGACCGATCGGTAGAATCATGTGCTCAGATTCTTCACAAATGCAAATAACGGGAAATCCAGCATAAATCATAGACATATTGAATAAACATCTTTGTATTAATAATCGATGATTACAAAAAGCCCATGAAGGGTCCTTACACTTGATTACAAAAGCCCACAGAGGGTCCTTACACAGCAACAAAGAAGCAAAAAATAATAGCTAAAAGTCTAATCTACTCTCGGGGGTACATCCTCGAATGCAATACCTTCGAGAAAAATTTCCTCGGGGGACTCATCTCGATCTTCCAAACGGTGTCTTCAAGGATGAAGAAGAAGTAGAAAACAATGAAGAAGAAGAAGAAAAAGATGAAGAAGTGGCTGGGTGACATAATTTGGCGAGTATGGGTCTCCCCAGCACTACTATTGGGAAGACATTTCTTGAGACATTGAACCGGTGTGGGATGTAAAATTTAGCAGATAGCACCACCTCACTCCACAAAAAGTAGAAGGAGTGAAGCGCCATACCAGGTGGAAGTTAAGAGAGGTGAGCAGTAGCCTACGGTCCATATATTTTGGGATAAAGAGCCATAACAACAATAACAAACCAGTACTATCTCACTTAGTAGGGGAAAGCTTTGATAAAGAGCCACAACATAACTGGCGAGTGCACAACCGTATGACCTTACGGCCACGGGCTTCAAACATGGGAAATAGAGTTGGATGAGGATGAAGAAAAGAAAGGAGTTAAAGGATGTTGTAGAATGACTGAATGAAGTCTTGATTCAAGGAAGCTTCCATTTATAGAAAGATGGCAGCGTAACCGACGGTGCAATCAACGCCTTTGGGAAATGTATTGACAGACGCAATAAATGCTTTTTGGGGAGACGGATCGGCGGTGATAAAATCGCTTTGAGAAAATAAATCGGCGCTACATTGAATGCTTTTGGAAAGATGTATCAATGGGACGTATCAGTTACCACAAAGGCTTATATCATACGCATGATGTCACCACAAGAGGCTCACGGAGATCGGTGTCAAAACCATTTCTTGTCATTTTCATTCTAAGAAACGCGGGGACTATCTATATACAGCAAAAATCAGAGGGTCCGATTTTGTGACCGCTAAGGCACCTCATAAATACCGCCCCCAGAAGGCTCGAAGTTTAGCTCGGGGTCGACCTCGAGGGTTCTCAATAATCGACCTCGAGGCAATGCAAATTAGCAGCTATGATGGAATAATGGAAAGTTCCCAAGGCACATGACTAAAGCTGACCAAGACTATTAGGCTAGTTCAAGCCTGTACCGTGGCATTAAATGGATGTGATATATAAAGGGGATCCTTGTAATTTTGTAAGACTCTCCTAATACTTACAACATTCAATACAAGAACATTCCCTCTACTTTTCAACTTAAACATATTCTCTTGATTTCATTACTTACATTTATTGCTTACATTTGTTGTGTTCTATTTATTGTTCTTCATTTATTTCTCATTATTGGCCATAAAGAGCCTTCATCAAAGCTCTCAATAATGTTGGCCCTTCATCGGCTGCCCATAGCTCGGTATCGAATCCGGCCTCGGGGCCCCGATTCTCAGCCGCTCGGTTAGCGTAAACATACTATTTTCGAGTTCTTACCTTATTTTCTAATCTCACATCTAGCATCTATAACATAACAACTAGCATAAAAACAGATCACGTATTTTTAGAACCAAAAATCAAATAATTGTAATTACCATTTTCAAGGTAAACAGCGTGTAGGCATGTTTTTCTAACTAAACAAGATAATTACATATGCTAGTGTAACTCAGTTAAAGGAAACAAATATTTTTCTTAATGAAAATGGAGCTTTTCAACAAATAGCCTGTGTACGCACTCGTCACCTCACATACATGGCGCTCATATATCAAACAGTACCAAGCCCTAAGGGAATTCCCCCACACAAGGTTAGGCAAGCCACTTACCTTGAATCAAGCTCAAATCAATCTGTCACAATGCTCTTTCCATGAATATCCGACTCTGAATGGCCCAAATCTAGCCAAAACCAATTACATAACATAAATATAGCTACAAGGAACTAATCTAGCTAACGAAATCAAAGGCAAGGAAATAAATTAGAAAAATACTCAAAAAGGCCTCCCCGGGCCCACATCTCAAAATCGGGTAAAAGTCACAAATTATGAACACCCATTCACTCACGAGTCACTCGTACCAAATTTTCCATATCCGATGTCTGAACACTACAGAATCATTACCCCAAACCTTTCTCTGAAAATCCCTCAAAGAATCGCCAATTTCCAAGCTCCCAAGTTCAAAAATGGATAATGAACTCAAACCCTCGCACTTAGCTCTTTTTCTGCCAGTCAAACTGCATCTACGAACCTTTCTTTGCACATGCGGCACCGCACCTGCAGTGTCGTACCTGCGGAAAATCCATTGTAGGTGAGAAAATGACTTAAAACTCAGTATCCACTATTGCGATCAAGAGGTCGCACCTGCGTATGCGCACCAGCAGACTTTTGTCCGCTTCTGCGGTCTCTTCAACTTCTGTGGGTCTTGGAGAGCTTCTACGGCTTCACAGATGCGGAACCTTCTTCACACCTGCAACCCTAGGAAACTCCTTTGCTTTCCACTTCTGCGCATTCTCTTCCGCATTTGTGAGTCCACACCTACGATCTCCTCTCCGCAGGTGCAAAAAAACCAGGAACCAACAACTCAGCAATTTGGCCTAAGTCCAATTTCAACCCGTTGAGCATCCGAAACACACCCGAGGCCCCGGGACCTCAACCAAACATACCAACCAATCCTAAAACACTATACAAACTTTGTTTAGCCCTCAAATCACATCAAACAATGCTGAAACACAAATCATCCTCTGATTCAAACTTAAAGAACTTGAAACTTCCTAATTCAACAACTGATACCGAAACAAACCAAACCACGTCCGACATACCCCAAATTTTGCAAAAAAGTCATATTCAACATTACAGATATACTCCAACTCTTGAAATCAGAATTCGACCCCGATATCAAAAATTCCACTACTGGTCCAAATCTCTAAAATTTCAACTTTCATCATTTCAAGCCTAAATGAGCTACTAACCTCCAAAAGACAATTTGAACACGCCTCAAGCCCAAAATTACCCAACGCGGCTAACAGAATTGATGAAACTCTATTCTGGAGTCGTCTTCACACTGTTCCAACTACGGTCCAAATCTTGAGGCTTAAGCTCCCATTTAGGGACTAAATATCCCAAACACTTCCAAAACCCAAAACGAAACCTCCCAGCAAGTCACAATAGTAGAAAGAGATACGAGAAGCAGTTAATAGGGGATCGAGGATCTAACTCTCAAAATGACCGGCCGGGTACACTATTTGATGAACCCTAACTAATTTTCTTCTATCATTACTCTCAGCAGGTCACTAGTTAGAATCTTCAAAGATCTCATCAAGAATTGCCACAATCTCCTCCGGAGTCTTCTTCATTAAAGGACTTCCGACTTTAGTGTTCAGAGTTCATCATGAAGGAGGTGTCAGTTCATCCCAAAAGTCTTAGAGTTGCATCTACAATTCAATCCCATTATGCTGACACTTTCTCACTATCTCTTTGAATCTTTCCCAAGCCTCGAAGACAATTTCAGTGTCCGTCTGGTAGAAGTTGTGAATTTTCCTCCTGAATTTCACTATTTTTACAGCTGAGAAATCACTACAAAAAAAACTGGATTTAGCTACGAACGTCGTCGCTAATCTGTCGCTAAAATGCTCGTTGCTAGAAGAATCTTTTGATAATCCGTCGCTAATCCGTCGCTAAATGAGATTAGCGACGGATTTTTCTGTTTAGCTACAGATTTTGTCCGTCGCTAAACCCTGGTTTTTTTAGTAGTGAATGTTTGTCAAGAAACTTTTGATTTATATCTTCCCATGTCCAGATCGACCCCGTTAGTAAGCTACGAAGCCAGTGCTTTGCGTCATCCTTCAGTGAAAAGGGGAATGCCCTTAAGTATATTGTATCTTTTGGCACTTTGTTGTACTGGAATGTGTTCATGATTTCCTTAAAATCCATAAAGTGAGTGTTAGGATCTTCATTCACCTTCCCTCTTAAGACACAATTGTTCTAGATAGTTTGAAGCAAGCCTTCCTTCACCTCGAAATTGTTCGCTGCTACTGGTGGAGGTCTGACAGTGGACAATCCCTAATTGTAGAATGGTCTGGAATAATCACCCAATGCTCTATTAGGCCTGGGTACCGCATTCTCGAACTGATCTTCAATCAAAGGTTGATTTAGATTGAATCTTCAACGTCTATCATCTTCGACGGTCTCTTCAACAGCTCTACGGGCTGCCTCAGCTGCTATCCTTGAAGCTTCTTCTCTATGTTGTGTTGCCTCTCTTACAGCTAAATCTGCCTCGTCTTCACCGTTATTAGCCATGTGTTCTAGGGTTGAAGGTTGCCCCAAGAACTTTTACGATGAACTCTTTCTTTTTCCTTAGTTGCTTCAGGTGTTTTTCCAACTCCGGTTTGTAGGGTATTACTTCTTTTGAAGAAGATCGAGTCATACACCACGAACTTAACCTATTACCTGCACACGGAAGAGAAATCCGCGAAGAACAAAATAAAAAAAATTCATTAATTAGCACCAAAAACTATTTTGAACACTATTGATTGTTAATCTCCAGCAACTGCGCCAAAATTTGACGAGCGCAAAGCACAACACAAAATTGATGCTCGGCAAATAAAAATAGTGTAGTATAATAGTGTCTTCACAGGAATTAGATTTAAACAATGTTAGAGTAATTTCTAGTTTAATTGCTATTAAGGAGGATCAACACTTGAGTTAAATGATTATGAACTATGTTTAACTACTAAAATAACGCAATTGACAATTGACAACAAGGAATTGGAGATTAACATAGTGGTTTCTTATCAATGTGAGGAATAAGGGTCTGACAGGATAGGTGCAAGATAGCTATTTGGGATTATACTCTAGTTTAATTCACTCTAATGTTCTAATGATTCTCGGTAATTCACTCGATGATTAGTTCAAATGTGTAGTCAAAACTCCTCTCTCCATTAATTCTTAACTCTACGAGGTGAACTAATATAAGCATTGTGAAAGTATGCAAGCATGCGTTAAGGGATTGGTCTTTAGGAAAACGTCTCACAAATATTCTCCTAACTTAATTTAATCAATAATTCAACAAACTCTTTTGATTACATAAGATAATTAATGAATTAAATCAAATAAAATAATGCAAAGATAATCACCAAAATATTCTTCTTTCAATTAAATAATACGACTAATAAACTTGCAACAATTCAAAACTCCATAAACGAATTCAAGCAAGAATTAGAATTAAAATCCACAAATATTTATCAAAATACTATATCTTTCAAACCCTAAGGTAAACATCAAACTAATGTTATAATCCAAACTCCCATATTGAATTGATGGAAAGATAATGAAATCTTGTGTCTTGTAGCCTCCAACGCTCTCCCAAAGCTTCCAAGGTCAAAAGTCCTCTAAAAATTGTATTTTGTTGTATTTATACCATGTATGAACGGGCACAGATGAGACTACCCTTTTCATGTCGAAGTGGGACAATTGGACAGAAAAATACACTGGCGTGGCACCCCATGTGTTGCCCCATGCGCCACATTAGCAAGAATTTTTAAAGAGTTGATTTTTATACACTGCAGGAATTTCGCACTAGCGCCCACGCCCCACTACCCATGACGTGGGGCGGTAATGCAATTTTCTCAAAGTAATTTTGTTTTCTCACTTTTTGACGCCCAGACTTGGTCCTCGGCCCCAGGACATGATCCCAACTTAATTTCTTAGGCTTTTACTTAGACTTCAAAGCTCCAACTTCTTCAAATTAGCTCCAAATTATCTTAGTAGCTCGAAATCATTTCCTACAAGGCATAAAACACATAATAAGTGCAATTCGCTATCATTTAAGCTCAAATACCATCACTTTTCTGAGTAGGACCAAGGCTATCACCTTAGATGTTGTCATCACAAGTATTTTTTCGATCCATCATAGGTATGCCTTAGTTTTATTTGATCCGAGTTCCACTTACTCGTATGTGTCATCTTATTTTTCTCTATATTTGGATATATCTCATGATTCTTTGAGTACCCATGTATATGTGTCTCTGCATGTGGGAGATTCTATTATTATAGACCATGTTTATCGGTCGTGTTTGGTCACCATTAGGGGTTATGAACCTATTGCTAATCAATATGGTAGCCTTTGACATGATATTGGGCAAGCATTGATTGTCGCCCTATCACGCTATTTTATATTGTCACGCCAAGATCGTGACATCGGCTATGCCAGGGTTCTCGCGGTTGGAGTGGAGGCGTACATTAAATTATACTCCTAATAGGGTGGTGTTCTTTCTGAAAGCGCAACGAATGGTTGAGAAGGGGTATGAGGTATATCTATCCTTTGTAAGGGATTTTAGTGCTGGTACTCCTACCGTTATATCAGTTCCAGTAGTGAGAAATTTCCCAGATGTGTTTCCAGCAGACCTCGAGGCATGCCGCCCGATAAGGATATCAATTTTGGTATTGACCTGGTTCAAGGCACTCAGCCTATTTCCATTCCACCGTATCATATGGCACTAGTGGAGTTGAAGAAATTAAAGGAACAGCTTTAAGAGTTGCTCGCTAAGGGTTTCATCCAACCAAGTGTCTTGCCTTGGGGTGCACCTGGTGCTATATATGAAGAAGAAAGATAGGCCTATGAGGATGTGTATTGAATACAGGTAGTTGAACAAGGTTACAGTCAAGAACAAGTACCCACTACCATGTATTAATGATTCGTTCGACCAACTTAAGGGTGTTCAAGTATTCTTAAAGATTGACTTGAGGTCAGGGTATGATCAGTTAAAGATTTGGGATTCAGACATTCCGAAGATGGCCTTTAGTACTCGCTAAGATCAGTATGAGTTTTTAGTAATGTCATTTGGGCTAACCAATGCCCCAATACCACATATGCACTTGATGAATAGTGTTTTCCAACCATATCTTGATTCTTTATCATCATCTTCATTGACGACACATTGGTGTATTCTCGCAGCCGGGAGGATCATGAGCAACACTTGAGGATCGTGCTCCAGACGTTGAGGGAGAAGAGGTTATAAGAAAAATTCTCCAAGTGTAAGTTTTGGCTTGATTCTGTTGCATTTTTAGGCCATGTTGTGTCTAGTGAGGGTGTCAAGGTGGAGGCAGTCAGAGTTGGACCAAACCATCTTCTACTACTAAGGTTTGGAGTTTTCTAGGCTTGGTTATTTTGTGGACAGTATTACATCCATCGCAGATCTTTTGACCAGATTTACTTAGAAGGGTGACCTATTCAAGTGGTCCGACGAGTGTGAGGAGAGCTTTCAGAAGCTCAAGACTGCCTTGGCCACTGCTCCAGTTGGTATTGCCTTCAGCATCAGTTTCATATACAATTTTATTGTGACGATTTGTATGTTGGTATTGGGTGCGTGTTGATGCAGGTGGGTGGAGTGATTGCTTATGTTTCACGTCAGTTGAAGCCCCATGAGAAGAACTACCCAGTACATGATTTAGAGCTGGCAGAAATTGTTCATGTATTGATGATTTGGAGGCACTATCTCTATGGCGTGTCTTGTAAAGTATTCACAGATCATATGAGCCTACAATACTGGTTTAAGCAACAGGATCTGAACTTAAGGAAACAGAGGTGGTTAGATCTATTAAAGGACTATGATATTACCATTTTTTATCATCCCGCGAAGGCCAATGTGGTGGTTGATGCCTTGAATAGGAAAGTTGACAGCATGGGTAATCTTTCTTATTTTCTAGTTGAAGAGAGGTCGCTTGCATTGGATGTTCAGGCTTTGGCAAATCGGTTTATGAGATTAGATGTTTAGGAGCCTATTGGGATTCTTGCTTACGTGGTTTCTTGGTCTTTTTTGTTGGAGTACATCAAGGCGCGTCAATATGATGATCCCTATTAACGTGTCCTTGAGGACATGGTGCAGCACAACAATGTCAAGGAAGTTCTATTGGAGATGATGGGTACGAATGTAACGCCAAATTTGGGCCCCCAATGTGGATGGGTTGCGTGAGGTTATTTGTAAGAATAACCATAGTTTGCGATATTCCAATCATCCGGATGCCGCAATGATGTACAAGGATTTGAGGCAGCACTACTAGTGGAGAAGAATGAAGAAAGATATAGTGATGTGTGGGGCTTGGTGTTTGAACTGTCAGCAGGTGAAGTACAAGCATTAAAGACCGGGCAGTTTGCTTCATAGGCTTGACACTTCAGAATGAAAGTGGGAGCGTATCACCATGGATTTTGTAGTTGGTCTTTCACGGGCATTGAGGAAATTCATTGCATGTGGGTCATTATGGAGAGACTGACCAAGTCTACACATTTCATCCTGGTTATGACTACCTACTCTTTAGAGCAGCTGGCTCAAATCTATATTCGTGAGATTGCTCATCTTCATGGTGTGCCAGTGTCTGTTATCTCCAATCGAGGTACGCAGTTCACATCAAATTTTTGGAGAATTGTGCAGTATGAGTTAGGCACACAGGTCGAGTTGAGCACGTCATTTCATCCCCAAACAGACAGGTAGTCCGAACACACCATTCAGATATTGGAGGACATGCTATGTGCATGTGTTAGTGGTTTTGGGGGTTCATGGGACCATTTCCCAGCGTTCGCAAAGTTCGCCTACAACAACAGCTACCAATAATTATTCAGATGGCTCCTTATAATGCCTTATATGGGAGGTGGTGTCATTCTCCAGTTGGTTGGTTTGAGCCAAGGAGTCTAGGTTGTTGTGCACTGATTTGGTTCAGGATGCCTTGGAGAAAGTCAAGTTGATTCAGGATCGATTTCGTACAATATAGTCTAGGCAATAGAGTTATGCTGCTCGGAATGCTCGTGATGTAGCATTTATGATGAGAGATAGGGTTTTTCTCAAAGTTTCACCCATGAAGGGTGTGATGAGGTTAGAAAAGAAGGGCAAGTGGAGCCCTAGGTATATTGGTCATTTTGAGATCCTTGAGAGAGTTGGTGAGGTGGCTTACAGGCTTTCATTACCACCTAGCTTATCGGAAGTTCACCTGATGTTCTATATTTCCATGCTCTGGAGGTATTATAGTGATCCATCATATGTATTAGATTTTAGCTCAGTCCAAATAGACAAGGATTTGACTTATGTTGAGGAGCCGGTGGCTATCTTGGAAAGGTAGGTCCAAAAGTTGAGGTCAAAGAACATTGCTTCACTGAAGGTTCAATGGAGGGGTCAATCGGTCGAGGAGGCGACTTGGGAGACCGAGCACGACATGCAGAGTCAATATCGTAACCTATTTGGCACTTCAAGTATGTCTCTGTGCAAGTTCCAGGATGAATGTTTGCTTTAAGAGGGGAAGAATGTAACAACCCGATCGGTCATTTTGTGTATTGGAGCCCCGTTTCCCCTTTTGAGGCCAACAATGGAGATTATGTGAAGAGGTGAATCAAATTTTTTCAAAAACATTCAGGCCAACAATGGTTTTGTCCTGAATATCTAATATATTAGGACTCTATTTCTTGAAGAAAGGTAAAAAGACTCCCAAAAGGATTAAATCTCCTTCATATGTCTTATCCTTTTCTTGGAGGAAAATTCTTGGACATCTATAAAGTGAAGATTTTTTCTTCTCATAACAACAACAATAGCATTCACAATGTAGTCATTAAAAAGTTTTATTCAGGGGAGAGATTTTTCTCTCAATAATTTTTTTATTTTTATACTAATTTTTATATGTTGGTCAATTGACCAATCCCCATTATAATATTCTATTTTGGTATAATTCTTTTATATCTCTAATTTATCGTCCATTAAAGTTTTAATTGTTAACTTCCACATGCACCATATTATTTTGATCCCAACATGAATATTCTTCTCACATGGTCTTCATTTAATCAAACTGGACTCGCGGAGGCTACCTCTTAGTCGTTTTGCACATAATAATGTGGTTCTACACGTCTGGCTTTCTCTAGAATTTCTAGATCAAAGTTTACAAGAATTATAGACAGTTATTACTTTGGTGTTGATGAATCACTTGTTTATATTCTCTTTAATTATGGGTATTCAGTCTTCTTTTTTAATTATATGCTATTGCTATCCCTTGTTTCATACTTTCTACACAGTTCAGTCGTTAAAATCCTTAAATTCAAGCTGATCGTGCATGGATGGCAGTTAACTCATCAAGTCTTTGATTGTTGTTTCTATTATTTTTCCAAGAACTTACATTATTTGAGAAAGCCACCTCGAAGTTAACAGAGAAGGTTACGTTGTTAATATGTACTAACTAAGCTGATTAGTATTAGTGAAGAATAAAGCAACAAATTGCACAAAATGGATAAGATTATAGAAAAATACTTTATTACTATATTTTTGATACATCAAGTAGATAAAATAGGATAACAACTGAAACTATAAAATTTCATTTGCCACATAAAATGGCTAGTAAAGCTTAAAGACGATATGTTATTCTCGTTACTTAATTCCATAGAACACTAGAAGGCTTATTTTATCATGTAGATAAAGGACAAGCAATTCATACGAAAAAGCATTGTAGCTTGAGAATGTAAAAACCATAAAAATGTATTATGTGGTTAATTAGGGATTCGATGTGTATATTGTTTCCATGAAGAGCATTGGAAATTTGAGCAAGTTCCTTGCCATGACTTTGTACAATCACCTCCTGCACCATCACAGCATTTGCAGTCCAAACCAATCCTAGAAAACATGTTCGGAAAATCACCTATAGTTAAAATAAGAAAAAAAAAATTAACACATAAATTCTCAAACCGAAGAAAACAAAAGAAAAGAAATTATGCAAAGAGTGCTGACGCTGTGGATGTTGAACAAATACACGGTTGACTTCAAGGCTTCCATGGTAATCTGTAGTTGTTATCAACAATATTACCATCACGACAAACAACTGAAAAAGCTTTGAAACGCTCATAGTCACTGCTGAGGAAGTTAAAATCACGACCTACCCTCGTAGGATTTACCTCAATACTTCATCAACTTCAAAGAACGATTTTAGGTATAATTCAATAACCAAAGAAACTAACTCTAGTACCTTATGTTTGACTCAAAAGATATGAAACTTTTTTTAAGCAAATCAATCAATGATGAAGGGGTAAATCGTAGCCGAAGATAATAAACTCTAGGATGATAATAGTAGAGAGATGATAATAATAGAGAGATGATAATAGTAGAGAGCTATAAATAAATCTTTTTCATTCAAGGCTCGTGATTCTCCCCAAAAAATCCCACTTTTTACCGGGCTTTCACCCTTCTTATATACTGAGGACTTTTCCCTAGTCATAGAAACGACAAATTAAGAACTATCGAAGGTATATTCCCTGGGTCCCTTTAATACGCCGAATCTACTGCCGATGCGGTAATGTCTCTCCATCTACCATAGGGTCGTATCCCTCTGTCAACTCGTAGGTGTTCGATCATTTGTCGTGCTCACCGTAGGTCGTGGTCGATCAAATTCGGACCCATACAGTTAGTCCCTCCGCTCGTCAAGGTCGCGACCGGATGCGTCCTCGATGAGCGGACTCTATGCCTTCCTTGGAAGGAATTTGACCCTTGGGATATTACGACGTGGCCAGCGAGAGGTGGTTGTCATGTTTGGCGGAGTATCGAAGAGTACACGCCACCCGGGGGTGACGTCAGTTTTTACATGGGTCATCATTACGCGGATTTTCGAGGCAAAGACTGACGGTTTGGCACTTGGATTCCTGCACTGATCTGAAACTTGCCGCCTTGATTCTGGCGCCACCCAAGCCTATAAATAGATGAAGGGTTCGATTTTTTTTTGAAAAAATTTAGCCACTCTCTCTTGATAATTCTTCAGTCTTCTTCCTTTGCTTCTACATTTCCTTGTTTCCATTCCTGACCGGAAGTTTTCTTCTCTTTCACTTCATTTGTGTAACTACTCCTTTTAAACGAAATCATGTCAAGGTCTCGTCGTACTAATGAAGAGGTTCCTGAGGCCGCTCTGTTAAACACAGCGCCTCTTTCCGGCAGTGTAGAGGTGGAGATAGAAGAGGGCGATAGTCCTCTCACAGTGGAGGCGCTACTACTGAGGCATCTCCTGTCTCAGAGTGATTTCCTCAAAGATCCGCCCCCTACTCCGAACCCCGTACTTTCTGAGATGAATAAGTCTCACCTTGATGCCCTCCGCATAAAGTATGGTATTCCTGCCCACATAGAGATGACTCTAGCGGAGGGAGATTACGTTGACGTCCACATGCCTGGGTACTGTGCCTTCTATGAATATCCTTTTGTGATCGGCTACACCTTCCTCTCTTCCCTTTAGCGGACGAATTTTGCAGATTTTATCATGTTTATCCAGCGCAGCTTTCGCCATACACGCTCAAGGTGCTTCTGCTACTGACTAAGTACGTGGAGTTGGCAGAATGCGACGTCTCCGTCCATCATCTCTTGCACTTATTTTCACCTTGTTTCCTCAGGGGTACCATGGTGCACTTGAGACTTCGTGGTACAAAAGGGCTGGTGGTCAGGGCGGATGACCGGGCTAGCCGTAAGTTTTGGCACAAGTACTTCTTCATCAAGAACGAGCACGTCGTCTCTAACCCCGCCGGATTTCCAGAGCGGTGGAATAGAACTCGTAAGTATCGCCATTCATTATGTCCCCCCATCTTCTATAATTGTTGTAACTTTCGGTCACTTGTTGTTCTGCAGCTATGGGTCGCCCGCCCCACCTTATTGCGGGTCTTAGGAACTGGGTCGCTAGCCTGCTGCCCCATGCGGAGGAAACTCGGACTTGGTCTTCCTTCGTACAATGTTATGGCCCTAGGGTTTCCTCAGGTAAATTTCTGCCTTACTACCTTATAGGTCGTGCGATCCCACCTAACTACATGACCCTCTGTTACGACAGGTCGGGGAGCTTCCAGGCGGAGGGCGACAGTCCCTGCTTTTAGACAATCCATTGCTACCACGGACACACAATTTATTTTGTGCGAGTCTGTTCGGGAAGGTCGTCCTCAACTTCCTCAACATGGAGACTTATCTCGAACTGCGGCCATGAGGGAAGAGGCCTTATTGGCACCGGCCCCACATCCTGTTGATGAATCTTCTAATGGTGACGAGTCGTTAGAGAGGAAAAGGAGAAGGTTAGAACTGGGAAAGGGCATGGCCATTGAGGCCGACGGAAGTGGAGCATCCCGGACGGTCCCGGTGCCCACATTTATGGCCGACGCCATTTTGTCGGGGAGGTCTCCCTGGGTGGAAAGAGTTGTCCTGGGATCTGGTTTAGTGCGTTCTACTAAAAGTTGTGCGTCGTCCAATGTTGGAGGGCCTCGTGTCGAGGAGGACGGATCGGGTTCGGATATCTCCCTAGAGGATGTCGATGAATTTTTGGGTCGCCATACCCGTGTGAAGGTAAGGATGGACAGTTCTAACCGTCGTGTGGTAATTCCAAGGAGTTACAACTTGCTGCTGAATAGCGAGCAGGTTGCGTCGGCCCTTTCTCCTTTATGTGCCGCTCCTGAAAGCGAGACGCTTGGGACAATAAGTGACGCGGAGTTATCTCAGAAGGTCGTCGGTATGGCCTTGCAGGTAGGTTCCCTTTTCTTCTCTTTGTGTCGTGGGGTTGGTGTGGCAATGTGTGTTGTGTATTTTTTCTAACTCTGCTCTTCTCTTTTGTTAGACCCTTGTCCTGGAGGTGGAGAGAGAGCGTCGTGAATGGAGAAGGACGGGCCTCTATAAGAAGATGTCGTTGAAATATCATCAGTACCGTGCTAAACACCGGCCGATGTCTGATATCTATCATCAGGATCCCGAGTTTTAGGTGTTTCGCAAGGGACTTAAACAGCGGGAGGACCAATTGGAGCGTAGGGTAGAGGAGCTAAAGGAGAGGGACGAGGAGCTTGTGAGGGCTATCGCCCGTAATAGCGAATTGGAGGCCCTTCTTAAGGCGAAGGAGGATGAGCTTGAGTTGAGCCAGGGGGTAACGGCTTAGAACGCCGACTTACAGCTGAAGGTGGCCAGCTTGACCGCTGAGTTAAATGCTAAGGCAGTGGAGGTTGATGGTCTTAAGGGCGAGTTGAACGCCAGTGCCGATAAGTTCAACGTCTCATCCTTCAGCCGGTCAGGGCTCACCTCGTCGCTTGTACGAGTTGTAGGTCTATGCAGAGGCTCGGCTCGATGTGTATAAGGCTTTTCATGCCGAGGGCTGGGTGACGAAGGTAGAGGTTCAGGCGGTGCATGCCGAAGCGCGTGTAGCCCGTGAGTCGTGTGGGTACGACCCTCTCACTCCTAATGAGGAAGGTGTCAATTATGATGACGCGAATCACCTTGCTTCGGATTCATGGTATGAAGATGCTTACCCCGCTGGGGATGATGTGTACTTTTAATTTGCACTTCATCTTTTGCTTAGGAATTTTTGGCACAGGCCGTACTAGGGCCTGTTCTAGGGGCAAATGTAAATGATATTTTTGTTGTAATATAAACTCTATTTTGTCGGTTTGTCTATTCGTTGTTTCCTCTTTTGGTTATTGCATGACATTTGTGCCTCTATTGGGATGTTGCTTCGATTATCGTCGAAGTAGAATCCCATCATGGTTCGACCAAGGTTGAACTAATATCGATGGCCTTGGCCATTAGGATGTTGCTTCGACTGTAGTCGAAGTAGTATCCCGTCGTGATTCAAATGAGGTCGAACTAATGTCGATGGCCTTGGCCATTAGGATGTTGCTTCGACTGTCGTCGAAGTAGTATCCTATCGTGGTTCAAACGAGGTCGAACTAATGTCGATGTCCTTGGCCATTAGGATGTTGCTTCAACTATCATCGAAGTAGTATCTCGTCGCGGTTCGAACGAGGTCGAACTAATGTCGATGGCCTTGGCCATTAGGATGTTACTTCGACTATCGTCGAAGTAGTATCCCGTCGCAGTTCGAACAAGGTCGAACTAATGTCGATGGCCTTGGCTATTAGGATGTTGCTTCGACTGTCGTCGAAGTAGTATCTCGTCGTGGTTCGAACGAAGTCGAACTAATGTCGATAGCCTTGGCCATTAGGATGTTGCTTCGACTATCGTCTAAGTAGTATCCCGTCGTGGTTCAACCAAGGTTGAACTAATGTCGATGGCCTTGGCCATTAGGATGTTGCTTCGACTGTCGTCAAAGTAGTATCCCATAGTGGTTCGAACGAGGTCGAACTAATGTCAATGGCCTTGGCCATTAGGATGTTGCTTCGACTGTCGTCGAAGTAGTATACCGTCGTGGTTCGAACGAGGTCGAACTAATGTTGATAGCCTTGGCCATTAGGATGTTGCTTCGACTATCGTCGAAGTAGTATCCCGTCGTGGTTCGAATGAGTTCGTACTAATGTCGATGGCCTTGGCCATTAGGATGTTGCTTCGACTATCGTCGAAGTAGTATCCCATCGCGGTTTAAACGAGGTCGAACTAATGTCGATGGCCTTGGCCATTAGGATGTTGCTTCGACTATCGTCGAAGTAGTATCCCGTCGTGGTTCGAACGAGGTCGAACTAATGTCGATGGCCTTGGACATTAGGATGTTGCTTCGACTGTCATCGTAGTAGTATCCCGTCATGGTTCAAACAAGGTCGAACTAATGTTTTTTGGAAATTTTTCTTTCATACAATGGAGATTAGATTCCATACATACAATGGAGATTAGATTCCGCCCATACAATGGAGATTGAATTCTGTTCATACAATGGAGATTGAATTCTGTTCATACAATAGTGATTATATTTTCTGTGTTGTCC
This sequence comes from Nicotiana sylvestris, assembly GCF_000393655.2. Lineage (NCBI taxonomy): Eukaryota > Viridiplantae > Streptophyta > Magnoliopsida > Solanales > Solanaceae > Nicotiana > Nicotiana sylvestris. Next base: position 81,341,816 of record NC_091061.1, read on the forward strand.
CTGCATTACTTCGACCTAGAGATTGTATCGACAGACCGAGGTAATGAACAATGTTCTGATCTTCGGGGCGTCTCCTTCGCCTCCTCATTAAAAACCTCCCCGGGAAAACCCGATTGGGACAAAACCCGGGTGAGGGAAAAAGAGTACGACTTAGGTGACGTCTTTCAGAAGTGAAAGTACTTGAGGTGGGAGACGTTCCAGTTGTTTTGGGGTAGTTTCCCCTCCATCGTTTCTAGTTGGAATGCTCTTTTGTTTGCTACTGCCACAATGTTATACGGTCCATCCCAGTTTGTTCATAATCGTCCTTCATTTGGATCTTTTGATGCCTGTGTTTTGGCCTTGAGGACGTAGTCGCCAACTTTGAGTGATCGTACCTTGGCTTTCTTGTTGTAGTATCTTTCTACTTGCTACATTTGGGCTACCATTCTTACATGGGCCATGTCTCTTCGTTCTTCGGCTTCATCTAAGTCTTGTAGTCTACTTCCGTCGTTATCTGCCCCGCTTACGTTGGAGTATCTCAGGCTGGGTTCCCCGACCTCAACAGGTATGACTGTGTCGGTCCTGTAGACCAGTGAGTATGGTGTTTCTCCCGTGTTGGATTTTGGCGTAGTGCAGTATGCCCGTAATACTTCAGGTAGTAGTTCGGGCCATAGCCCTTTAGCTTCCTCGAACTTCCTTTTCAATAGGTTCAGTATCACTTTGTTGGAGGACTCGGCTTGGCCATTGGCGGCAGAATGATACGGCATGGAGAGTATCCGTTTGATGTGCCATTTTTTGAAGAACCCAGTCGTTCTTTTTCCAACGAACTAGGGTCTGTTGTCGCAGCTGATTTCCATAGGGATACCAAAATGGCATATAATATTTTTCCATATAAAGGCGATGACCTCCTATTCACGTACCTGAGCGTACGCACCTGCTTCCACCCATTTAGAGAAGTAGTCAGTTAAAACAAAAAGAAAACGTACCTTTCCTCGTCCTGCTGGCAGAGGGCCGACTATGTCCATCCCCCATTTTATGAAAGGCCATGGCGAAGTGATGGAATGGAGGAATTCTCCTGCTTGATGTATCATAGGGGCGTACTTTTGGCACTGCTCGCATCTTCGAACATAATCTGCGGGTTCTTTTTTCATGGTAGGCCAGTAATAGCCGGCAAGAATGAGGCATCAAACGAGGGCACGATTTCCTGTATGGGCGCCGCAGTGACCCTCGTGTACTTCTTCCAGTACTTGACTTGTTTGGTGTGGTCCAAGATATTTGGCTAGGGGGCCCCTAATGTTATCTTATAGATGTCGTGATTTACTAGGTTGTATCAGGTTGCCTGCACTCGGAGTTTCTTGGCTTCTTTTTTGTCTTGCGAGAGTGTTCCATCCTGTAAATAGGCTACAATGCGGTTACGCCAGTCCTAAGTTAGGTTCATAGAAAGTACCTCGACGTGGTCTATGGCTGAGTGAAGGAGGGTGACCACGTTTTCTCTGCTAATATTCTTGGTGGCCGCAGCTAATTTGGTGAGGCCATCTGCTTCAATGTTCTATGCCCTATGAATCTGATCGAGGCGGCATTCGTCGAACTCCGACAGCAGTTTTTGGATTTCTGATTGATACCTCTATAGTGTCTGCTCTTTGATTTGGAAAGTCCTGGTGACTTGATTTACAACGAGTTGAGAGTCGCAGTGGAGTATGAGTCGTCGGGCACCGTATTTGAGGGCTAACTTCAAACCTGCAATCACAACCTCATACTCGGCCTCGTTGTTAGTCATCTCGGGGCATCATGTGGACTGGCGAATTACTTTGCCTGTAGGGACTTCGAGGACGAGTCCTAGTCCCGATCCCGAGGCATTCAAAGCACCATCGGTGTAGAGGGTCCAGAGGTCGGTATATGCGGAAGCGCGAAACGCTTCTTGTTCCGCCTCGAGCAATATTTCTGCGCTGAAGTCAGCGGCGAAATCGGCGAGCACCTGTGACTTAATGGTAGTTCGTGGTTGGTATGTTATGTCGTGCTTGCTTAATTCTATGGCCCATTTGGCAAGTCTGCCTGAGAGCTCAGGTTTATGCAGGATATCTCTTAGGGGGAAGGTTGTTATCACTTTTATGGGGTGACATTGAAAATACGGTCTAAGCTTGTGTGAAGCTATGACTAGTGCCAGAGCTAGTTTTTCAAGGTGAGGGTACCTTGTCTCGGCATTTATTAAGGTTTTGCTGATATAGTAAATAGGAGACTGTGTACCTTTGTTTTTGCGGACCAAGACTGCACTAACTGCGATTTCAGACACTGCCAAATACACAAGCAGACACTTACCCGGGTCCGCTTTGACGAGTAGTGGCGGTGAGGACAGGTACGCTTTTAGTTTCCTCAGGGCATCGACGCATTCCTCGTTCCATTGTAGCACATTGTCTTTTCTCAGTACATTGAAGAACTTGTGACATCTGTCTGAGGATCGTGAAATTAATCTCGACAAGGCGGCTATTCACCCTGTTAGCTTCTGTACATGTTTCTTGCTGGTCAGTACATCTAGTATTGTGTCGATGGCTTTGATTTGATCTGGGTTGACTTCAATTCCCCGTTGTGATACGAGGAAACCTAGGAATTTTCCTGAGGCCACGTCGAAGGCGCACTTCTCCGTATTCAACTTCATCCCGTACTGCCTCAAAATCTTGAAGGCTTCTTTTAAATGGCTAATGTGGTCTTACTTTTTTGTCAACTTTACCAGCATATCATTGATATAAACCTCTATGGTCTTGCCGAGCTGTTCCTTAAACATTTTGGTGACTAACCTCTGGTAAGTGGCCCTGACGTTCTTGAGTCCGAACGACATCACTTTATAACAATAAGTTCCTTGGTGAGTGATGAAAGTCGTCTTTTCTTGATCCTCTTCGGCCATTAGAACTTGGTTGTAAGCGGAGTAGGCGTCCAAGAAACTCAGCAATTCGTGCCCTGTTGTCGCATCGATCAGCTGGTCGATGTGGGGTAACGGGAAGGAGTCTTTAGGGCATGCTTTGTTTAGATCGGTGAAGTCCACACACATTCGCCATTTCCCATTTTTCTTTTTGACCATGACCACATTGGCGACCCATTAGGGGTATTTCGATTCTCTGATGGAACCGTTGGCGAGTAATTTATCCACCTCTTCGCTGACCGCTTCATTGATTGCGGCATTGAACTTTCTCCTCATCTGTCGTACCGGTGGATAGAGTGGATCGACATTTAATCTATGCGTGGTGATGTCCTTTGGGATCCCTGGCATATCTGAGTGGGAAAAGGCAAATAAATCGGCATTGTTAGTTAAGAATTTATGATACTTACCTGGCTCCGAGAAGTTGTGCCCTATGTAAGCCTTTTTTGTGTTGTCAGCGTCGTCCAATTGGACTGGGTTGAGGTCCTCTATAGTTGCCTTCCAGGCTTCTACAATGTCTGGGTCTTTGATGGCCTCTGTTGATGGGTCGGGTTTAGTTCCTGACATGGCTGATTGTTATGCCTCCGCACTTGCACCTTTCAGTTGTTTGGTATGCGTGCAGTCTTGGACGATCCGATAGCATTCTTGGGCGTGCGTGGCTCGCCTCAGATGCTGAATATTCCCCACGGGGTGGGAAATTTGATCACTTAATAGAATCTTGAAGAAACAACTCGCATGGTGTGTATCCATGGGCGTCCTATGATGGCATTATAGGTTGTTTCCTGGTTCATAACGTGGAATGTAGTTTCCAGCGTGACTCCCCCTACTAGGACAGGAAGCATTATTTCCCCGGATGTCCGCTCTACTGCATTGTTAAAACCCGTTAGTATTATGCAACGCGGTATTATTTTATCCTCGAGCCTCATTTGCATGAGGAATCTCGGGTGAACAATACACGCGCCGCTTTCGTCGTCTACCATGATTCTTTTTACATCTGTATCAGTGATGTGTAAAGTTATAACCAAAGTATCATAGTGAGGGAAACACAAACCGTCTGCATCTGACTTATCGAAGATGATACTGTCTTCGAGGTCATCGTACCATTCGTGGGCGACCGTTCGTTTGAGTTTGTGCGTGGTGGTGAACTTTACGTGATTGATTACTGCATCATCGCCGCCGCCAATGATCATTTGTATGGTTCGCGCAGGCGATGGTGGCTTTGGGGGTCCTTGAGATGGGTCATGCCCTCGGGCGAAGTTGGCTCTCCCTTTGTCGCTCAACAGTTCTTTCAGATACCTCTGGTTCAGTATCCTGACTACTTCTTGGCGTAGGCCTATGCAATCCTCGGTCTTATGTCCTTTTTCTTGGTGGAATTCGCAGAGGATGTTGGGGTCCGATTTCATCTTTTGCGGTCATTGTACCTTTATGCCCAACTTCTCCAGTTCGTACACTATCTCTGAGGGGGAAACATAAAAATGATGAGCAGATAATAGTGGAGGCATACCTCTTTCATTTCGAAGGGGTGCGGGGTGTGCCGTTGCAAAGCTTCTGCATGTCGAGGAGGGGGTGCGCTGGGTGTTCGAATATAGGGCTGGTGCCTTTCTCGGTTGAATCATGGTGGTTGATCCCTTCGCCCGTCATTACGTCGATCTCTCCTTGCCTCGATCTGAACTGACGTTAATCGCTAAATCGTGCCATTCAAAGCGTCTTCATATGCCCTTACCTCGGCGCAATAGGCATTATGGATCTCTTCCCATGTGGTGGGGGGTACTTCATGAGTCTGTTGAGCAATTTTTTGGTTGCCTTCGACCCGTTCCTGTTTAACCCATTCTGAAAGGCTGCCACTGTCATCCCTTCTGACACATTTGGAAGGCTCATCCTTACTCTGTTGAAACAAGCCAAGAAATCCCGAAGTCCTTCGCCCGTCGTTTGCCTGACTACGAAGATATCATTGACCCTAGCTTCAGCCTTCTTCGCCCCTGCGTGAGCGGTGGTTAATTTATCCACCATCTCTTCAAATGTTGATATTGATCGCATTGGTAGCTAGGAATACCACATCAGTGCTCCCCCCGTCAAAGTCTCGCCAAACTTTTTTAGCAACACAGATGGTACTTGTTCCTTTGACAGATTGATTCCCTTTACCGCAGTAACATAATGGACTAGATGATCATCCAGGTCTGTGGTTCCATCGTATATTTTCAAGTATGGCAGCATCTTGAAAGTTTTCGGAATAGGATGAGGGGAAGCCCCTTCACTGTATGGTTGTTCGACTAATCGGCCAACATCGCGTTTTGGCAGTAGCTTAGGGGCACCTGGTATTTTGTCAACTCTTTTCCTGATGCTCTTTCATTTGATCACAGAGCGTCTTGTTCCCATTTTCCTTCTCTTCCACTTTCTTTAAGATGGTTACGAGCGCATCGCCACCTGCATCAATGACAGTGCGGGTGTTGCTCGTTCGTGTAGTGTTTGGTTTGCTAATGGTAGTTGCGATTTCTGTAGGTGGTAGGTCTTCGACATTTCCTTGAGGGGGTTTTTTGAGCATGTTGCTCAGAGCGCTTGTCAACCATTCCTTTAATAGTTTTTTGACTGCTGGTGGTGTTTCTCCCGCCGTGGACGTGGAGGCTCCCCTTTCGCGCAGGACCGTTAGATCTCCATGTGGAGAAGGTGAGATTTCCCCCTCCGGTGTAACCCCTTGGTGTTGTATTCTCGATGTCTTCTCTATCAGCTTCGTTGAGGGAGTTCAGGAGGTTGTTTGAGACATCTGCTATCATCTTCAACCTCGCTTCTTTCTCCGCCATTGTTGTTTTTCACGGGGTTTGAAGATTAGTGATTGTCGCTTTCAAGAACCTAGATGAGAACTATGATTTCAGCTATGGAAATCCCCATAGACGACGCCAAATTGTTTGACTCAAAAGATATGAAACTCTTTTTAAGCAAATTAATCAATGATGAAGGGGTAAATCTTAGCCGAAAATAATAAACTCTAGGATGATAATAGTAGAGAGATGATAATAATAGAGAGATGATAATAGTAGAGAGCTATAAATAAATCTTTTTCATTCAAGGATCGTGATTCTCCCCAAAAAATCCCCCTTTTTACAAGGCTTTCATCCTTCTTATATACTGAGGAGTTTTCCCTAATCATAGGAACGACAAATTAAGAAATATCGAAGGTATATTCCCTAGATCCCCTAATATGCCGAATCTACTGCCGATGCGGTAATGTCTCTCCTTCTGCCACAGGGTCGTATCCCTCTGTCGACTCGTAGGTGTTCGGCCGTTTATCGTGCTCACTGTAGGTCGTGGTCGATCAAATTCGGACCCATGCACCTTAACCCCTACAATTAACCCAATTGTAGCTACCCCTTTTCCAGACTATAAACTCTTGAAAATTATTTATCTACAATTATACTTCTCGAAAGCAATAGAAGATACAATTACAGAACAATGACTCAACCTAACCAACTAAAGAACTTAAGCAGCTTCATCTTCGAGGATAAGTTCTTTTGTTGCTTAGTTGGAATACTTGAAAATACCTTCTTGATATGATTGATATTTGCCAAGAATAATTTCTTGAAACTATGTGGATAGCATTAGCTTTCAATAGCAGCAACATAACGCTTAATATACGAGTGAGGTTGGCCAAAAACTTCTTCAATTAATACTCCAAAACCTATAATATTTCGGTTAATACAAACTCTCATCTATGATTTGGTTTCCTTATTTGTTTTCAAATCAGCACGATTTTCCTTTTGTCGCATTCCTTTCCTTCTATGTAAGTGTAATAATATTAATAAAATCTCATTGACCAAGAATTCCTCTTGCCGACATAATACTTATAGCGGACATAATAAATACTTCAAAGAATTCGACTTGTATTAGGAATCAGTTTCTTCCTTCATATCAATACACTCTAAGAGACCTATAGCATGTTTGGTCAAGCTTCTCAAGACAAAAAAGTGCTTTTTTTTTTCAAAAGTGCTTTTTTTTTCAATTTGAGGTGTTTGGCCAAGCTTATTTGGGAAAAAAAAGTGCTTTTGGGAAAAAGCAGTTTCAGAAAAGTAGAAAAAAGTAGTTTCTTTCCAAAAGCAGAAGCAGAAGCAGTTTTGGTTTTTCTTCTTACCTAAAATACCCTTAACAAAATATAGTATATACCAAAATAACCCTTAAACCTAATACTTAGGATATTAATTTATAAATATTTCTTCTTATTTTTAGGAAACTTTCTAATATATAGTGTCTTTAGGGGTGAATGCTTTTATATTTGTTGAAGGAATTTTAATATATTTAACTTATATTAAAAGAATTAAGTACTTTTTAATTTTATTTTCATATTTTACTTAAATAAAATGATTTTTTTAATTATTGCATGTAATAACAAAATTTTGATATTATTTATTTACTTATAATATTAATTATTAAGTAAATCTATTCATGTCCTTATTCGTAATTTGACACTTAAAAGCACTTTCTAAAAAGCTTGGTCAAACACAAATTATTTCTCAAAAGTGTTTTTCAGACTAATTAGCCAAACACAAACTGATTCTCTCCAAAAGTACTTTTTTCAAAAGCACTTTTCAAAATAAGCTGATTTCTCCAGCTTGGCCAAACAGGCTACTAATTTTTTCACAACTATTTGTTAATCATTAAAACTAATATAAGCTCGGCTCAATAAATTTTTCCTTTTGATAATGACAAATCCATATGCAACTTAGCTCAAACTTCCCACATACCTATGTGTAGTCCCCAGCTTAAGAACCAGATTAATCATTAATAGAACCTGCTTGATCAGCAGCATTGACTTTTGCAAAATGTCTGTTCTCGCATAAGTCTAGGGATTCACCTCCTATTCATTAGAATTCTATGGATGGCTAGGCGTAAGAACTAGATTGGTTCAACATTTTTCCTGGAAATAGACATTTTATGATCATAGTTAAACATTTCAACAAGTACATAGAGACATAGAGACCAAATTAATTGATCAATATATGTGCACATCCTTAATTTTTGCTTTTTGGTATCATCAAAAACTAAAATGTCAGTAGATCCATAAGTGAATAATTAACTATATCAAACTTATGACAACTCAAGTTACACTAACATGCACATAAACAAAGATCCCAAACATTTAATCTAAGGATATTATCCATTTTTGAGAACTCATCGAACCAAAAAGATTTCATTAAACTTTGTACCAATTAAGAATGAAAAGACCCAAACTAACAAAAAATTATAAAAACCTACTAACATTACCACATACAAAGAAAGACAAAATGCAAAATGAGTAACAACAAATAAACTTGTCTTAGTAGAAGGAACTAGGTTTTGACTGGGCTTAAGAAGGGACTAGAGACGAGGTTCACTTGCTAGATGAGGGTAAAGTTTGCGTAAGCCCCAACAACTTTTCAAGGCGAGCCGTGGCAGCTTCTTAATCTTTCTGCATTTTCTCCATTAGCCGCTTATGCTCATCCTTGAAAGAGGCAATCTCCTCATTTAGCTTTTATTCTCTTCCTTGGCATCTTTTAGATCAAGCTGTTGCTCTTATCACCTGGTTCTTTCTCCAGAAGGTCACACTCTTGAAGTGTTGCTCTATCAAACATGTCCTTTTTGGTCCCTTTTTTTCTACTCCCAATATAATGAGATCTTAAAGTGAGCAAATACTTAAGTAACCAGACGTCACATAAGAAAGTGTGTGCTATCTTTTTGATGGATTTGTTTCCCTAGCTCTGTGCATGATCGTGTATGATGGCAACTTGAACAACATGTTCTTATCAAGCACCTCTATCACCGCCATATCTGGGGCAGTAGCCTCATTCCTTCTTTATGGTACAGGCATCACACACTTGTTCACAAATTCGTACAATAATTTCATAACCCAAAATCCCATCAAGTCGAATGTCTTCAAAAATAAAATTGAGCTTCAAGCCCAACAATGGTAGGAACATGGAAGACCTTCAGCTATTTGACAGCATGTTGACGGCTCGAGTTAATCCGACAAATTTCACTTATACAACGCTGTTGAGTGATGGTCTTGCAGGGGAAGCAACTCATGTTAAAGTAATTATTTCTGGGATTGCACCAGATTTGCCCTTGTACAATGCGCTGCTCGACATGTATTCTAGTTGTGGTGATAGTAAAGCAGCTTTGAAAGTCTTCGGAAAAATAAAGAAACCAGATCTGGTATCTTGGAATTCAATGATTTCTGGATATGCAAACAATGAAGATGGAGAGATGGCAGAAGGTAAAAGAGACGGAGAATTGGAGGAAGGTAAAATGAGGAAGAAGAAGTGCGGGTAAATAGTTTGGGGCAGGAATAGTAAATAGTTTGGGTCCGGGCATTAAAGGGTAATTAGTTTGGAATTAATGGATATAAAGTGAGATTTTCTCAATTGAATTGGCTAATGAGAATTTAGCTATTTGGTACTAAGTCTGTTTACCCTAAAAATTAGATAACAATTAAATTTATAATGTGGTTTTAAAAACATATGATTTCACCTAATACGAATTGATGAATATGAATATTAATAATGGAAATTGACAATAAGATAAATCAAATTAGTGTTTGAATGAAATTCAACCCTTGAACTTGAGTACTCTCGGACAAGTCCGAAAACTAACTAGACCGTGCTATTTTCACCTTGTTTTCCTTAACGAACTCAAAAGAAGCCACAACTTTTAAACCATCTTAAACCTTATCCATAAGCTAAATTGAAAATGCTCACTAATGAAGATGGAGAAACTGAAGCTGGGAACACTACTAGTTGTATATTATACTTTTTTCTACTTTATTTTGAAACGAACTGGCTCTCTATAATTTGTGATTGTTTATGGCTATTGTTCTTCTCCCTCAGTTTAAAATATAATGGCAGAAAACTATCTAGTCTTAATTGGGACATTGATTTTTATTATCATCGTCAAACGGAAAACTTTTTGACTCCATCATTATTATAATAATGTATTATATATGAAAAATAGGAGTTATATTTTGTGGCTTATTTGTGCCTTAATTTAAACAATAAAACAAAGCTTTTACTACAAAAGTCATATTTAATCTAACTAAGTCGTTTGACCCAAAGATAATGTAACAAAATTAAATAGGTACACTTCAAGAATTATTTATGTCATTTATATTTAATTTATACACTCGTTAGATTGCTTTTGAAAGAACTCATCAAAGTATAAATATATGAAAGGCTCATTGGAATTTGAAAGCTTAACCCAAGTTCAATTTATTTTCCGGCGGGCTATGAAGGGAAGGGAAACTACCTGCTATCTCTATTTATAAGTAGCTCGTTATAAAAATTGATCAATTCATTACTAATATTAGCCAATTAACTATTTGTAGCAAAAAATATCAATTTTTTGCTTTTTCTTGAGTGGGTTTTATTAAAATAAATTGGTACATCTTAAGGAGCTTCGATCTCAGTTTTGGGATAGTCTGGTGAAGTTTTGAGGTGGTTTGAATTGAAAATTCGAAATAAAAATTGAACATGATAAAATTTGATATGTGTATCACAATGTGTATCACATATGTACCATATTTATATCAATTGTGTATCATATGTATATACATGTATACCTATGCATGAGATACATGTGTGATACGTGTTTGATACACGTGTCGCAGAAGAATTTTTTAAAGTCGATTTAATTACTTTGACACAAAACCAGTACAAATCATCTCCAATCTTCCTCAAATTTTGTATATTGACTTATCTATGTGTTTTCAAGGAATTTCAACTATACCCATTCAAAAAGTTTCTTTTTTGTTTAGATTTTTGGAATATTGTATATTTTTTTTATGTATTTCATCACCTTATTTGCTACCTCATCTATGAAATTTTCTTTCCGTCTTGCATCTAATGTTGCTAGTCACGCTTAAAAATATGGAAGGTGATTTTTGCATGCGATTCTTTGAGAGAAAGAATATTATTTATTTGGTTTTTCAATTTTTATATGTGCTTGGATAGTTTTGGCTAGTCTATGACGAATGGCTAGAGATTGGTAAATTAAGACTTATTTGGGACATTTGTGTAAATTTCTCAAAGAATAAGGAATTTTTACACTATATAATTGCCCAACCGAAAAAATAAGTGCCAATATTCAATATGTGTATAATTAGTATATAATATATGTATATTGACTAGCAACACTACTAGAAATGGGCCTACGGCAACGGTTTTTAAGCAACGATTCACAAACCGTTGCAATAGACGGGTACAACCGTTACAAGAGGATTGGGATGATATCAGCACACTTTAACTATACAACCGTTCCAGTTGTATTGGAACCGTTGCCATAGAGTATTTTACCGCAACGGTCTGTGCACCGTTCCAATAGACCGATTTATTGGAACGGTTCTTAAATTATTTATTTTTATGGGAACGATTTTCATTCCCATTCCCTCTTCACTTTCCCCCCAAAAATTTGGTAAACCCGCCAAATGAACCCCATTTTTTTACTTTTTATTTTTTGATTAATTTTAATAATATAAAACTTAAAACTATAATCTTTATTTTTCCTTTTCACAGCACACTCACCTGCACGCTAGAACGAGACCATCTCCAAAATCATCTCAAAATTCATTCCTCAAAATCCTCTCTTTAACTCCTAAAATCCAAATTCAGAAATAGATTCATCTCAAAATCCTCACTTTCCCTGTAGATTCATCCCAAGGATAGACCAAAATTCCCAAATTCCAAAATCTATTTTATGGTCGATTCGAAGATGCTGTCCAAACGAAGCTAGATTTTTGTGAAACAAGCCGATTTTTGATTGTAGAGGTTCTTAAAAAAGGGAGATTGTTGTTGCATGTCTTTTGATTATTCAGAGAGGTATGTTAATCTCATTCTTTTTCTTCACCTAGGTGTTGTTGGAATTACGCTTTCAATTTTGGTTTATTTCTTGTGCTTTTTTATTTCAGTATTGTTTCTTAATATTTGATTAGTTTGGTTTGATGTAATTTTATTTCTTTCTCCTTTTCTCTGTTACATTGGTATTCTTTTCTATATGTATATGTAATTGGAGCCGGAAGTAGCTTTTATTTAATACTAGGTAATATTATTGAAAATGGGAGAAACGATGTTTTCCTAAAATCGATATAATTTAAAGATGTAAAAATGATATTGGTGTAAAAATGATGTAATTTAAATGTATTCTATTTCAACGTTCTGCTCGTTGAAATTCTTTAGCATCCCATGTTTTCCTTGAAGCTATTTTTGATGTTATTTCTTAATATGTTCCGAACTTATTATCTTATATCTACTTCCTTCATATTACAAGAATATGCCATTTATTAGAAGTTAAAAATAATTTTGAAAATATCTGTATGTCGACGGGAAGCAATTGTTTTTCCCTTTGTGGATGGCAATTTGGGTGAACTGTTTAAAGAAATACTTTTTTAGTGAAAGAGTCTTTAAGTGAAATGAAGTGTAGAAACAGAGTAAGAAAAGATGAGTCTAATGTTGTGGTGTTTGAAAATTTGGGTGCTGTGTATTTGGAGGAATTATTGAGTTCCTCGGAATGGTGAAGCATGCTTCCTACCTACACTTTGTGATATTTTTCCCCAATAGTGATCTCATGCCTACCTTTTCTCCATATACAAAAAAGAGGATCTATTCTTTTGCTAGCTTTGTCAAGGATTGAGGATAAAGTTGTCACATTTACATTTCCAACACATAGGCTTGTATCAGGAGATTTAAAAACCTGAACAGAATGTAAAGATTGTGAACAGAACAGAATATTCAACACATAGGCTGATATTCATCTGTTCTTTATAGAATTATGACTAACAGAATGTAAAGATTTAAAATCTTGAATAAAATCTGAAAATGACCATCTTACCTTCGGCCATGAATTTAACATGAGTCAAGTCTGCATTTCCACCCATGAAAATCATGATTTTATGTTAAATTGGTTGCTTGGTTTTACCAATAAACTCTTCATCACAATGTTGTATTTAAGTGAATAAGTTGTCGAAGCTGCATGGAAATGTCTAATTTAAGCATTGCATTTTTTTTTTGGATTATCTCTTTGGAATCTAGAGCTTATTATTTAGGAGAACACATGGTCTATTTTAATTACATGCCTTCTTTTTCTTTGTGGGTTACAGATATCTAATCTGGTCCAGATTTGGTTTCAACGGCCAAAAGACATTGTTCGAAAGTTGGTATCAGGAGATTTAGACCTTGGCATCATTGGTGTCGACACAATCAGTGAATATTAGCTGGTACGAACTAAGTGTTTCAGCTTATTTGTCCATAAGAAGCATAAAAAAGAGCCAATTATGATCCAAACAACTCAGAGACAACTCTACCATTCCCAAATTTCATAAACTTGCACAGTAAGTACCCTTGGACTCGAATCACCATCACGGACAGTCTACTTCCTCCCAGTAGTGCAAGTTTTCATTAAATATACCTGTAGAGAGTATTTGTACTATCAAGTACTGTGCGATGCCTATACTTGTACTATCCTTTTTGCATATTTCTTTTTTTGCTCCTGCTGTATTTTGTGGATGCAATACTTCCTGAGATAACATAGCATCATATTGCATTGCATCTTCAGCCCAGATTGCAGTCCTCGTGTCCAGAATTGTACAGCAAAAAAGGTGTTGCCCATGAGTCCATGCCTGCATATTTCTGCTGCTTTTTGCTTCCATTTCCTGTAGCCTTCATCTGATTCTTGTTGTAGCCTTTGTGCATGAAATCTTAACATGTTTTGGAAGTTCACATACTACATAAAGCTGGAGTATTGATATTTCCTTCCAAAATGGCTCGCTTTTTCCTTGAACGTGCCCAATCCAGAGCTTCTTTATATTTAAGCTTAAGCAATTCCATGGTTTCATTCTCATGCTTGTGCATGTCACCTTTCCTTCTTCAAGCATACTAGTGGTCTTGTTGTTAATGCTTTGATAACTTATTTTTTATTTAAGTTTCTGAATTTGACAGGAATTTGAATAGTCATGAATCAGGAAGGACACTCAAGTAAAAACAAAAAAGCTAAAAATTGCATTGCAGCCGGATCACTTGCATCTTTGCTGAACCAAAAAGTTTCATCATTGAAAACAAAAAAAATTGTTCAATCTACAAGGACAAATGACAAGCATCATCTGAATTTAATTGAAAAACAACTTCCGCAATTAGGATCTCAAGTGCAAGAACAATTGTTGCAACTACCTCAGCCTTCTACTTCTCCTCCAACACAAAATGTACATGAACATGTGCAACAAAAGTCACTGAACTCTACCTCTCTTGCATCACAAGCAATACGTGAACAATTGCAGCAACTGCCACTAGATTCCACCACTCGTACTTCACAAACGGTACATGAACAATTTGAGAATTCTTGCAATCATGAAACAAACAAACAATCCGAGGAACAAGGCAAGAACATATAAATTTTATTTCGTTAAATTAGCAAACAATATGGACGTGATATATGGTGATTATTCTTACTTAATATTAATGCAGGTCCTTCTGACGAAAAAAGAAAAAGAGGAAAAACTTTGATGCCAAGTATTCATGGTAGGAAAGAGCGCAAGCTAATTGTGCTAAACGAGAACAATCAACATATAGGTCCTACTAGTGATGTTGTAGCAGAGTTGGGTAGCTTCCTCGGCACATTGGCAAGGAATGCGGCCTTTTGTCCTCTTAATGTGTTAAATTGGAGAAAACTTCAAACAAAAGAAGATATGTGGATATATATCAAGGTTTGAAGTTCGCAATATTCTGTGTAGATATTTCATATTTTTACACTAACCTAACTGTACCAAATTAAATTTGTAGGGAAAATATGATATTCCTGTTGCTGCAAAAAGGTGGGTTTTTGATTCGATTCAGAATGCTTGGAGAAAGTATAAGAATCAACTATTTAACGACCATTATAAACCCTATGAGAATGACGAGCTTCGAATGGAGAAAAGGTCGGTTGATGTTCCTGAATCTCAATTTAGGGATCTTCTTAATTATTGGAACTCTGATGCCTACAAGGTAAAACTAAGTACTGTCCCATGATTTGCTGAGAATGTCTGGTTTATGTTTAATTAGAAATCACTTTATTATTTTTATACATCAAATGCACTTAGGTTACATGACCTAGTGCAAATTTTAAGCTTGATTTGAATCTGTTGGGACAACTGAACTTGACAACTTTGTATTTATTGGCCGATTTGCAGAAAATGTCCCAAACCAATACCGAGAATCGCAAAAAGTTGAAATATCCACACACTGCTGGCAAAAGAAGTTTTGCTCGAATATGTGAGGTTTGATATTTTTTTTCTTATTATTATTCTTTTAAATATGAACTTATTAACTTTAGTCCAAGATATTTTTATACCACTTTTTATATAATCAGGAAAAAAAGAAAGAAACTTCTGAGCCTCTATCAAGCAAGAACATCTTTGTGGCTACGAGAAAAAGAAAAGTTGATCGAGTATACAAGGCCTCGTATGCGGATACTCTTAATAAAATTGCACGAGTTATTAATTTAAAGTTTGTTGTTATCATTTGTCTGTTCTTAGTTATTGACTCAGTGTCATATACTTTCTGATTTAATAATGACTCAATTTGGTCTTGTAGGCTGAAATAAAAAGACTACAATCAACATAAGAAAGTGAAGATGGCAGTCAATCAGTTGATGCATTTGCATCAGTCATGGGACCTGAGCATCCAGGTCGCCTAAGATTGTATGGACGTGGGGTTACCAAGACTTCCTTAAAAAGAAAAGTGGGAGATTTTGGACCCTCTTTAAGTTCTACTGATGAGGTGATGCAGCAAAAATTGGAGAAAATGGAAGAAAGGATGCAGCAAATATTGTAGGAAAAGTTCAATGCACAAAAAGATGCCATGGAACTACAAGTTGCAGTTAACATCATTTCACAACTTAAGCATATGAATCCATATTTACGGGTTGATCCCAGCATGCTAGGTTTCAATGCTCGTTCACCTAGAGAAGCTTCCTCTGCACAACAAGCTGTTTTGCAACTAATCAATCGCCTATCTACTGGGAGTAATAATCAAGGTCAGTACGTCTATCTTTGTTTGTTTCTTGCTTTCTTCTTCTCTTCCTTCTGCTTCTTTTTTAAAGTTTCACTTAAACTTATTCGGATTAGCTATAACCTTTTATAAAGAGAATAATTGGCTTATAATATCAACACATGTTGCTTCCTCACACATGTTGCTTGCTCTTTATCTTGGTTTTCTGTACAAAGCCATCTATTGATTGGCAAAAGCAACATCTATTGTGTGGTTGGCTGGTTTTTGTATCTTTGGAACCTAAATCAATTAATCAGTCAACTACGTTTCAGTTACAAACTAGTTGGGTTCAACTCCATACTTCACTGGTGACCATTTGTTTCAATTGCTTACCATTTGCTTTTTTTCTTTTCTTTCTAAATCCTCATAGTAGACTCTCTAGATTGAAGGCTTTTGTCAACTAGCTATAGTTGCGCTTCTGTTAACTCTTCTCTCGTTTTTCCTTTGTTACATTGGTTTCAAGAAAGATTTATAAGGGCATTCTTCAAAAGGATGCAAAATTTGCCTTTTCTTGTTGCTTATGTTGTGTTTAACTAGTTTCAATGTTTGATATGGAAATGGAAAATGAAAATAACTAATTGAACAGTTTGTTAAGCTGAAGAAAGTCATCTGGTGAAACACTGTTACTGTGTCTGGAAGGAAGTGAATAAGAGAAGTATTATATAAGCTTTCGGCAATGTGGTAAACTAATGAATTAGGAAAGATGAAGATAATATTATTAGGTATCAGTGGCTAGTTTTTTAAGTTGTGAATTCCTAGTTTGGAATTCTATTAAAGTTTCTTTTGCTTTTTTTTTTCAAGAGAGCAATAGGACTTATGCTATAACATAAACACCATCAAAAGATTTGCATGATTTTCCTTTTCTGCTTCAGCTGCCCTCTTCAACTTGGCTCCGATGTGTCGCGCATTTGTATGCTCGATACGCAGCTTGCCATAGGCATTGAATGATTTCATCTCATCTGTGACCTTGACAAGGTCAACAGTTGGTTGCTCCCTAGTAATAGGCATGTATGAACCCTGGACCTGGGTGGCAGTAGCAAGTTCCTATGCACTAGAATCACCAACCTTGACTTTCTTAGCACGCCTTGGGAAGATGACAAGCTTAGTTGTTCCTGCGGCGATGATCAACAGCAATGCCAATGGTTGGTGCTAGTTTCTTGGGAATACCAGCTACTTTCAGTTCTTCAAGAGAAAATTCCCTCCCAGCCCGGACTTTCATGTTGTATTTCAGTGTTTGTCCATGAAGAATAGGTCGAAGTGATCCCGCAGTTGGCCTAGGGAAAATCTTCACAGCCTTCTGCTGTCTAGCAGCACGTCTCCTTGTTTTTCTAGCTGGCTGGTTGAACCAAGTCCTTACATAGTTTTGCCAATGCTTCTTGAAGTGCCCATTGGGTATAACATTGTTGTGCTTCATCTTTTACTTGGTTAGCTACTGATTCTGGAGGCTTTGGGAGTACAAAGTCTTTTGATTCTTACACGGATTTAAAGACAACCAATTACTTGTTGTCATCTCTGACTTGTTTTTGAAAAACTTTGTGCTTTAAGATTTTTACTGGATATAAGATTGTTTCATCCTAGCGAAAAGAACTGAAGACTTAGAGATCGACATTCTAGTACATTTGAAAACTTTGTGTTTTATGCATTGTTTATGGACCATACCCATTCTTATAATGACAAACCAACTCTTGAAGGATAATGACTTTATTTATCCTCTTTTGTAGGTGGAGCAATTGAAGAAAGGGAAGATGGAGATTGTGAAGATCTAGACCTTACTTAAGAACTTTGAATTATTTTCCATGTTCTAGGAATCTTTTGTTATCAACATTTGAACTAACTCTTGAAGTGTTGATGTAAAACTTATGTGATTGGGTTAAAATATTTTGGTTTTATGGAGTAAGTGTTGATGTAAAACTTATGTGATTGGGTTAAAATATTTTGATTTTATGGAGATAATATAGATTATGAAGAGTTTTATCTTTTTATTTATATAAATTTCAGGTTATTACAAATTTTATATATCTAAATATTCATTTACAGCCAGGGCGTAATAGTCTAATAGAACCGTTCCAATAGGTCTTGCAAACCGTTCCAATAGGTATGACAAATTGCTCCAAAATAGTTTACAAGAACCGTTCCAATAGGTATTCAAAACCGTTCCATTAGGTCTTACAAATCGTTCCAAAATGTGCAACAAACTGACACAATAGTAGTTAAAACCGTTGCAAAAGAAATAAAACCGTTACAGTAGCGTAATGAAACCGTTAGAATATTTGTAAATAAACGTTGCAATAGCTTAAATAACCGTTGCAACATATTATATGGTAACGGCTGCCAACCGTTGCTATAAACTATATGGCAACGGTTTGTAACCGTTACAACTGGAAAGAAATACTCGTTGCTTCAGATAGAGGAACAACCGTTGCGATAGATATACCTTAAGCAACGGTTTGGGTAATCGTTGCAAGAACCTTTACTCTAGATCTACTGGCACGACAGCGTATGTAACGGTTGCTAAACCGTTCCAATAACTCTATGGCAACGGTTTACCTCTCTGTTGCAACTGTTTTACGGCTGTTGCAATAGGCTCATTTTCCAGTAGTGCAAATGTTAAATTTAATCGGGTGACCAAATGTATAGTTTCCTTAAGGTAATGGTATTTCAAAATTCAAAGTGCAAGCCTAAAAAACACGAGGAATTAAGAAATAGCCATTTTTTGAATCGGTAATTGAGAATTAGTCGCGGTTTCAAAACTAATTAAAACCTAGCCACTTTTTCAAGCGAAAATAATATTTGAACAAAAATACTCAAAATAATATTTGAACAAAAACATTCCCAATTTAGTAAATGCGGAAAAGGCCTCTTCTTCATATTTTTTGGTTATTTCGAACTCGAGTACCACACGGGAGTGTAAGCTTTTACACATATATTATGTTGGAGTTGGAACATGGAATGATGAGAGTTCTAGTTTTTATTTATCTTTTTCTCCTTTTCTAAATTTCATGATACTATACGGGAATTTTATTTGTTAGAAGTTTCAATTCCAACCTTTTTTGCGATCCCAACATATTTCTTGAACTTCCACCATTCACTCCAATGTTTTTCTTGATATCCAATAATTTTCTGCGTGAACTCCAATATCCTTTTTTATCAAATTCAATATGTTTTCATGAACTTCGACATTAAGTCATTAACGCTCGCATTTTATGCATGAACTCCAATATGAACTCCGATATTTTTTCATTAAATCCAGCAGTAGCTCCAATATCTTTTTAATGAATACTATTATTTTTTTCCTAAACTCCAACAATAGCTCCAATATTTTTTTATGAACTCCAACATTAACTTTTAACATTTTTATATGTACTTCATCATTTTTACGGTTCAAATTCTATAAAAAGAAGAACAAACGACATAATATGTTTCTATAATGAAACTAAAAAGTAAAAGAGAAGAGAGAACATTAAGTTCCAAAAATACAGTCTTCAACTCTTATACATTTAGAATTTTTTTTATGTAAAATAAGGTATTCGAACATATCTTAAACTAGTTTTTCGGTACGCACGTTGCGCGTGTATTGTAACTCAATGAACGCAAAATTCTTTAGAAAAAATATATGAAGATATACTATATACTACTAATCAAAGTTTTGATCCAACCGTACCCTTGAAAATCATGAGTTGGACATATATGTTTCTAAAGTTTGTAACTTGTTCATTACATTTTTTTAATTTGTGTATTTTCATTCTTAAACATAATTAATACTATTGATTTTTGGACATCTCTTATCATATTCATCTCTCTTTTTAATCTCCAAAATAGATCAAGGAAGGAAATTGAAGCATAAACTTATTATTACGGCTGTAATTTATGAATACTAAACCAGCATACTCAAGGAACAAAAATATACCATACTTTAGCATATACCAAGTAATGAAAGTTACTTCCATTTAGCACACATGATAAGTAGTCAATAATCATAAACAACATAAAAGTAAGGACATGCAAAAAAAAATAATTGTACTTTTATATCTTTTTCATTCATAAACAACTCCAAAATAATCCAACAAATCAATGTACTTCAACATAGGCAGCACGCACCGAAGGTAAACATGAAGGTGCGGCAAGGAGAAATAAATAGATTTTCATCCATACCCACCATAAGAAATTGATAATGAAGTACCACAAAAATTTTCCAATGCAAATTTATACAAAAAAGAACTTGTGGCAGCATGAGTATGATTATGAAAATAATTAATTGCTTTTGTATATCACGTTGATTGTTGAAGTTAAAGTCATTTCCAAGGAGCCGAAACCCTGTAAATTTCTTTGCATCATTTCACATACTTAGGAAAGAGTCTGCAATTTCTCTTTTGTGTTTAGCCATGTGGCAATGATGAAGGCATTGTCGACTGTTAACATAATGAGATATAAATTTCTTTAGATCAACAAATTCGTTCATTTTAAAATTAAAACTCATTCACATTTTTTTCTTTGGGAGCCAAAATGCTTGTAATACTGAAAGTCATCCATCCCATAATCATTTTCCGAGAGAATTTCCAACAATGTGTATGATACTTTTTCTACATATTAAAAATCAAGAAAATGGTAGTTGGACAACGTAAAGAAATATCTGTCCCTTTAACATTCTGTTATAACACAAAGTCATCATCTTTGATATATTTTGCTTTTAGAAAAAAAAAAGTAATAGCATTTATAGTTACTCTCTGAAATAACACAACTTTTAGAGGAGGCACTTTAAATTAAATTTTTTCTTTTATTTAACTATTATTAAATACCTAAATAAAACTATTAATTTAGAAGAATATTTAAGTAATTCAACTTTTAACTTTTAAATTTTTCACTTTTATAATTGTTAGTTTCTCGATACGTATGGCGCACGTGTATGCCAAATTCATGCAGTACACTTGTTAGTTAATATTCATATGGCCATACAAAGATTTAAATAGATAATTATAAATGGAAAAAAATTAAAATACAAGTTAATAATTAGGCAGGAAAAGAATAAAATACAATTTTCTATGAGTATTAATCAATATGAAATATCGAATGCTAACTTTTTTGTCGAAATCAAAATAACTGAATAACGTCTAAATCTACGGACATAAACAATAAAAGTTTAATTAGATACATATAATTTTTTATTTTTTTACTTATTTACATATTATGTTGTACAAACTATATCACTAATTGGCTGCCGGAGAAACTAAATTGATTTGATATTTTAACTAAATCTATGGTTGAATAAATTTCAAATCTCAAAATTCAAAATTAATTAAGCTCAATGATTGCAAGTTTTGGTCAATAGAATTCTTGCAACTGTAGTTTCTCGGCAATACAAATATGAAGATTACCAAACCATTTTCGAAATAATTCGTCTGTTAAAAAATTATGCATTTATAATGAAGTAATAAACTATATTCTGTTATAAAATAAAAGCAATGCAGTAAAATGTAAACAAGAAGAGATAGAGAGAATGGAGAAGTGTTTTCTTCTTTCACTTTGGTGTAATTTTTCATTGCAATTACATGGCTTTTTATAGGCATAAAAAGTAAAGATGATGGACATAAAATAGGAAATTTAATCTTTAAGTTATTCACAACATGGGCATCCAATGTAGCATCCAATGTAGTATTCAATGTAGTATCCAAAGTAGTATCCAATGTACAAACTATTCATAACACTCCCCTTGGATGTCCATGTAAGATAATGTGCCTCATTAAAAACTTACAAAAAAAATATTGGGATGTACATAATTATTTATAATATGCATTGCTTGTTGCCTCATTAAAAACCTTACCAGGAAAATCCAGTGGGACAAAACCTTGGTTAAGGAAAGGAGTGCAGCGTGTAGTTACTCCCCCTGATGAAAAATCACTTAATGTCTCGAAGACGACGCATTCCAATCTTATATATCAGCTTTTCAAATATTGAGGTTGGTAATGCCTTAGTGAACAGATCAGCCAAATTATCACTTGAACGAACTTGTTGTACATCTATTTCACCATTCTTCTGAAGATCATGAGTGAAAAAGAATTTCGGTGAAATGTGTTTTGTTCTATCTCCTTTGATATATCCTCCTTTCAATTGAGCTATGCATGCAGCATTGTCTTCATACAATATTGTTGGAATATTCTCTTTCGAAGAAAGACCACATGTTTGCTGAATGTGTTGAGTTATAGATCTTAACCAAATGCATTCTCGACTTGCTTCGTGAATGGCTATTATCTCTGCATGATTTGAAGAAGTAGCAACCATAGTTTGTTTTGTCGAACGCCATGATATGGTTGTACCTCCACTTGTAAATAAATAGCCTGTTTGAGATCGACCTTTGTGTGAATCAGACAAATATCCTGCATTTGCATAACCAATCAATGATGGCTTGGATTCATTTGAATAAAATAAACTCATATCAATGGTCCCTTGGAGGTATCTGAATATATGTTTAATACCATTCTAGTGTCTTTGTGTTGGCGAAATACTAAATCTTGCCAATAAGCTTACTGAGAAAGCTATATCTGGTCGGGAATTATTGGCAAGATACATTAATGCCCCAATTGCACTAAGATATGGTACTTCGGCACCAAGAAGCTCTTCATCATTTTCATGAGGTCGGAATGGATCTTTCTTTATATCAAGTGATCTCACAACCATCGGGGTACTCAATGGATGTGCTTTATCCATATAGAATCGCTTTAAAATCTTTTCGGTGTATGTCGATTGATGGACAAATATTCCATCTTTCATATACTCAATTTGTAGACCAAGACAAAATTTTGTCTTTCCAAGATCTTTCATTTCAAATTCTTTCTTCAAACAGTCTACTGTTTTTGGAAGCTCTCCAGGAGTTCCAATGATATTTAAATCATCAACATACACGACGATTATAACAAATTCAGATCCAGACCTTTTTATAAAGACACAGGGACAAATTGGATCATTCTTGTACCCTTCTTTCAACAGGTATTCACTCAGGCGATTGTACCACATACGTCCTGATTGTTTCAATCCGTATAAAGATTTCTGAAGCTTTATTGAACAAGTTTCTCGAAAATTTTTATATGCTTCTGGCACTTTAAATCCCTCAGGTACTTTCATAAAAATTTCGTTGTCTAATGATCCATACAAATAGGCTGTAACAACATCCATTAGATGCATATCAAGTTTTTCTTGTACTGCCATATTTATGAGATACCTGAAGGTGATAGCATCCACTACAGGAGAATATGTCTCCATATAATCAATTCCAGGCCTTTGGGAAAACCCTTGTGCCACAAGTCGTGCTTTATATCTAACGACTTCATTTTTATCATTTCGTTTTCGCACAAAAACCCATTTATACCCTACTGGCTTTATGCCTTCAGGTGTTCGAACTATGGGTCCGAAGACTTCACGTTTTCCAAGTGAAGTTAACTCTGCCTGGATAGCGTCTTTCCATTTTGGCCAATCATTTCTCTGTCTACATTCATTGACAGATTTTGGTTCAAGATCCTCATCTTGTTGCATTATTTCAACAACAACATTATAAGCAAAAATGTTATCGATAACAATATTATTTCGGTTCCATCTTTTCCCGGTTGAGACGTAACTTATTGATATCTCTTCATTTTCATTATTTTTAGGTACCTGGACCTCCCCTAAGGTCTTATCATTTGTTACGTCTTGGGGCTCTTCTTGAGCCACTACCTCTGTGTTATGTTCACTTTGATCACTTGCTCCTTTTCTTCTTCGAGGATTTTTATCTTTAGAACTGATTGGTCTACCACGTTTCAAGCATGGCTTAGACTAATTTGCTTTAATTAATTGTTCTATCGGGATATCAACTCGAATTGAAGCATTAACAGCTGAAATATGTGACTTAGTCACCCTTGGTAGGTTAGTGAATGCATCTGGCAATTGATTTGCAATACTTTGTAAATGAATAATCTTTTGAACCTCTTGTTCACATTGATTTGTTCGAGGATCAAAATGAGATAGTGATAATGCATTCCAATCTATCTTCTTTTTCAGCTGTTTATTTTCTCCCCCTAATGTTGGATATACTGATTCATTAAAATGGCAATCAGAAAATATTGCCGTAAATAAATCTCCAGTCATCGGCTCTAGATATTTTATAATAGAAGGAGATTCATATCCAACATATATCCCCAACCTTCTTTGAGGACCCATCTTTGTGCGTTGTGGTGGAGCAATTGGAACATATATCGCACAACCAAAGATCCTAAGATGGGAAATATTTGGCTCCTGACCAAAAGCCAATTGCAATGGGGAGACTTTATGATAACTTGTGGGCCTTATCCGCACAAGTGCTTGCTGCGTGCAAAATAGCATGACCCCATACTGAAATGAGAAGTTTTGTTCTCATAAGCATTGGTCTAGCAATTAATTGGAGGCGTTTGATCAATGATTCTGCTAGACCATTTTGTGTATGAACATGAGCAACCGGATGCTCAATTGTTATCCCAGTTGAAATACAATAATCATTAAAGGCTTGGGATGTAAACTCACCGGCATTATCAAGACGAATTGTCTTAATTGCATAATCTGGAAATTGTGCTCTTAGCTTTATTATTTGAGCCAACAATCTCGCAAATGCCATATTGCGAGTTGATAGTAAGCACACATGTGACCATCTTGTAGATGCATCTATCAAAACCATATAATATTTGAATGGTCCACATGGAGGGTGAATGGGCCCACATATATCACCTTGTATACGTTCCAGAAATGCAGGGGATTCCATCCTAACTTTAATAGTTGATGGTCTAATAATTAATTTTCCTTGAGAACACGCAGCACAAGAGAATTCCTTAAATTGAAGAATCTTCTGATTCTTCATTGCATGTCCATGTGAATTCTCAATTATTTTACGCATCATATTAGAACCAGGATGGCCCAACCGGTCATGCCAAATAATAAAATTATCTTGATTAGTAAACTTCTCGTTTACTACGGCATGTGTTTCAATCCTGCTAATACTTGTGTAGTATAAGCCGGAGGAAAGAGCAGGTAACATTTCAAGCACATATTTCTTACCGGACATTATTGTAGTAATATAAAGATATTCAATCTTTTCATCATTTGTAGTCTCAATATGATAGCCATTTTGGCGAATATCTTTGAAACTTAATAAGTTTCTTTGAGATTTACTACAATATAGTGCTTCATCAATAGCCAAATTTGTTCCTCCTGGTAGTAATAAATTGGCTCTTCCAGAACCTTCAATTAATCTTGTACTACCGGATATTGTATTAACATTCGCTTCTTTCATTACCAAATAAGAGAAATATCTCTTATCTTTTAAAATAGTGTGTGTTGTAGCACTATCCAGAAGACATATATCATCTTTATTAATCTTGAGTCCAACTGAAGACTGGGGAATTTTCATATTCTTCATAAAAAAGACAAATAATACATCATAAGAAATATGAAAGACAAGCAGGAAAAAAACATTAAGAAATACATTAGAAATGTAGAAACTAGCAACACATGATGCATTAGGAAAATACACTCAAGAAAAATAAACTAGTTGCAAACATAAACATAACAACTTTTATAGCTTCATTCCCCAGTAAGATGATTAGTTCTTCAGTCAATATCCTCAAAGAAGTCCCCAACTTCTAAATGAGTAATATTTGTTAGGCCTTCAAAATCATCATCTTTATATGCAAGATGTGCCTTAGAATCATATTTATTTGAGGGACCTGCTTCATCATCATTATTTTGAAAGGTCAAGTGTGCCTCCACATTATTTTCTTTTTTCTTGAGGGAGGCTTGATAAAGTTTGACAAAATGTTCTGGCGTACGACAAATGCGTGCCCAATGACCTCTCATACCACATCGGTGACACATACTAGCTTTACCTTTTGAATGATTAATTTGAGAACCCTTATTGTTCTCCAATTTATTTCCACCATAATGACGATAATTGTTTCGCCCCCTGCCACGTCCACGTTTACGACCATGTCCACGACCACGGTAATTATTTTGTTTTCTTTCAAACTTATCATATGTTGCTACAGCATTCACTTCCGGAAATGGAGCTGACCCAGTGGGACGGGCTTCATGATTTTTCATTAATAGAGTATTATTCTGCTCAGCCACAAGTAGGCATGTGATTAACTCAGAATATTTCTTAAAACCTTTTTCACGGTATTGTTGTTGTAGCACCACATTTGAAGCGTGAAAAGTAGAAAATATTTTTTCCAATAAGTCCTCATCTGTGATAGTGTCTCCACATAATTTTAATAGAGAACTTACTTTAAAGATAGCAGAATTATACTCACTTACGGTTTTAAAGTCTTGCAACCTTAAATGTATCCACTCATACCGAGCTTTCGGTAATACCGTAAGTTTTAGGTGGTCATATCGATCCTTCAAATTAATCCATAATTCAAGTGGATCTTTTACGGTTAAATATTCAGTTTTTAACCCTTCATGTAGATGATGACGAAGGAAAATCATGGCCTTCGCTTTATCCTGATTTGATGCTTCATTTCCTTGTATAATAGTATTTCCAAGACCTTTAGCGTCAAGGTGAATTTCAGCATCAAGAACCCATGATAAATAGTTCCTCCCGGTGATGTCAAGTGCCACAAATTCAAGTTTTGATAAATTTGACATAGTGAAAACTATCATAAAAGATGAATAAGTTAGAGAAATAATTATAATAATAAACAATTAATGAAAACAAAACGATTAAGGTAAAAGAAATGAAAATAGAGCTATATCATGTTAACAATCTACTATTTCATTTTATTCTTGCCATAAAGTAGAAATTACATACTTGTTTCATTTCACTTTATATTATTGATATATATGTGTTAATAGAACTGAACGTGACTAACATTATTTATATGTTCCAATAAATATAAAGTAATTAAACTATAAAATTATTGCTTGTCAATTTATTTCTCACAGTTCTTCAAAATGCCTTAAAGATATGTTTTGATCTAGGGAGTCCATGAATATTATAAGTATGACATTAGTGCATAGCTAGTTTGATGACTTTGAGGTCCTCTAAGAGTTGAGCACGGAAGGAAATAGTTATTTTATCACTGCAATGTACTTAAACTATTTAAGATGCCCAAGCACACAAGTAATCTGCAAACAATGAGCATATGATATGTACTGCCATAAATAAAATGATTATAATGATACATACCTTAATAAAATATAGCTCAACTTAGCGGGAGTTAAGAATAAAATTAGAGCTTCGTGCTGATAACGTGTTATAAAATAAAAGCAATGCAGTAAAATGTAAACAAGAAGAGATAGAGAGAATGGAGAAGTGTTTTCTTCTTTCACTTTGGTGTAATTTTTCATTGCAATTACATGGCCTTTTATAGGCATAAAAAGTAAAGATGATGGACATAAAATAGGAAATTTAATCTTTAAGTTATTCACAACATGGGCATCCAATGTAGCATCCAATGTAGTATTCAATGTAGTATCCAAAGTAGTATCCAATGTACAAACTATTCATAACATATTCATGTATCTCAAACTTATGCACTATTGAATT
This sequence comes from Nicotiana sylvestris, assembly GCF_000393655.2. Taxonomy (NCBI): domain Eukaryota; kingdom Viridiplantae; phylum Streptophyta; class Magnoliopsida; order Solanales; family Solanaceae; genus Nicotiana; species Nicotiana sylvestris. The sequence goes on from NC_091061.1 coordinate 81,369,282, forward strand.
TTTTTAAGGTAGTAGCATGACAAAGTACACATACTTACTTTTTTAATTTAACAACTTAGTGCTTAATACATATCAATACTATCATTCATAACATTTTTATTATTGTAATGGTAGAATATTAAATAATTCACGAGTTTCCACAAATTTTAAGACGAATCACCCTAAACCATAAATCAAACAAGAAATATATTAAAAGTTTTTATTCTATGTTTATCAATTAAACTGGAAATTGGAAGTCTCTTAACTCTGTCAATCTAAAAAGAATCTCAACAAGGTGGTATGTACAGAGAAAGACATAAAGTTCACCAACAAATACTTTATAGGTAAAAAAAATAAAAATATAGGAAAGGTCCTTTTCCATTAGAGAAAGTTAATTAAAACTACAAGGACATTATGTGAATGAGAAAACCAAACTACCATTGTAAATAATGGAACATGTCGAAACTTCTAATGGTGCTGACACATATAAATTTTTTCCTTGAAAATTGATGAAATCTTCTTTACCTAAACACGTTGAAACTCCATCGTAAAATGTATCACGACGTTGTTTGTCGAGGATAGTGTGTGAAGATCATTGTTAACTTTTATTTTCGGGCGCAAAATTAAAGAACTCTTACGAACTAATGTATGGCTATGAGTTTGTCGTTTTTTTTTACTATGGATCTCATTTGTATAGGGTTTTGTAGCTTTTCATCTCCATTTTGTGAATGGAATACAAAAAGGAACGGTTGTGACTTTTAACAAAGAACATGAAACGTTGACTTGGTTGTTTTTTAGAATATTATTTAGATTAGTGAGGTTTTTAAGAAGGGCATTTTGGTAATTCAACTTTTATGTTAAAGGATTCCTACTTTTATAATAATATAGATAGATAGATATGTGTTACTTTTCCCACAATGTTCATATGAGCTTTATAGGGGATATTAAAGTGAAAAAGAAGAAGCAGGGAAAAAAACTAGAGTTTTGTTGTTTAGTTGAGGATATGTTTGTTCAACTTATTATAAAGTGGCTAAATTTAAATCAATCGGGAATTGTGGTTACTTTTCAATTAACTTAGGCAAAATTGTATGGGCTAGCCAGTATTCAGATTGATAATTAAAAATAGTTAGCATTTGCAAAGTAATTTTAAAAATTCACTATTTTAGCTGAAACACAAAAAGTTCCAGCATAATATGCTGGATTTTGGAGTTCCTAAGTATAAAGTTCGAGCATATTATGAAATTCCAACACGTTATGTCATAATCTCATACGTACAAAATTCGAACTCCAACATATTATGCTAGAATTTTTCTGGATTTTAAAGATTATTTTTGTTTAAATCTTATCTTTACATAAAAAAGTGACTAAATTGTAATTACTTTTAAAATTATGGCTACTTTTCAATTATCAGTTGTAAATTAGGCTACTTCTGATTTTTTAGATGGCCCAATACCAATCTTTGTAAACGCTAGAGGAGGCCCAATAGCTACAGCGGTTATAGAAAATCCAATTGCTTAGCATAACTTTAGAAGCACAGAGTACAAGCAACAGTTTCATAATTTTGGCCGGTTCAATTTTTTTCTTTTACTAAACCCTTTCCAAACCCTCCTGCAACTCTCTTCTCTTTGCAATGTCAAAGGCTAAAAATTCCAAAATTACATTGAAGCACTCCAGTCAGATGTAGCTTCTTTCGCTTCTTCACTCGGTCTTGCCACCTCCACGCCGTCTTCCAGTTTTGACGACTCTGACTTCCGCAAAAAAGGTCGCATCAAACCCCACAAACAACCACCTACAGATGATAATAATACCAATACCGAGAATGACTCTCAACATGGAAAGGAAAACAAGTTCAACAAAAAGAAAATCAATAACAACGATAAATTTGGAAAAAATCCCAAGCCGCAGCCAATGGCGGCTCCATAAAATTTGTGACCTAAAGCGTAATTTAATAAGATGTCATATACTTTTTTATTAGTATATATACACACACATATACCAAAAAAAAAAAAGAGAGATAGTATTGTCATTTTTTCATACTTGTTATTTATAGCATAACATGCTTAAATGATGAAACTTTTAACTTTACATAGTAGTATTATTATTTATATTAGTAAGAAGTAACTTAAATAAATTGGATGTAAGACATGTATTTTTAATATTTTACCTTTGATTTTGTTGTAAAAAATATATTTACTAATATGAAGATCTAAGTAATTTATATTTTTAGGGTTAAAGAGTAGATAGTCTTTCTTTCTTTCTTTCTTTCTTTCTTTCTTTCTTTCTTTCTTTCTTTTGTCCAAGGTTTATTGTTTTTTTTTTTTAATTTTTTGTTTTGCAAACTTTAATATTGTCTAACTTGAAATAAAACCATAAAATCTATTATTAAAAAATTTTGGGGGACCTAAATTAAAGCTTTACTAGTCTCCTAATCGAGCCACATGTCCATCCCCCATGCTATTCTCAATCAAATTTTATCGAGGCTCAATTAAAATAAGACAACAATCAATACATGTATTATTTAATTACCAAATGTGACATTTAGTTACCAAATGTGAATGAAGCTGTTGAATAACACGTTCATGGGCAGTGGTCTATAAATAATTGTTGATCATTAATGAGGACGACTCGGAACTCGTGGCTTAAACCTCAAATATATTAAAAGATCCTGAATTTCTTTCATAATATCCATATAATATAGAGATAAAAAAAGTAGTGAGAGAACAATGTATAACATGTGGGTTAAGCGTAAGTCATATGGTATTGAACTCCCTATAAAAAAATATAGCATTAAATGAAAATGGTAAAAGGATTGAGCCTATTATCTATCATGTTTTGAACCTTATGATACTTGTCTCCGGGTTTTCTTAGTTAAAAAAATGAGACACAAAAGAACTTGATTACATATATCAGGATCTATGAAATGTGACAAAAAAGGAATAGCTAATTTAGAGAATTTGATTTGAAATTAGAAAGTAAAATAATAAAAAATATAAAAAACAAAAGAAAGAAAAATAGAATTGACGAGAAGATTTATTTAATTTAGTAAGAGAAAAGTTCTATCCTAGTACCTCATTCAATCCTACATCTAACAAATTTAAATAAATATTAGAATTTAAAATATTTTATCAATAATTATATATATATATATATATATATATATATATGGTAATACTTCATATTTTTGGGGCCTGGAATATTTGGGGGCTAAGGCAAGAACTTCACTTTGCCTTACCCTAGAGCCGCCCTGGTCGCAGCCTAAAGCCGAACCTGAAAAAACCGACAATAATTTATGGAATACAACACACAGCAAATACAAGAACATGCCTAAGCTTCCGCTTGTGAAAGCGAGCGCGTCGGGGGTATGGTACGTTGATGCTGCAGCATTAGAAGATAAAATTATTGGAGAGAAGAAAACTGTTGAGATTAAGAATTTAGACGAATGGAAAAAGTAAGTGGAAAAGAAGAAGGAAATGGGGGAGAGGTTATTGGCGCAGTATGCAATGGACTATGAGTCGTCAAGAGGACAAAGTGGAGATATTAAGATGTTACTTACCACGCTAAGGTCAGGAGCAGCTGCTGATAAAGTGTCTGCATTTTCTGTTATGATTGGCGATAATCCCACTGCCAATTTGAGATAACTTGATGCTCTTTTAGGTATTTATTCTTCTAGAACTTTCTGCTGGTTATAGCTGAATCCTTCCATGGCTTGTTATCCAGCCTGAGTTTTCTTGGCTACTCATGCTATAGTTATATGTGATAACTGCTACGTATCATATACTGTAAAAAAAATTATCTTTTCAAGTCCATTTGTCAAAACAGTTTATTTCCTCTGCTTTTTATTTGATGAAGATTTTGCATACTTTAAATCACGAATAAGAAGAAGAATGTAAGCAGAGTCAAATCTTGACAAAAATAAGGCAAATGACTGATAAAGAGCTGAACTTTGCAGTTAGAGATAATCATTTTCAGCACTCATTGAGTCATTGTAGAGGTTTTATTTATGTACAGTTAAACATGGGTGGTCAACAGGAAAATACATTTCATGGAAGCTAATCATTTTTAATGTAAGAATAATTCATTCTGTCAGATTTTGAGTCTAGAAAGATATGTTTATTTCAATCAAGGAGGTTACTTTTAGGTGTAGTGGCATGCGAAAGGAAAAGGTCTAGACTTTGCACTGATAATGTGAGGTGAATCACTGAAAGGGAAGGAGGATTAGTTAGAGTTTCTTCCTTCCCCTTGACTGGTCCCTAAGGAAAGAGGAAAGAAATAATACGAAAGTTTTGAATTACATAGTTGTAGCTACTTGATATTTCCTTTCTAGTTCAGTTTCTTTTGTTTTTACTTCGTTTGGTTTGGCAGAAGGGGTTCAGATTTATTTCTATCAACTCCCCCTTCCCCCAAACCAACCAAAGTAAAACATATAACTCTCCCCTCTCCTCCATCGCCCTTATTTGCCTCCTATTCATATGTCTTTCATTCGCCTGCTGCTATACATGCTAAAAGTTGGGATTATTTTTAATAACTTTCTGTTTTGTTAACTTTATGTATCCTACTTAATTTTTCATCTGGTTTGTACAACAACAACAAACAACAGCAACATACAACAACAACATACCCAGTGTGATCCTATAGGTGGGGTCTAGGGAAGGTAGGGTGAATGCAGACCTTACCCTCCTGCCTTGTGACTTTATTTATCCTACTTAGTTTTTCATCTGGTTTGTATCCAAGATTATTAACTTTTTAACTGTTCGTTTCTCCTGTCTTGGAGGGGCTGAAGTATTAAGATTCTATCTGCTGGGTTTGTTTGTTTGTTGCGAGAGCTTGTTTTTAATCAAGATAAAATGACAATGTAGGGATGGTGACAGCTAAAGTTGGAAAACGCCATGCTTTGGCAGGTGTTGAAGCATTGAAAGAACTGTTTGTTTCTAGGTGCGCTAAACTTTGTTTTTCTTTCCATATCGATCATCCTTATTATGCTTAGTTCGTTCATTGTTTGACTTTGAAGAATTTCTTCTATCCAGTCTGCTGCCTGATCGCAAGCTGAAGACACTCTTTCAGCGGCCGATAGATCATATTCCGGATAATAAAGATGGTTACTCGCTTCTACTCTTTTGGTATTTGGAGGAATGTTTGAAGCAAAGGTACACTTAAGCCGAAACTTTTCGGCAAGTGTTTCATGGTTCCATTATTTGAGCTCCAAATATGGTAGTATATGTGAAGCATTGTTTTAAAACTTGAGCCAACTTTTGGGGGAGTGTCCCAAGTTGACCCATAGCCCTGCATGGTTGATGGCTGTTGAGTGGTCTTTCCTCATCTTAGTGCATCAGAGAAAGGGTTAGATACCTAAGTGGGACTCCTCTGTTCCTTTTGGTAATCGAGCAGGCTTACTCCTATCTGCTGCATTCATGGTTGGTAGTTTGTAGGTATACGAGTTATTATGGATGTGGGTGGTAGGTTGACCATGACCATAAGTTTTAGGTTGATAGGTCTCATGTGCTTTTAATGTCATGATACCATCAATGTGGGGAATGGACATTGTGCACTAGGATATATTTGATAGAACTCTAAATGTTCCTGATTTGATGATTTCAGAGAACGTGTTTGAATCTTTTTTCAATAATTCACTTTATTATATGCTTGTTTATTTTGTTACCGTGTTGATTTTCAACTAAATAAGGTTTTCTCCCATATAAAAAAAAGATGTTGATCTTCAGCTGAATAAGGTTTTCTGTTTCAGGTATGAGCGGTATATCGCTTCTCTTGAGGAAGCGTCAAGAGATGTCTTAGATATACTCAAAGACAAGGCATTAAAGGTTGTTATTGACAGTTTTATTGTACATCTGTATAGTTGCCTATCTATGTTTCTCCTCAAAGCAAATTCTTCTTCAACGTTTTTTAGCTAATTGTCTCTTAGAAAAGGAGAAAAGAATGACTCGTGAGAGAAACTTTTATTCCTTCTTGCTCTTTACGCTAGCCAATTGAACTGCTTATTTTCCCTACTCACTGGTGACCATGTGCGACTCCCCTTTCATTTAACCTCATTAGGAAGTTCAAACTTATTATCACAATGTAGTTTATGCTTTACTTTTAAGAAAGTCTTACTTTTGACTTCAAAATGTCAAATCGAGACCACAATTGAGTGAAACTCAGCAACTGCTAACCTACACATAATTTATTATTACCTTTCAAACTATTTGGAGGATCACACCGATCTTTTTCTCTGAATATACCAATTTATATGGACGCTACTTTCAACCAAATAGAGTTAATAAGCTTCTACAAAATTTGGATAGCTTCATTACTTGTCAAGATTTTGCTTTTTAAGTTACTCATTTTGCTCCTTTCATAGTATTTGCACTCGGTATTTCAGTCTGATGTGTTGATTTTGCTGTTGCATCTGCACTGCAATTGGGTTTCCTGTAGTTTGATATTTTCTGAGTGTCCATATGTTGGAAGACTTCGATTAAGTTTATGTTATCCAAAAAAGTGGGGAAATACTTATCTTTGTATTTATGTTTTCAGACAGTTTATGTTTTGCTTAAGTGCAAACCAGAACAAGAGCGTCGATTGCTTGCTGCCCTAGTAAACAAGGTGCTGTTTTACCTCATTGCTTCTGGTGCCATTTACTTTGTTCTTGAGAGTTCTTGGGACTGTGGAGCTCCAGCTGATACCTCTTCACTTTCTTGCAGCTAGGAGATCCTAAAAACAAGGTTGCATCTAATGCTGATTATCACCTATCAAAGCTTTTGGCTGACCATTCAAATATGAAGGTAAAACGAAGTATTTGGTTGAACATGCTTAGACATGCAAGTACTGATAAAAAAAGGTGATGCAATATTTTTTTTAAAACTGATAAATGTTCGTTTGTTGGCTTTGACATTACTATATTGATCACATCTAGCCTGTATATCTTCATGTTGTGAGGTCCACGATAATAAAGCAAACAACTTAATTATTCAAAAGAAAAAGAAAAAAAAGTTAACAGCTTAATTATTCAAAAGAAACAAATTAAGCAAACAGCTTTGGGCTGATGTTAGCTCTAAATTTGCAAGTTGGCTTCAAGGAGTGTCCCTCAAAAGGAAAAAGCTACTTTCAAGAGTGCTTGTTGAAAGCCCATCTGAAGGATGGTGTTCATGCATAATCTATCCCATGTAAAATGGAGAGATCGGGTGTAGTCGTTATTCCATTACAAATCAAATTGTTAGAAGTTGGTGCAAATACAAATCTAACTTAGTCGTGATGCTCGAATAAGACCAAGCAGGATAATGTGCTCTTTGAAAATGGTTATGTTTTTAGAATATTATGCCTTGAAATGCCTATTGAAATAAGGATTATATTTCTTAAGCATACACGATGGTTTGGTGGCAGGTACTATTACATCAATGTCTTAAGAGAGTCTGCTGGACTATAGACAAGCTGTTAGGAAGCACATGCCTTAGCATTACTGAAGTGCAGTTATGATTTCTATTGTGATACTTTTTCTGATGAAAGTTTGTTGTTTAACGTGTTATTTGTTTTACTGTGCAGGCTGTGGTGATTGACGAAGTTGATAATTTTCTTTTCCGGCCTCATGTGGGATTGCGAGCCAAGTATCATGCTGTATGTCGAAACTTTATTGCTATCTTTTTTGCATGTCACACTAGATACTTCGTGGTTGTGTTTTCAACTGCGAATACCTTTTGACTCTTCAAGTTTTTTTTGTTTGTGATATGATAAATCTTATTCTACAGAGTGTGTCTATCCAAATTCTTCTGTTTGGGTTGGATTGTGAGAACTGTTACTGCATATAAGTGACTATAACATAACCGATTAACACAATCCTTTTCCCAAAGTAATATCTCCAAAAATTTGGTGTCTGCTTAATGAAATTGATTGAACCGGTAAAACCTGATTCCTTAAGATAAATCAAACCAATAGGCCCTAATTTTAAATGTCATTGTGGTTTGTTCTTAGGTAGGAGGTTTTTTTCTGCTTGCTTGTTTTCAGTAAACACATTGATGTGATCCTTGTCCTTTTTCTGAACTTTACTATTTTTGAATCTTACTTTTGCTTTAATCTCTTGACTTGGCCATTTGATCAGAATATATTTATAAGTCTGTTTATAAGTATACAACGATAAACTCAGGTGGCAAGTCGTGTTGTATTTATTTATTGCTCCAATTTGCTGTTAGTGACATTTCTAAATATGCTGATGCAGATATGTAGTTTTAAAGTCGTCATCTCTAGATATTGCTGTTGCAGAATATGTAGTCCTAACGTCCTACTTATCTGTAATTGTAACAGGTTAACTTTTTAAGCCAAGTTCGTTTAAGTCACAGGGGGGATGGCCCAAAGGTGGCAAAGCGTTTGATAGATGTATATTTTGCTCTATTTAAGGTATGATCTAGAGCTGTCATAGTCCAATAAGTTAGTCCTATGCATCTTTGCTCTTTTGTCTTAGTAGAGCTGAGAGCTTCATATTTTTACGATTGAAGCTCATCAAGTGTTTTGCATAACTTCATGCAACATCCTTCTTTACCTCCTTTTATCCTGAATCAACATTTCAGGTCTTAATATCTGAAGCAGGGGATGGACAGATGATGAATAAAAAGAGCGAGGGACATAAAGAGGTTTCTGGCACTTCGAAAGAGAAGAAAGAAAAAGATTCATCAGAATCTCATATTGAAATGGATTCACGCTTACTATCAGCGCTTCTTACGGTTTGTGTTGACTAGTGTAGTTATATTTTTTTTTTTGTTAATTCTTCTGGATTACACAAAGAGTAACACTTCTATTTCTCAAAGGAGCAGTTGCATTTGTCGACTTGGTTTCTGGATTTGCATGGTTTGTGGTTGTTAAAATATAAAGATCTGTCTAGGAACTGTTTCATTGAGGTAGCTCGTTTAGTCTCTAGTCAGCAATGCAGATGTTTGGTAATTCACATAGTTTACTGGATTCTTTCTTTTAAGATTAAAAAAACTAAGGTTTATTGTTGAAAGATGAGCGCAACTGTAACAGTGGTGCTTGGCCCAGTTTGTATGTAGAGTAATCCACTGGTTACCTTCCACCTTTCTCCTATGCAGATAGCTGATAACTTTGACCACTAGGCCAAGCCTTTTGGGAAACCCTAGTGTAAACTTTTTTTCGTGGAGTCCTAGGGTACATGGTTGCAAGGAACTAAGCTTGTACAAATTCAAGGTTATAAGAGTGCAATTATATTAGTGATGACCCATCTGGTACACCGAAGTGAAGTCTAATGGGTGGTTGGGATCACAAATCTGGATTCATTCTAGAGCTTGGTATATGCTTGAATGAACGTAGGGATGCACCAAATCATTCTAATAATTAGCTTGCTATACCATTTTATGTATTTGGAATGGAGCGCATGTAGTGTAAATGACCCAAATACCGTTATGTTGCTCCTTTCTCCAACCCTACTTTAATACTCTTTTTCTACCAGTAGTTTCATTTAATTACAGTTTAGGAACTACACATCTAGAAATTCGATATTTTAGAGCAGCACAATAGAATTAAACTAGACTTTGAAAGGGCTAATTAAATTGACTTTAAATATAATCTTTCAGAATTTACAATTTTGTGTTAAGATTAGAGAATCTATTTGGATTAAAATAGTAGTAAATGGATTGAACTGAAATCAAAATATATACATTTTCAAAGTTAATAGTTCTATTATAATTTTAAAAAAAAAATAATATGACAGTTTTTACATTTTAAAGATATTATTTTCAAAAAATTTCCTTTCCCCGCTTCTTTTTCTTCTTCCACATACAACCACATTGCCGCTTTTACGTTCTATGTCCAACAACTTCGCTTTATGATTCCTCGAGCTTGCTCAATCTTTGCAGCTTCTTGCACTAGTGCTTGTTATGCTTCACGTTTCTGCTGGTTTGGAAAAAATAGTGATCTGCTTCATTTGCTCAACTTTCTCCTTTGCAGGGTGTGAATAGAGCATTCCCTTTTGTTTCAAGTGATAAAGCCGATGATCTAATTCAGGCCCATACACCCGTCTTGTTTCAGCTGGTAAGCTCTGATATATGATATTGGTCATGACGTTCTTGTGGATGACTGCTCGCTCGATTGTTGGATAAGTATCTGACGTTGTTGAATAGATTTATCATTTTATAATTTGCTTGGGATGTGCAGGTTCATTCAAGTAACTTTAATGTTGGAGTTCAAGCTCTCATGCTCCTAGATAAGATCTCAGCAAAAAATCACATTGTTAGTGATCGATTTTATCGTGCCTTGTATGCTAAGCTCCTGCTACCAGCTGCAATGAATTCTTCCAAAGTATGTGGAAACCTTCATAATTATTTTTTGTGCTTTCTGGTTCAGCTTAAGCTTTTTTGATAGGACAAACAAAATACACTGCAAGAATTCCCTTCTCCCCCTCGAACCGTGCAGGGTGATAGTAGTTTGAACTGTCTTCAATTAACACATCTGTTGTTTAGGTTTTTGTGGTTTGGGGGGTGGGTGGGTAGGGAAAGAAAGAGAGAGTGGTAGATTAACCTCTGTATTGGCATTGCTGAGGTCAAGATCTGTGTGGTCCTGCTCTTGCTTCTAGTTCCTTTTCTTTTGTAATCTTTGGTATCTGATCTTGTCTGTACAAGCTTTAGATGCACACTTGATTTGCAATCTTATTGGGATCAAAGACATATAGTGTACTTAGCGATTTGATGTGACTAATGATTATAATTAGGATTATGGATTGGTTTTTCAAGGTTGATACTTAGGTTCAGCAAGTTTGAAGATTAAATGATGCTTATCTTGGTGGTATCCATTTTTCCATTCCCAACTTCGGAGAAAGCTATGAAACAGTCGTCAATGTTATGGCCCGCAGAATTTGCAAGAAAGTGGGGAGGCAGTTGCTTGAGCTAACCTCTTACTTGCTTTTTTCATTGTTGGCTGAGGCTGGTATGAATTATGGGTTCTTGCGCATGAAGGGGGTTGTGAAAATCAAATAATTGATGGCTGGCTGTTGAGATCTGTATTAGAGTCTTGGATACAACTCTTTTCTCACTTTTATGTTATGTTAGTTTCTTTGTTGAAAACTTTGACGGATAGCATGGCTCTTGTTCCGGTGACCCATTATTCAAATTTTCTCTCTAACTTTTGATGGTAGGATAGTGGACTACCATAGTGGTGACATATTGATGAAGCTCTTACATCGAGTATAACGTTTATCCACAATTTAGACTTAAATATCTAACCGTAACATGCTTGGTCATTACTAGGTAACTTTTGCAATAATGCCATGGTTTAGAGATACCTTCATTTTGAAAACAATATCAAGCAGAGAAGGTAAGTGAGATTAGAAAAACTGTAAATTCCAAGAGTCAAAGGAACTAAAGTTCTGGTGAAGCATCCATATTTTGTTTGCAAAATGTTCTCTGAAGAAAGCCATAAACATTCATAATTAGGAACTAAGGTAGTCATTGCAGCACACATGCTTCGATTTATAGAGGAAATAAGCCCCAACACCAAGAAAATCGAAGTCATAGGGAATGAATATACAGAGCAACTTTTATGGATGTCATATGCCATATGATTGTGAAGCTAATATTATTGATGTATAAAGTGAGCTGTAAAAGTTGGCCTTCCCTGAATTTAGTAGCTGCATCATGTTGCTGTTTCTGTCACAGATCTTGAGAAAGTTAAGTTGTGAGGAATTAGGTCCTCCTCCTTTCTGAAGTTTGCTACTACTTTACCTGGTTACATGATAAAGTTCCCATTTGCTTTCTTAAAAGAAGTTTTATCAGACCTGGAACTTCAGACATTATTTCTTCTAGTACTTCCAGCCTTAGTTGTACTTCTGCTGCAACCCCCTCCCTGCTGACAATGGAAAACATATGGAAGAGTTCTTGTTGTCTTGAACTAAATTTTGTCATAATGCATCACTTGGCAATGCTGATTATGACCTGTATTCATTCAATTGATGACCAATTGCGCTTCAGTTAGGATCTAACCTAAGTGAAATGGCTGTTTTTCTTCTTTGCTACCTTAATCTTTACCTGATTATGTCTGAGCATGTTCTGGTTTTATCTGCAGGAGGAAATGTTTATTGGCCTGCTACTAAGGGCTATGAAAAATGATGTAAATGTGAAGCGAGTTGCTGCATTCTCAAAGCGATTGTTGCAGGTTTGTTCAAGGTGTAAATTTGTTTTTATGTGAAATCTTGCAATGTTGGCAATATAGAAAGAGCAAGTACGCTAGGTGTATTTAATTTGAGGCAGATGTTTGTCAAGTATTCTCCTGCAAGTATATCAAGTTTAGGCTTCCATTGGTTTTATATAAATTTGTGTGATAGACTATCAAATAGCTATTCCGAATTCACTGAAGAACCACACTGATTCAAACATAGTTTAGGGAAAAAGAAGCTACTCAAAGCTGTATAATGTATTTTTTTTTCCCATCAAGGAGCGTACTCTTTTGGTCCTGTGCTTAAATTTCCATTTTATTTGATTTAAAAAACCCACATACTAGTTTTGCCCTCTTGAGAATTTGTTTTTGTTCTTACACCTTACTATGGAGTGTCTGGTATTAACAGGTTGCAATTCAGCAGCAGCCTCAATATGCATGTGGGTGTCTGTTTCTTCTGTCTGAGGTCCTCAAGTCCAGACCAACTCTCTGGTAGGGTTGTAGAAATAGTATGTTGCCATTGACGAAGTTTACGACATGGCTAAAGGATCTTTCTTGCATCATGAAATGTCTTACCTTTTTCATGCAGGAACATGATGCTTCAGAGTGAGTCTGCTGATGAAGATCTTGAGCATTTTGAAGATATTACAGAAGAAGATGAAAATCGACCCAATCCACCAAAGCGAACAGATAATGCAAGTGAAGTTGCTCAAGAACCTAACCACTTGCAAATTCGCAATCATTCCCTGCAGGAAGATGGTAGTTCTACTTCCGAGTCCGAGGATGATTCACTCCAAGCTAATGTGTCGCCTGCTAGAGGTGGTTTAGATGAACCAAAGGATTCTAGATTGCTGGCCGGATTTAACAAACTTCTACCTGAAGGTTCAAATGAAAAGCACTTATTGCCCGGAGGATATGATCCACGGCACAGAGAACCTTCATTCAGGTACTGTTATTGCCCTCTTTCTGGCCTTAAATATTTATTAAGTCTGTGAAATGTCAGAGCAAAGATCAAAGAGTCTATCTTGCTTATCGTGCTGCTTTCATTTGAATTGGCTATGATTCCTTTTTGGCTTCTGGCTTCGCAAAGGTAGATAATTTTTTTTACATAAAAAATACACTGTCCATAAAAATATAAGTTCTGTTACTTCCTCTTTTTCCTTTTATATGACAGTGTTTGTTTGGAAACATAACCAAAGTACCCTTTGTGTCTTTTGGTCTACAACATGCCATGTCATTCCTGTAAGAGATTCTCATTTAGGTTCGCAAGCTGGCCAAGAAACCACTGTTCCAAAAAAATAGGACATCATTTAGGGTAAAAAGATATACTAAAATTAAAGAGTTTCTAGATGTAGAAATCTAGAAAGGTGGGAATGGATAAAAACGGAAGTGTCATATTAAATATAATGGAGGGAGTATGTGTAGAATACACCTTAGAAATGCGAAGTCATAGGTAGTTGGTATCTGACCTTGTGTAAATGGGGATATCCTAATTACTGCACTCTTGTTGCCAGCACGCGAACCTCTCTACTGCAAGTAATAGAATATTTTATCAATTTCTTCTCTGAGTATACAGGAAATGTAATTTTTCTTTGTTGACTTGTACAAATAAACAGCAATGCAGATCGTGTTAGCTGGTGGGAGCTGATGGTACTGGTATCGCATGCGCACCCATCAGTTGCTACCATGGCTAGAACCCTTCTTTCAGGAGCAACCATTGTGTATAATGGTAACCCCCTGAATGATCTTTCGCTGAATGCCTTCCTCGACAAGTTCATGGAAAAGAAACCAAAACAAAGCACTTGGCATGGTGCCTCCCAGATTGAACCAGCTAAGAAGGTTAGTTGTTATAGATAACAAAGGATATTTACCAATACCACTTTGATTCAGGCTTTAATTGATTTACTCCGTCATTGCTTGCACGTAAGTTTGACGTGATTATTTAATATCTCTTGTTTTATCACATTTATCTTGTTTTTCTTGCAGCTTGACATGCAAGGGCAGTTGATTGGGTCAGAAATTCTCTCCTTGGCTGAAACAAATGTACCCCCTGAGGATCTCGTCTTCCACAAATTCTACGTAAATAAGATGAAGTTGTCGAAGAAGCCTAAGAAGAAAAAGAAGAAGACGTCAGAGGATGAGGCTGCTGAGGAGTTTTTGACTGCGGATGGTAGCGATGTCGAAGATGAGATTGATGAAGAGGCTGCTGATGAGAGTGAAAATGAGGAAATCGACAGCATGTTAGAGTCCGGTGGGATTCCCTTGGAAGCCAACGGTGAATATGATTACAGTGATTTGGACGAGGTTGCTAACGAAGATGATGACGAGTTGCTTGGTGATAACAGCGATGATGAGATGAATGCTCTTCTGGAACATGATGGAGCTGACATTAATTCCGGCAGTGATGATGAAAATGATGCAGAAAAGGCAGATGAAGTTGATGAAGAGGATGTTGTACATCTAAGGAAAAAGAAAAGGAAGTCAGACAAGCGTGCCGGAAAATCCCCGTTTGCTAGCCTTGAAGACTATGAACATTTGCTTAACAAGGACAGCGCAGAAAAGCCCACTAAATCAAGAAAGAAGAGAAAGAGTTCAAATTAAGCATGCCCCTAGTTTACATTAAAGAGTTGCTGATTTTGATAGCCTATTATCACAGATTCTCCCGAGATAGGTGAAGGAACTCTTTATATACCCCATATTCTATTGCGAGGTGGAACTAGAGTTGAAGAAGAGAAAGCCAAATGAAACAGCACACAGTGTGATGGCAACAATACTCCAGACAATCCAATTCAGGGATATACCAAATGCAACAAACACTAACAACAATCTCGATTGAAATTTAGAAGAAGCAACACTGCCTAACGTATTGACAATAGATGAGCTTCAGACAAACAAGACCAAGTTTCTGATTTCCTAATCTGTTTTATCTCTTTCTTGCTCTCTTTCTATTTCTGTCAACTCTCTCTTTTTCTTTTCTATCCTCACAGTGTATGTATTTCTCTTCTGTCTGTATCTCTTTGTATGTATTTCAAGCTTTCTCTTTCAAAACTCCTCCCCGTGTGTGTATTTTTCTTTCCCCCTCTAATTCTGTATCTCCCCCCCACCTCAGTCAGATGTCTGCCCCTTTTATATGCCCTCCTTACCCCTTTTAACAGCCTGTTTTAAACTATCACCATACCCCTCCCATGTGCCTTCCATTTTCAGTTCCACCTTAGCTAATTAAGTATTAAACCCATCAATATTCCCTGGCAGACTTATCTTTCCTATTTTATTAACTAAAAGCAAGTATGGGCAGTAGAATATATCTGACAGCATATGCTGTCAAACCATTTTTAACTCAAAATCCCTTTTATGCAGGAAAACAGGCTGTGCACAAAGCACATGAGGTGCATCAATGCACATGCTGTGCACGAGTGCACATGCCCTCCAATTCAGAGTTTAAACCAAACATCCCTTTTACATTACTGATCCAAATCAACAGCTATAAGTAAGCAAAACTGGTTCTTAATTGATTCAGGTAAAATGTTCAACAGAAGCAAATCGATTTACTTTGTTCAGACAGTTGAAACTAATTGACGACATATGTCGGCTCGACTATATTAGCATTAACATACACAATCGTAGCAAAAAATCAGACATTTAAACAGTATCGATACATGGTTCGAATTATACTGACTAAGCAGAAATGCACTCGAGGAGTCAACTAGTCAGTACAAACTTGAAATTCAAACCTATTTCACAACAAATACATATGCCTTATCAGAATATGAGGGGGGGATTCAGACGAACACAGAGGTTCAGGTAAAGTGGATAAACAAAAGTTGATAAAATTAAAACAAAATATGAACAGACTTTTAAAACAAATCACACGGACTAAAACAAGTAAAGGAAAGAAAGCAGACTCACCTTAAAACTTGAAAAGTCAAAAGTTTGAACTCGGATTTGGACAGGCCTTTCTTAAGGCTGAACGGACTTTAATCGAAGTGTTTCTCAGAAGAGAAACACTTCGATTAAGGTCCATTAGACCTTAATCTCTGTGGCTCAGACTGACATGGACCAGTGATGAAGAACTACAAAGTTCCGAAACTCAGATCTGGGATTCATGCTTCCCTGATCAGATTCGGACCAAACCAAGTATGGTTTGGTCACGAGGAGGGTCTGGGGAGTGTCTGGTGTGAAGCTGGGGTTGGTTGGTGTAAACCGAGTTTTGACTCGAATCTTCAAATGAAGATTCGAGGACCTAAGGGATGATTCGAACTAAGCGGTCAACAGGTCTATGTTCAGGGTGGTGAGGGGGTTCTATGGTGTTAAGGTGAAGGTCACCGGCGTTCATGCCGCCGGTTTTCATGGTGGGGGATACAGGGGCGGCTCTAGGGTTTGATGGGGATGAGGTTGAAGACGGAGGCTGGGGTGTCGGATGGGGGGGGCAGGGTAAGGTTAAAGGGTTTATATATGGAATGGGTGGGTTGATCTCAGCCGTTGGATCAACTGAAATCAATGGCTTGGATCTGATGGTCTTAAGTGGAACGGTGTCGTTTTGAGGTAAAGGGTTTTGGGTTGGCCCGGGTGAAAACGGGTCGGGTTCCTTAGTGGGTTGTGGGGAAGTGATCTTGGCCGTTGATCAATCTGAGATCAACGGCCCAGATCACACTGGACTAAAACGGCGTCGTTTGGACGCCCTGGGTATCAGGTGGTCTGGACCGGGCAGGCCTGGGTTTGGGCTGTTTGTTTGGGCCAATTTTGTTAAAATTGGCCCAAGTCCGGAAGGGAAGGGCCCCCTTTTTTTCTCTTTTTTTTTCTTTTTCTTTTATTATGAAAATACAAAACTAAGTAAAATCAAATTAAAAATAAACACCTAATACAACTATTTGCACACACATTAAAATAATTCAAAACAGGTAACATTAAAAAAAACAAAATCACGGACAAAGATGCTTGTTTATGCTTTTCTATTTAAACCATGTTACGGTTCAAATTATGCATGACACGTACACATTTTTTGAATTTTGTTTTAATAAAGTAAATAAATAAAAACGGGCCAAAGTCACAAATAAATCAACAAAGTGCCGCAAGGAAATCCAAAAATTGTACAGCAGGACCAATTTTTATTCTTTTGGAGCGACTGTTGCGCAAAAAACAAAAATCACGTGCTCACAGCTGCCCCTCTTTATTCGGAAACACGAAGAGTTTTCGTGCAAAGATAAAGTGAGCGTGTACGAGCGATTTTTGCCTATGGACCACTCTATATGAAGCATGTTTTTTGAAAGATCTGACCGAATCTTGCTTCAAAGATTTCCTACATATCCTGGGCTAAACAGGAATCAGGTCAATGTAGTTCGAGAAGTTTTGGTAGCTGGGACTACCATGGGATTGCAATGCTTGCCGCTACTGCTGTTGCTGTTGTCACTGCTGCTTCACTGACCGCCTTATTACAACCAAACGAAAATTGGAAACCGAACTAACTACTTATAAGCATGTCAGCTGCTAGTTACAAGATTCCTATCTATGATTCTTTTACGACTTGATCTTGGGTCTTAGCTGATTCTGCTTGTAGACTTCGATCTGAATCTTGATGCTTGCGAGTTGCGTCGACTCGTTTAAACTCTGGGATACTGAGTGAGACGTGATTGGCAGGGTTCAGGACCATAATCCAATGTTGGAGTCAATCCGCCTTCCATCTACTCCGATATCTCGGGACATCTTCTTTCTTTTTCTTCTTTTCTTCGTTGATTCCGAACTGGGACTCATCTCGTGGGTCATTTCGATCCATGTGGCTCGAGGTTAGACCTGCGGGAGAAAACAAACGAACGAAATTTTCTGCCCCAGTTTCACTAGGAAAATTTCGTTAATTATTCGCCAGGAAGTTCATAAAATTGATGAAAGAGGATATGCATGCTCAGTTCAGGGTTGGAGCCCTAATACCGACTAGCTGGGGAAAGGTTCAGTTTAGGATTTAAAACCCCGACGCCGAACAAAGGAAGAATTCAGTTTAGGGTGGAAAAACCCTAATGCTGCCTAAAAGGAAAAAGTTCAGTTTAGGGTTTAAAACCCTAATGCTGACTAAAAGGAAAAAGTTCAGTTTAGGGTTTAAAACCCTAATGCTGACTAAAAGGAAAATTCAGTTTAGGGTTTAAAACCCTAATGCTGATTGCATGGAAAAGCTCAGTTTAGGGTTTAAAACCCTAATGCTGGCTGAAAGGGAAAAGTTCAGTTTAGGGTTTAAAACCCTAATGCTGACTAAAAGGAAAAAGTTCAGTTTAGGGTTTAAAACCCTAATGCTGACTAAAAGGAGAATTCAGTTTAGGGTTTAAAACCCTAATGCTGATTGCACGGAAAAACTCAGTTTAGGGTTTAAAACCCTAATGCTGGCTGAAAGGGAAAAGTTCAGTTTAAGGGTTTAAAACCCTAATGCTACCTAAAAGGAAAAAGTTCAGTTTAGGGTTTAAAACCCTAATGCTGACTAAAAGGAAAAAGTTCAGTTTAGGGTTTAAAACCCTAATGCTGATTGCATGGAAAAGCTCAGTTTAGGGTTTAAAACCCTAATGCTGGCTGAAAGGGAAAAGTTAAGTTTAGGGTTTAAAACCCTAATGCTGACTAAAAGGAAAAAGTTCAGTTTAGGGTTTAAAACCCTAATGCTGACTAAAAGAAAAATTCAGTTTAGGGTTTAAAACCCTAATGCTGATTGTATGGAAAAGCTCAGTTTAGGGTTTTAAAACCCTAATGCTGGCTGAAAGGGAAAAGTTCAGTTTAGGGTTTAAAACCCTAATGCTGACTAAAAGGAAAAAGTTCAGTTTAGGGTTTAAAACCCTAATGCTGACTAAAAGGAAAATTCAGTTTAGGGTTTAAAACCCTAATGCTGATTGCATGGAAAAGCTCAGTTTAGGGTTTAAAACCCTAATGCTGGCTGAAATGGAAAAGTTCAGTTTAGGGTTTAAAACCCTAATGCTGACCAAAAGGAAAAAGTTCAGTTTAGGGTTTAAAACCCTAATGCTGACTAAAAGGAAAATTCAGTTTAGGGTTTAAAACCCTAATGCTGACTAAAAGGAAAATTCAGTTTAGGGTTTAAAACCCTAATGCTGATTAAAAGGAAAATTCAGTTTAGGGTTTAAAACCCTAATGCTGATTTCATGGAAAAGCTCAGTTTAGGGTTTAAAACCCTAATGCTGGCTGAAAGGAAAAAGTTCACTTTAGGGTTTAAAACCCTAATGCTGACTAAAAGGAAAATTCAGTTTAGGGTTTAAAACCCTAATGCTGATCGGCTGGGGATAAAGTTCGAGAATACTACATGATCTATTTTTTTTGAGTTTTCTTGTTTTAATAGAAGATAAAAGGGAGTTTTGCGGGAACTTACCTTTTGAGTGAATTCTTTATTGTCAAAATGTTTCTTGTACCCGTGTACCTTCATCTTTGGGCGACACCTGCTTCTTGCACGGTTGTCTTGGATTATACCTGTTTCAACTTTTCAGACAAAGAACAATTGTTAGTTCGGAAATGACGGTCGGTTCGGTGACCTTGATCGTTCCCAATTGCTTTGTTGCGTCTCTATTTCTGTTGCGAAGTCCCGCCACTGATTTGATTCGAATGGCGAAACCTTTAGACTGCTCAGGCTGGTATTTCCGGATTCTGTGATGACTTGCTTCGTTAGGCTCTTTTTTTTTTTTTTGTGTGTCCCGTTTTGCTTGGAGGTTCTCAACGGGGATTTTATTGGAGGTATTTTGTGGGAATTTGTACAAAAAGGAAGCTCTGTGGGGAATATTTACAAAGTGGATTCTTTGTGTGGATTTTTGTACAATGGGGCATGCTGGGGATTTATTTCAAAGCGGGATTTCTAGGATTTGTTGGGGTAAGCTTGCTGGGGAATTTTTACAAAAGGACTCGCTGGGATGTGCTGGGGAGATTCCATTTTTTTATTATTATTTTTTTTGTATATTGGGGAGACTCTGTGGGAGATTGTACAATAGAGACTCCATAAAAATATAAGTTCTGTTACTTCCTCTTTTTCCTTTTATATGACAGTGTTTGTTTGGAAACATAACCAAAGTACCCTTTGTGTCTTTTGGTCTACAACATGCCATGTCATTCCTGTAAGAGATTCTCATTTAGGTTCGCAAGCTGGCCAAGAAACCACTGTTCCAAAAAAATAGGACATCATTTAGGGTAAAAAGATATACTAAAATTAAAGAGTTTCTAGATGTAGAAATCTAGAAAGGTGGGAATGGATAAAAACGGAAGTGTCATATTAAATATAATGGAGGGAGTATGTGTAGAATACACCTTAGAAATGCGAAGTCATAGGTAGTTGGTATCTGACCTTGTGTAAATGGGGATATCCTAATTACTGCACTCTTGTTGCCAGCACGCGAACCTCTCTACTGCAAGTAATAGAATATTTTATCAATTTCTTCTCTGAGTATACAGGAAATGTAATTTTTCTTTGTTGACTTGTACAAATAAACAGCAATGCAGATCGTGTTAGCTGGTGGGAGCTGATGGTACTGGTATCGCATGCGCACCCATCAGTTGCTACCATGGCTAGAACCCTTCTTTCAGGAGCAACCATTGTGTATAATGGTAACCCCCTGAATGATCTTTCGCTGAATGCCTTCCTCGACAAGTTCATGGAAAAGAAACCAAAACAAAGCACTTGGCATGGTGCCTCCCAGATTGAACCAGCTAAGAAGGTTAGTTGTTATAGATAACAAAGGATATTTACCAATACCACTTTGATTCAGGCTTTAATTGATTTACTCCGTCATTGCTTGCACGTAAGTTTGACGTGATTATTTAATATCTCTTGTTTTATCACATTTATCTTGTTTTTCTTGCAGCTTGACATGCAAGGGCAGTTGATTGGGTCAGAAATTCTCTCCTTGGCTGAAACAGATGTACCCCCTGAGGATCTCGTCTTCCACAAATTCTACGTAAATAAGATGAAGTTGTCGAAGAAGCCTAAGAAGAAAAAGAAGAAGACGTCAGAGGATGAGGCTGCTGAGGAGTTTTTGACTGCGGATGGTAGCGATGTCGAAGATGAGATTGATGAAGAGGCTGCTGATGAGAGTGAAAATGAGGAAATCGACAGCATGTTAGAGTCCGGTGGGATTCCCTTGGAAGCCAACGGTGAATATGATTACAGTGATTTGGACGAGGTTGCTAACGAAGATGATGACGAGTTGCTTGGTGATAACAGCGATGATGAGATGAATGCTCTTCTGGAACATGATGGAGCTGACATTAATTCCGGCAGTGATGATGAAAATGATGCAGAAAAGGCAGATGAAGTTGATGAAGAGGATGTTGTACATCTAAGGAAAAAGAAAAGGAAGTCAGACAAGCGTGCCGGAAAATCCCCGTTTGCTAGCCTTGAAGACTATGAACATTTGCTTAACAAGGACAGCGCAGAAAAGCCCACTAAATCAAGAAAGAAGAGAAAGAGTTCAAATTAAGCATGCCCCTAGTTTACATTAAAGAGTTGCTGATTTTGATAGCCTATTATCACAGATTCTCCCGAGATAGGTGAAGGAACTCTTTATATACCCCATATTCTATTGCGAGGTGGAACTAGAGTTGAAGAAGAGAAAGCCAAATGAAACAGCACACAGTGTGATGGCAACAATACTCCAGACAATCCAATTCAGGGATATACCAAATGCAACAAACACTAACAACAATCTCGATTGAAATTTAGAAGAAGCAACACTGCCTAACGTATTGACAATAGATGAGCTTCAGACAAACAAGACCAAGTTTCTGATTTCCTAATCTGTTTTATCTCTTTCTTGCTCTCTTTCTATTTCTGTCAACTCTCTCTTTTTCTTTTCTATCCTCACAGTGTATGTATTTCTCTTCTGTCTGTATCTCTTTGTATGTATTTCAAGCTTTCTCTTTCAAAACTCCTCCCCGTGTGTGTATTTTTCTTTCCCCCTCTAATTCTGTATCTCCCCCCCACCTCAGTCAGATGTCTGCCCCTTTTATATGCCCTCCTTACCCCTTTTAACAGCCTGTTTTAAACTATCACCATACCCCTCCCATGTGCCTTCCATTTTCAGTTCCACCTTAGCTAATTAAGTATTAAACCCATCAATATTCCCTGGCAGACTTATCTTTCCTATTTTATTAACTAAAAGCAAGTATGGGCAGTAGAATATATCTGACAGCATATGCTGTCAAACCATTTTTAACTCAAAATCCCTTTTATGCAGGAAAACAGGCTGTGCACAAAGCACATGAGGTGCATCAATGCACATGCTGTGCACGAGTGCACATGCCCTCCAATTCAGAGTTTAAACCAAACATCCCTTTTACATTACTGATCCAAATCAACAGCTATAAGTAAGCAAAACTGGTTCTTAATTGATTCAGGTAAAATGTTCAACAGAAGCAAATCGATTTACTTTGTTCAGACAGTTGAAACTAATTGACGACATATGTCGGCTCGACTATATTAGCATTAACATACACAATCGTAGCAAAAAATCAGACATTTAAACAGTATCGATACATGGTTCGAATTATACTGACTAAGCAGAAATGCACTCGAGGAGTCAACTAGTCAGTACAAACTTGAAATTCAAACCTATTTCACAACAAATACATATGCCTTATCAGAATATGAGGGGGGGATTCAGACGAACACAGAGGTTCAGGTAAAGTGGATAAACAAAAGTTGATAAAATTAAAACAAAATATGAACAGACTTTTAAAACAAATCACACGGACTAAAACAAGTAAAGGAAAGAAAGCAGACTCACCTTAAAACTTGAAAAGTCAAAAGTTTGAACTCGGATTTGGACAGGCCTTTCTTAAGGCTGAACGGACTTTAATCGAAGTGTTTCTCAGAAGAGAAACACTTCGATTAAGGTCCATTAGACCTTAATCTCTGTGGCTCAGACTGACATGGACCAGTGATGAAGAACTACAAAGTTCCGAAACTCAGATCTGGGATTCATGCTTCCCTGATCAGATTCGGACCAAACCAAGTATGGTTTGGTCACGAGGAGGGTCTGGGGAGTGTCTGGTGTGAAGCTGGGGTTGGTTGGTGTAAACCGAGTTTTGACTCGAATCTTCAAATGAAGATTCGAGGACCTAGGGGATGATTCGAACTAAGCGGTCAACAGGTCTATGTTCAGGGTGGTGAGGGGGTTCTATGGTGTTAAGGTGAAGGTCACCGGCGTTCATGCCGCCGGTTTTCATGGTGGGGGATACAGGGGCGGCTCTAGGGTTTGATGGGGATGAGGTTGAAGACGGAGGCTGGGGTATCGGATGGGGGGGGGCAGGGTAAGGTTAAAGGGTTTATATATGGAATGGGTGGGTTGATCTCAGCCGTTGGATCAACTGAAATCAATGGCTTGGATCTGATGGTCTTAAGTGGAACGGTGTCGTTTTGAGGGTAAAGGGTTTTGGGTTGGCCCGGGTGAAAACGGGTCGGGTTCCTTAGTGGGTTGTGGGGAAGTGATCTTGGCCGTTGATCAATCTGAGATCAACGGCCCAGATCATACTGGACTAAAACGGCGTCGTTTGGACGCCCTGGGTATCAGGTGGTCTGGACCGGGCAGGCCTGGGTTTGGGCTGTTTGTTTGGGCCAATTTTGTTAAAATTGGCCCAAGTCCGGAAGGGAAGGGCCCCCTTTTTTTCTCTTTTTTTTTCTTTTTCTTTTATTATGAAAATACAAAACTAAGTAAAATCAAATTAAAAATAAACACCT
The DNA here is from genome assembly GCF_000393655.2 of Nicotiana sylvestris. NCBI lineage: Eukaryota > Viridiplantae > Streptophyta > Magnoliopsida > Solanales > Solanaceae > Nicotiana > Nicotiana sylvestris. Next base: position 81,393,100 of record NC_091061.1, read on the forward strand.
AATACAACTATTTGCACACACATTAAAATAATTCAAAACAGGTAACATTAAACAAAACAAAATCACGGACAAAGATGCTTATTTATGCTTTTCTATTTAAACCATGTTACGGTTCAGATTATGCATGACACGTACACATTTTTTGAATTTTGTTTTAATAAAGTAAATAAATAAAAACGGGCCAAAGTCACAAATAAATCAACAAAGTGCCGCAAGGAAATCCAAAAATTGTACAGCAGGACCAATTTTTATTCTTTTGGAGCGACTGTTGCGCAAAAAACAAAAATCACGTGCTCACAGCTGCCCCTCTTTATTCGGAAACACGAAGAGTTTTCGTGCAAAGATAAAGTGAGCGTGTACGAGCGATTTTTGCCTATGGACCACTCCGTATGAAGCATGTTTTTTGAAAGATCTGACCGAATCTTGCTTCAAAGATTTCCTACATATCCTGGGCTAAACAGGAATCAGGTCAATGTAGTTCGAGAAGTTTTGGTAGCTGGGACTACCATGGGATTGCAATGCTTGCCGCTACTGCTGTTGCTGTTGTCACTGCTGCTTCACTGACCGCCTTATTACAACCAAACGAAAATTGGAAACCGAACTAACTACTTATAAGCATGTCAGCTGCTAGTTACAAGATTCCTATCTATGATTCTTTTACGACTTGATCTTGGGTCTTAGCTGATTCTGCTTGTAGACTTCGATCTGAATCTTGATGCTTGCGAGTTGCGGCGACTCGTTTAAACTCTGGGATACTGAGTGAGACGTGATTGGCAGGGTTCAGGACCATAATCCAATGTTGGAGTCAATCCGCCTTCCATCTACTCCGATATCTCGGGACATCTTCTTTCTTTTTCTTCTTTTCTTCGTTGATTCCGAACTGGGACTCATCTCGTGGGTCATTTCGATCCATGTGGCTCGAGGTTAGACCTGCGGGAGAAAACAAACGAACGAAATTTTCTGCCCCAGTTTCACTAGGAAAATTTCGTTAATTATTCGCCAGGAAGTTCATAAAATTGATGAAAGAGGATATGCATGCTCAGTTCAGGGTTGGAGCCCTAATACCGACTAGCTGGGGAAAGGTTCAGTTTAGGATTTAAAACCCCGACGCCGAACAAAGGAAGAATTCAGTTTAGGGTGGAAAAACCCTAATGCTGCCTAAAAGGAAAAAGTTCAGTTTAGGGTTTAAAACCCTAATGCTGACTAAAAGGAAAAAGTTCAGTTTAGGGTTTAAAACCCTAATGCTGACTAAAAGGAAAATTCAGTTTAGGGTTTAAAACCCTAATGCTGATTGCATGGAAAAGCTCAGTTTAGGGTTTAAAACCCTAATGCTGGCTGAAAGGGAAAAGTTCAGTTTAGGGTTTAAAACCCTAATGCTGACTAAAAGGAAAAAGTTCAGTTTAGGGTTTAAAACCCTAATGCTGACTAAAAGGAGAATTCAGTTTAGGGTTTAAAACCCTAATGCTGATTGCACGGAAAAACTCAGTTTAGGGTTTAAAACCCTAATGCTGGCTGAAAGGGAAAAGTTCAGTTTAAGGGTTTAAAACCCTAATGCTACCTAAAAGGAAAAAGTTCAGTTTAGGGTTTAAAACCCTAATGCTGACTAAAAGGAAAAAGTTCAGTTTAGGGTTTAAAACCCTAATGCTGATTGCATGGAAAAGCTCAGTTTAGGGTTTAAAACCCTAATGCTGGCTGAAAGGGAAAAGTTAAGTTTAGGGTTTAAAACCCTAATGCTGACTAAAAGGAAAAAGTTCAGTTTAGGGTTTAAAACCCTAATGCTGACTAAAAGAAAAATTCAGTTTAGGGTTTAAAACCCTAATGCTGATTGCATGGAAAAGCTCAGTTTAGGGTTTTAAAACCCTAATGCTGGCTGAAAGGGAAAAGTTCAGTTTAGGGTTTAAAACCCTAATGCTGACTAAAAGGAAAAAGTTCAGTTTAGGGTTTAAAACCCTAATGCTGACTAAAAGGAAAATTCAGTTTAGGGTTTAAAACCCTAATGCTGATTGCATGGAAAAGCTCAGTTTAGGGTTTAAAACCCTAATGCTGGCTGAAATGGAAAAGTTCAGTTTAGGGTTTAAAACCCTAATGCTGACCAAAAGGAAAAAGTTCAGTTTAGGGTTTAAAACCCTAATGCTGACTAAAAGGAAAATTCAGTTTAGGGTTTAAAACCCTAATGCTGACTAAAAGGAAAATTCAGTTTAGGGTTTAAAACCCTAATGCTGATTAAAAGGAAAATTCAGTTTAGGGTTTAAAACCCTAATGCTGATTTCATGGAAAAGCTCAGTTTAGGGTTTAAAACCCTAATGCTGGCTGAAAGGAAAAAGTTCACTTTAGGGTTTAAAACCCTAATGCTGACTAAAAGGAAAATTCAGTTTAGGGTTTAAAACCCTAATGCTGATCGGCTGGGGATAAAGTTCGAGAATACTACATGATCTATTTTTTTGAGTTTTCTTGTTTTAATAGAAGATAAAAGGGAGTTTTGCGGGAACTTACCTTTTGAGTGAATTCTTTATTGTCAAAATGTTTCTTGTACCCGTGTACCTTCATCTTTGGGCGACACCTGCTTCTTGCACGGTTGTCTTGGATTATACCTGTTTCAACTTTTCAGACAAAGAACAATTGTTAGTTCGGAAATGACGGTCGGTTCGGTGACCTTGATCGTTCCCAATTGCTTTGTTGCGTCTCTATTTCTGTTGCGAAGTCCCGCCACTGATTTGATTCGAATGGCGAAACCTTTAGACTGCTCAGGCTGGTATTTCCGGATTCTGTGATGACTTGCTTCGTTAGGCTCTTTTTTTTTTTTTTTTTTGTGTGTCCCGTTTTGCTTGGAGGTTCTCAACGGGGATTTTATTGGAGGTATTTTGTGGGAATTTGTACAAAAAGGAAGCTCTGTGGGGAATATTTACAAAGTGGATTCTTTGTGTGGATTTTTGTACAATGGGGCATGCTGGGGATTTATTTCAAAGCGGGATTTCTAGGATTTGTTGGGGTAAGCTTGCTGGGGAATTTTTACAAAAGGACTCGCTGGGATGTGCTGGGGAGATTCCCTTTTGTTTTATTATTATTTTTTTTGTATATTGGGGAGACTCTGTGGGAGATTGTACAATAGAGACTCCATAAAAATATAAGTTCTGTTACTTCCTCTTTTTCCTTTTATATGACAGTGTTTGTTTGGAAACATAACCAAAGTACCCTTTGTGTCTTTTGGTCTACAACATGCCATGTCATTCCTGTAAGAGATTCTCATTTAGGTTCGCAAGCTGGCCAAGAAACCACTGTTCCAAAAAAATAGGACATCATTTAGGGTAAAAAGATATACTAAAATTAAAGAGTTTCTAGATGTAGAAATCTAGAAAGGTGGGAATGGATAAAAACGGAAGTGTCATATTAAATATAATGGAGGGAGTATGTGTAGAATACACCTTAGAAATGCGAAGTCATAGGTAGTTGGTATCTGACCTTGTGTAAATGGGGATATCCTAATTACTGCACTCTTGTTGCCAGCACGCGAACCTCTCTACTGCAAGTAATAGAATATTTTATCAATTTCTTCTCTGAGTATACAGGAAATGTAATTTTTCTTTGTTGACTTGTACAAATAAACAGCAATGCAGATCGTGTTAGCTGGTGGGAGCTGATGGTACTGGTATCGCATGCGCACCCATCAGTTGCTACCATGGCTAGAACCCTTCTTTCAGGAGCAACCATTGTGTATAATGGTAACCCCCTGAATGATCTTTCGCTGAATGCCTTCCTCGACAAGTTCATGGAAAAGAAACCAAAACAAAGCACTTGGCATGGTGCCTCCCAGATTGAACCAGCTAAGAAGGTTAGTTGTTATAGATAACAAAGGATATTTACCAATACCACTTTGATTCAGGCTTTAATTGATTTACTCCGTCATTGCTTGCACGTAAGTTTGACGTGATTATTTAATATCTCTTGTTTTATCACATTTATCTTGTTTTTCTTGCAGCTTGACATGCAAGGGCAGTTGATTGGGTCAGAAATTCTCTCCTTGGCTGAAACAGATGTACCCCCTGAGGATCTCGTCTTCCACAAATTCTACGTAAATAAGATGAAGTTGTCGAAGAAGCCTAAGAAGAAAAAGAAGAAGACGTCAGAGGATGAGGCTGCTGAGGAGTTTTTGACTGCGGATGGTAGCGATGTCGAAGATGAGATTGATGAAGAGGCTGCTGATGAGAGTGAAAATGAGGAAATCGACAGCATGTTAGAGTCCGGTGGGATTCCCTTGGAAGCCAACGGTGAATATGATTACAGTGATTTGGACGAGGTTGCTAACGAAGATGATGACGAGTTGCTTGGTGATAACAGCGATGATGAGATGAATGCTCTTCTGGAACATGATGGAGCTGACATTAATTCCGGGCAGTGATGATGAAAATGATGTAGAAAAGGCAGATGAAGTTGATGAAGAGGATGTTGTACATCTAAGGAAAAAGAAAAGGAAGTCAGACAAGCGTGCCGGAAAATCCCCGTTTGCTAGCCTTGAAGACTATGAACATTTGCTTAACAAGGACAGCGCAGAAAAGCCCACTAAATCAAGAAAGAAGAGAAAGAGTTCAAATTAAGCATGCCCCTAGTTTACATTAAAGAGTTGCTGATTTTGATAGCCTATTATCACAGATTCTCCCGAGATAGGTGAAGGAACTCTTTATATACCCCATATTGTTGCCTCAATTTTTCCAGCACCTAATGTATTGTGTTGTAATCTTAAAAAGTTTAGCTGATAACTCCAACCAATTTATATCTTGTCGAATCTACTATTCCGACCAATTTAATTCCAATACACATTAGAAACAACAGAAATATTTTGCAAGTTTATTTACATTAGACAACTAATTGATCACATTTTATTTATTGTTCTATATTGACAAGGTTGTGATGTGCTGAAAACCTGAAATGCCGTAAATAGTTAGGGATTGATATTACTCGACCACACCTTGTAGTTTAAGATATGTAATTTTCACAAATATATTCCTCTGAACGTGAATTGGAGGTCGGAACCCAAGGAGAGCAATTGTTATTAAACTATTTACCCTTGTCTACCCACAAAAACAAAATTATTTACCCTTGTCTACCCATTTATTTTTCTACCCATAAACTATTTACATTTCCTACCCATAATAGGTTTTGTGGGGAAATTTTTCTTTATTCTCCATTTTTTTTGTGTTTCTATGCTTCTTTTCTTTTCTTTTTTCTTTTCTCCTTTTTTCCCTCGTTTTCTTCTTATTTTTTTTCTTTTTTCCTTTTCTAATTTTATTTAACTTATGTTTTTTATATTCTTTTTCTCTTCATAATCTAATTTCATTTACAGTTTTCACTATTTTTTTTATATATATTATTACTAAAGAAAAATCAAATTGTGTACCAATTAAATGTAGTTAATACAATCAAAAAAATATTAACTAACATATGATACCGGTATAGTATATAGCTATACCAACAGGGTATATAAGTGTACGCAAAGAGTTAAAAAAAAAATTTAATTCAATTATTAAACTGAAATAATATCAGTTGTCAAAAAAAAAAATTAAAATTCTAAAAGGACCTAATTGTAAGAGTATACCATTACATCATATAGCATACTATAATTTTTTTTTTTTTGCATTTTGAGTATGCCCCTCACGCTTGGGTAAAAGCTTAAAATAAATTAAAAGGGAAAAGACAAGTGAATTTACGGGTAATAAGTATACTATTATTGTATATTGTATACTATTACAGCATATTGTTACAGTATCTTGCATATTATTACAGTATACCATAACAATATATTGTATACTATAATAGTATACTGTTGCAGTATAACTATATACTCCTATACTATATTAGTATACTGTAGCGGTATACTATTTGGTAAACTATAATAGTATAGTGTTGCAGTATAGCTATATACTCCTACAACATATTGTATACCGTAGTGGTATATTGTAGCTGTGTTCTTCTTCGATTTTCAACTGAAAATTTCGATCTCAATCACCTCAAATCAGCTCCAAACGCTATCAAATTTCAGTATAAAATTCCAGAAGGTACTATAAGAAATATTTAACAGCACCCACTTTGAATCAACATTTTCATGTTAGGAAAGAATTTGGAGTACTTTCTAAATTTTATTTGAATGACTATATTGATGGTCTTCGTTGAGCAGAATCAACCAACTGCGTGTTGGTCCCCTCCTTCAATTTTGAATCATGATACACCATTGAAGCTCTCATTTCATAGTTGTAGACTTTTATACAAAGATTCAGAAGCTCTATTGATGAATGATTAATGGAAAAACGATGTTTGACGAGTTGCATTAGTTCATTTATTTGCAACTTAATTCTCTTTTCAATCATCCACAGGCACAGGCGGAGCTAGACTTTGCTTACTGGTTCAGCCGAGCCGAGTAACTTTTGTTCAAATTTTATATTTGTCTTGTGAAATTCATGGAATATATAGAAATGATTAATTTAAAACCCAATAATTTAAAAGAACTAAAATACTGAATCCATAAACTTCAAATTTTAACTTTGCCTCTGTCTACAAAAGTTTAGCGGCCATCTAGAGAATACATAAGTTGTTTGGAAAATCTTAAAAAAGAAAAAAATGAAGCTTGAGGTAATTTATTCCAAAAGGCAACATCCAACACCGTCACCCATAGGGCATCTCCAAGGGTGCACTATTTTTTACACCAAATTTAAATTTGGTGTAAAATTTAGTATATTTTTGCTCCAATGAAACACCAAATCTTGCACCATTATAGTGCATGGTGCAACACTATTCATCAACAGCAAATTTGATTTATTATTATTTTATTCATCTTTTCATTTTTTTGAACTTTTAATTTATCATTTATTGTGTATATAATTAATTTTATATTAAGATCTTTATAATTTTAATTTTATATCCTATTTTTTTGATATATTAATTTTTGTATATATTATATTTATATAAAATTATAATTTAATTTTATTATTATTATTATTATAATTATATAAAAAGAAATATAACCATTATTTAAAAATGAAAAAAGCAAATGTAAGATATCTAAGGTTGCTAAAATTAAAAGTAAATGTCACACCTCCTTTTTGCGCGCCCGCCCCGAGGGGTAGGATGCGCGGGTGGAGTTTTTCCAATTTAAGTGACAATATTCGAAATGAGATTATTTATTTAATTCAGAGTCGCCACTTGGGAAAGGTTTGGCTTTTGGTGTCTCAAGTCACCGGTTTATCTTGAATCCCAAATCGAGGAAATTTTCGACTTTTCCAAATGAAGTCTGCGAACCAGAAATTCTAAGTAAGGAATTCTGTTGACCCGAGGGAAGGTGTTAGGCACCCTCGAATCCCGTGGTTCTAGCACGGTCGCTTAAATTGTTATAATGGCTAAATATCTGATTTAAATACATGTTGTGACTTATGTGCTTTTATTAAGTTTAAACCGCTTTTATTATTATCATTTATTTTTATAGAATTGCAACGTCGTGAAAATGCATCTCGAACCACGTCACAATCAATGCACCCGTAGTTGTTAACACATTTCGACTCCGTTGAGATTTGAATTTGGGTCACATAAATGCGCACCCGAATTTAAGAATGTAATTTAATTAAGCCGCGCCTAAAGAGTCTAACACGTTATTATTTTTGAGAAGGCCATGAGATTCACTAAACGGCCTAGCCTGAATTCTAAATATTATGATTAGTTGTTGAGGGCCCCGCAGTTTGCATTTTTATTTGGCGAGGCTCGTCTCATTATTTTTTAAAGGATAAACCTATAGTGACTATACTTTATATTAAGTTCGTCTCTAAAATTAAAAGAAAAGGGACGTGCTAATATAAACTATATGCTTTTGCCTAATCCGGATTCTTATCAATTACTGATTAATTATTTACAAAGTGGAGGGATGTCATAACTTGTGAAACATACTTCAATTGGACAAAAAAAATTACGTTCGAGATTGACCCAATGTTATACTTGCGTCCTAACGTTCCTTGAATTGAATTTAACTAGACTTATTGAAGCTGAATTTAAGGGAATTAACCACTATGTCTCGTTACTTGCGGAGGCGTGAATGCGCTTCTATATGCTGCCTAGCGAGTTATGATAAAAGAAAAAACTAAAATGAACAAGGAACATTTGTGTAAGGTGAAAATATTCTATTCTATACATGTCATTCAGTTAAACGGAAATCCAGTCAAAAATCTATACTAATTCTCCATGCCTTCTATGTATTGTATCATTACATTTTGTACTAACAAACAACTATAAACTAAGATGCGAGAGGCTAAACTTGATTGAGTATTATCTAACTAATCTTTCATTACTGAATCACACTAATCAATTTATACAACTGAAGTCAATATATCACAAGCATTACAAAACAGATATCTAAATCTTCTTCAAGAACTCCTTTCATTTCATGCTTTTGAATTGTTACAGTTAACACCAAAGTTGGATTTGAAATGTGTACCTGGAAACACTGAAAATGCAAAGGAGAAGAAGAAAAAGATGGGGAAATCAGCAGCAGCAAGAAACAGAACTAGCAGTAGCAGCAGGGCAGAAATGCAGCAGCAACAGTAAGCAGAATAGCAGCAGCAATCAGAACAGCACAACAGAAATGATTCTATTGCGAGGTGGAACTAGAGTTGAAGAAGAGAAAGCCAAATGAAACAGCACACAGTGTGATGGCAACAATACTCCAGACAATCCAATTCCGGGATATACCAAATGCAACAAACACTAACAACAATCTCGATTGAAATTTAGAAGAAGCAACACTGCCTAACGTATTGACAATAGATGAGCTTCAGACAAACAAGACCAAGTTTCTGATTTCCTAATCTGTTTTATCTCTTTCTTGCTCTCTTTCTATTTCTGTCAACTCTCTCTTTTTCTTTTCTATCCTCACAGTGTATGTATTTCTCTTCTGTCTGTATCTCTTTGTATGTATTTCAAGCTTTCTCTTTCAAAACTCCTCCCCGTGTGTGTATTTTTCTTTCCCCCTCTAATTCTGTATCTCCCCCCCACCTCAGTCAGATGTCTGCCCCTTTTATATGCCCTCCTTACCCCTTTTAACAGCCTGTTTTAAACTATCACCATACCCCTCCCATGTGCCTTCCATTTTCAGTTCCACCTTAGCTAATTAAGTATTAAACCCATCAATATTCCCTGGCAGACTTATCTTTCCTATTTTATTAACTAAAAGCAAGTATGGGCAGTAGAATATATCTGACAGCATATGCTGTCAAACCATTTTTAACTCAAAATCCCTTTTATGCAGGAAAACAGGCTGTGCACAAAGCACATGAGGTGCATCAATGCACATGCTGTGCACGAGTGCACATGCCCTCCAATTCAGAGTTTAAACCAAACATCCCTTTTACATTACTGATCCAAATCAACAGCTATAAGTAAGCAAAACTGGTTCTTAATTGATTCAGGTAAAATGTTCAACAGAAGCAAATCGATTTACTTTGTTCAGACAGTTGAAACTAATTGACGACATATGTCGGCTCGACTATATTAGCATTAACATACACAATCGTAGCAAAAAATCAGACATTTAAACAGTATCGATACATGGTTCGAATTATACTGACTAAGCAGAAATGCACTCGAGGAGTCAACTAGTCAGTACAAACTTGAAATTCAAACCTATTGCACAACAAATACATATGCCTTATCAGAATATGAGGGGGGGATTCAGACGAACACAGAGGTTCAGGTAAAGTGGATAAACAAAAGTTGATAAAATTAAAACAAAATATGAACAGACTTTTAAAACAAATCACACGGACTAAAACAAGTAAAGGAAAGAAAGCAGACTCACCTTAAAACTTGAAAAGTCAAAAGTTTGAACTCGGATTTGGACAGGCCTTTCTTAAGGCTGAACGGACTTTAATCGAAGTGTTTCTCAGAAGAGAAACACTTCGATTAAGGTCCATTAGACCTTAATCTCTGTGGCTCGGACTGACATGGACCAGTGATGAAGAACTACAAAGTTCCGAAACTCAGATCTGGGATTCATGCTTCCCTGATCAGATTCGGACCAAACCAAGTATGGTTTGGTCACGAGGAGGGTCTGGGGAGTGTCTGGTGTGAAGCTGGGGTTGGTTGGTGTAAACCGAGTTTTGACTCGAATCTTCAAATGAAGATTCGAGGACCTAGGGGATGATTCGAACTAAGCGGTCAACAGGTCTATGTTCAGGGTGGTGAGGGGGTTCTATGGTGTTAAGGTGAAGGTCACCGGCGTTCATGCCGCCGGTTTTCATGGTGGGGGATACAGGGGCGGCTCTAGGGTTTGATGGGGATGAGGTTGAAGACGGAGGCTGGGGTGTCGGATGGGGGGGGGGCAGGGTAAGGTTAAAGGGTTTATATATGGAATGGGTGGGTTGATCTCAGCCGTTGGATCAACTGAAATCAATGGCTTGGATCTGATGGTCTTAAGTGGAACGGTGTCGTTTTGAGGGTAAAGGGTTTTGGGTTGGCCCGGGTGAAAACGGGTCGGGTTCCTTAGTGGGTTGTGGGGAAGTGATCTTGGCCGTTGATCAATCTGAGATCAACGGCCCAGATCACACTGGACTAAAACGGCGTCGTTTGGACGCCCTGGGTATCAGGTGGTCTGGACCGGGCAGGCCTGGGTTTGGGCTGTTTGTTTGGGCCAATTTTGTTAAAATTGGCCCAAGTCCGGAAGGGAAGGGCCCCCTTTTTTTCTCTTTTTTTTCTTTTTCTTTTATTATGAAAATACAAAACTAAGTAAAATCAAATTAAAAATAAACACCTAATACAACTATTTGCACACACATTAAAATAATTCAAAACAGGTAACATTAAACAAAACAAAATCACGGACAAAGATGCTTGTTTATGCTTTTCTATTTAAACCATGTTACGGTTCAGATTATGCATGACACGTACACATTTTTTGAATTTTGTTTTAATAAAGTAAATAAATAAAAACGGGCCAAAGTCACAAATAAATCAACAAAGTGCCGCAAGGAAATCCAAAAATTGTACAGCAGGACCAATTTTTATTCTTTTGGAGCGACTGTTGCGCAAAAAACAAAAATCACGTGCTCACAGCTGCCCCTCTTTATTCGGAAACACGAAGAGTTTTCGTGCAAAGATAAAGTGAGCGTGTACGAGCGATTTTTGCCTATGGACCACTCCGTATGAAGCATGTTTTTTGAAAGATCTGACCGAATCTTGCTTCAAAGATTTCCTACATATCCTGGGCTAAACAGGAATCAGGTCAATGTAGTTCGAGAAGTTTTGGTAGCTGGGACTACCATGGGATTGCAATGCTTGCCGCTACTGCTGTTGCTGTTGTCACTGCTGCTTCACTGACCGCCTTATTACAACCAAACGAAAATTGGAAACCGAACTAACTACTTATAAGCATGTCAGCTGCTAGTTACAAGATTCCTATCTATGATTCTTTTACGACTTGATCTTGGGTCTTAGCTGATTCTGTTTGTAGACTTCGATCTGAATCTTGATGCTTGCGAGTTGCGGCGACTCGTTTAAACTCTGGGATACTGAGTGAGACGTGATTGGCAGGGTTTAGGACCATAATCCAATGTTGGAGTCAATCCGCCTTCCATCTACTCCGATATCTCGGGACATCTTCTTTCTTTTTCTTCTTTTCTTCGTTGATTCCGAACTGGGACTCATCTCGTGGGTCATTTCGATCCATGTGGCTCGAGGTTAGACCTGCGGGAGAAAACAAACGAACGAAATTTTCTGCCCCAGTTTCACTAGGAAAATTTCGTTAATTATTCGCCAGGAAGTTCATAAAATTGATGAAAGAGGATATGCATGCTCAGTTCAGGGTTGGAGCCCTAATACCGACTAGCTGGGGAAAGGTTCAGTTTAGGATTTAAAACCCCGACGCCGAACAAAGGAAGAATTCAGTTTAGGGTGGAAAAACCCTAATGCTGCCTAAAAGGAAAAAGTTCAGTTTAGGGTTTAAAACCCTAATGCTGACTAAAAGGAAAAAGTTCAGTTTAGGGTTTAAAACCCTAATGCTGACTAAAAGGAAAATTCAGTTTAGGGTTTAAAACCCTAATGCTGATTGCATGGAAAAGCTCAGTTTAGGGTTTAAAACCCTAATGTTGGCTGAAAGGAAAAAGTTCAGTTTAGGGTTTAAAACCCTAATGCTGACTAAAAGGAAAAAGTTCAGTTTAGGGTTTAAAACCCTAATGCTGACTAAAAGGAGAATTCAGTTTAGGGTTTAAAACCCTAATGCTGATTGCACGGAAAAACTCAGTTTAGGGTTTAAAACCCTAATGCTGGCTGAAAGGGAAAAGTTCAGTTTAAGGGTTTAAAACCCTAATCCTACCTAAAAGGAAAAAGTTCAGTTTAGGGTTTAAAACCCTAATGCTGACTAAAAGGAAAAAGTTCAGTTTAGGGTTTAAAACCCTAATGCTGATTGCATGGAAAAGCTCAGTTTAGGGTTTAAAACCCTAATGCTGGCTGAAAGGGAAAAGTTAAGTTTAGGGTTTAAAACCCTAATGCTGACTAAAAGGAAAAAGTTCAGTTTAGGGTTTAAAACCCTAATGCTGACTAAAAGAAAAATTCAGTTTAAGGTTTAAAACCCTAATGCTGATTGCATGGAAAAGCTCAGTTTAGGGTTTAAAACCCTAATGCTGGCTGAAAGGGAAAAGTTCAGTTTAGGGTTTAAAACCCTAATGCTGACTAAAAGGAAAAAGTTCAGTTTAGGGTTTAAAACCCTAATGCTGACTAAAAGGAAAATTCAGTTTAGGGTTTAAAACCCTAATGCTGATTGCATGGAAAAGCTCAGTTTAGGGTTTAAAACCCTAATGCTGGCTGAAATGGAAAAGTTCAGTTTAGGGTTTAAAACCCTAATGCTGACCAAAAGGAAAAAGTTCAGTTTAGGGTTTAAAACCCTAATGCTGACTAAAAGGAAAATTCAGTTTAGGGTTTAAAACCCTAATGCTGACTAAAAGGAAAATTCAGTTTAGGGTTTAAAACCCTAATGCTGATTAAAAGGAAAATTCAGTTTAGGGTTTAAAACCCTAATGCTGATTTCATGGAAAAGCTCAGTTTAGGGTTTAAAACCCTAATGCTGGCTGAAAGGAAAAAGTTCACTTTAGGGTTTAAAACCCTAATGCTGACTAAAAGGAAAATTCAGTTTAGGGTTTAAAACCCTAATGCTGATCGGCTGGGGATAAAGTTCGAGAATACTACATGATCTATTTTTTTTGAGTTTTCTTGTTTTAATAGAAGATAAAAGGGAGTTTTGCGGGAACTTACCTTTTGAGTGAATTCTTTATTGTCAAAATGTTTCTTGTACCCGTGTACCTTCATCTTTGGGCGACACCTGCTTCTTGCACGGTTGTCTTGGATTATACCTGTTTCAACTTTTCAGACAAAGAACAATTGTTAGTTCGGAAATGACGGTCGGTTCGGTGACCTTGATCGTTCCCAATTGCTTTGTTGCGTCTCTATTTCTGTTGCGAAGTCCCGCCACTGATTTGATTCGAATGGCGAAACCTTTAGACTGCTCAGGCTGGTATTTCCGGATTCTGTGATGACTTGCTTCGTTAGGCTCTTTTTTTTTTTTTTTTTGTGTGTCCCGTTTTGCTTGGAGGTTCTCAACGGGGATTTTATTGGAGGTATTTTGTGGGAATTTGTACAAAAAGGAAGCTCTGTGGGGAATATTTACAAAGTGGATTCTTTGTGTGGATTTTTGTACAATGGGGCATGCTGGGGATTTATTTCAAAGCGGGATTTCTAGGATTTGTTGGGGTAAGCTTGCTGGGGAATTTTTACAAAAGGACTCGCTGGGATGTGCTGGGGAGATTCCCTTTTGTTTTATTATTTTTTTTTGTATATTGGGGAGACTCTGTGGGAGATTGTACAATAGAGACTCCATAAAAATATAAGTTCTGTTACTTCCTCTTTTTCCTTTTATATGACAGTGTTTGTTTGGAAACATAACCAAAGTACCCTTTATGTCTTTTGGTCTACAACATGCCATGTCATTCCTGTAAGAGATTCTCATTTAGGTTCGCAAGCTGGCCAAGAAACCACTGTTCCAAAAAAATAGGACATCATTTAGGGTAAAAAGATATACTAAAATTAAAGAGTTTCTAGATGTAGAAATCTAGAAAGGTGGGAATGGATAAAAACGGAAGTGTCATATTAAATATAATGGAGGGAGTATGTGTAGAATACACCTTAGAAATGCGAAGTCATAGGTAGTTGGTATCTGACCTTGTGTAAATGGGGATATCCTAATTACTGCACTCTTGTTGCCAGCACGCGAACCTCTCTACTGCAAGTAATAGAATATTTTATCAATTTCTTCTCTGAGTATACAGGAAATGTAATTTTTCTTTGTTGACTTGTACAAATAAACAGCAATGCAGATCGTGTTAGCTGGTGGGAGCTGATGGTACTGGTATCGCATGCGCACCCATCAGTTGCTACCATGGCTAGAACCCTTCTTTCAGGAGCAACCATTGTGTATAATGGTAACCCCCTGAATGATCTTTCGCTGAATGCCTTCCTCGACAAGTTCATGGAAAAGAAACCAAAACAAAGCACTTGGCATGGTGCCTCCCAGATTGAACCAGCTAAGAAGGTTAGTTGTTATAGATAACAAAGGATATTTACCAATACCACTTTGATTCAGGCTTTAATTGATTTACTCCGTCATTGCTTGCACGTAAGTTTGACGTGATTATTTAATATCTCTTGTTTTATCACATTTATCTTGTTTTTCTTGCAGCTTGACATGCAAGGGCAGTTGATTGGGTCAGAAATTCTCTCCTTGGCTGAAACAGATGTACCCCCTGAGGATCTCGTCTTCCACAAATTCTACGTAAATAAGATGAAGTTGTCGAAGAAGCCTAAGAAGAAAAAGAAGAAGACGTCAGAGGATGAGGCTGCTGAGGAGTTTTTGACTGCGGATGGTAGCGATGTCGAAGATGAGATTGATGAAGAGGCTGCTGATGAGAGTGAAAATGAGGAAATCGACAGCATGTTAGAGTCCGGTGGGATTCCCTTGGAAGCCAACGGTGAATATGATTACAGTGATTTGGACGAGGTTGCTAACGAAGATGATGACGAGTTGCTTGGTGATAACAGCGATGATGAGATGAATGCTCTTCTGGAACATGATGGAGCTGACATTAATTCCGGCAGTGATGATGAAAATGATGCAGAAAAGGCAGATGAAGTTGATGAAGAGGATGTTGTACATCTAAGGAAAAAGAAAAGGAAGTCAGACAAGCGTGCCGGAAAATCCCCGTTTGCTAGCCTTGAAGACTATGAACATTTGCTTAACAAGGACAGCGCAGAAAAGCCCACTAAATCAAGAAAGAAGAGAAAGAGTTCAAATTAAGCATGCCCCTAGTTTACATTAAAGAGTTGCTGATTTTGATAGCCTATTATCACAGATTCTCCCGAGATAGGTGAAGGAACTCTTTATATACCCCATATTCTATTGCGAGGTGGAACTAGAGTTGAAGAAGAGAAAGCCAAATGAAACAGCACACAGTGTGATGGCAACAATACTCCAGACAATCCAATTCAGGGATATACCAAATGCAACAAACACTAACAACAATCTCGATTGAAATTTAGAAGAAGCAACACTGCCTAACGTATTGACAATAGATGAGCTTCAGACAAACAAGACCAAGTTTCTGATTTCCTAATCTGTTTTATCTCTTTCTTGCTCTCTTTCTATTTCTGTCAACTCTCTCTTTTTCTTTTCTATCCTCACAGTGTATGTATTTCTCTTCTGTCTGTATCTCTTTGTATGTATTTCAAGCTTTCTCTTTCAAAACTCCTCCCCGTGTGTGTATTTTTCT
This sequence comes from Nicotiana sylvestris, assembly GCF_000393655.2. Lineage (NCBI taxonomy): Eukaryota > Viridiplantae > Streptophyta > Magnoliopsida > Solanales > Solanaceae > Nicotiana > Nicotiana sylvestris. The sequence continues at coordinate 81,408,942 of NC_091061.1, forward strand.
TTCCCCCTCTAATTCTGTATCTCCCCCCCACCTCAGTCAGATGTCTGCCCCTTTTATATGCCCTCCTTACCCCTTTTAACAGCCTGTTTTAAACTATCACCATACCCCTCCCATGTGCCTTCCATTTTCAGTTCCACCTTAGCTAATTAAGTATTAAACCCATCAATATTCCCTGGCAGACTTATCTTTCCTATTTTATTAACTAAAAGCAAGTATGGGCAGTAGAATATATCTGACAGCATATGCTGTCAAACCATTTTTAACTCAAAATCCCTTTTATGCAGGAAAACAGGCTGTGCACAAAGCACATGAGGTGCATCAATGCACATGCTGTGCACGAGTGCACATGCCCTCCAATTCAGAGTTTAAACCAAACATCCCTTTTACATTACTGATCCAAATCAACAGCTATAAGTAAGCAAAACTGGTTCTTAATTGATTCAGGTAAAATGTTCAACAGAAGCAAATCGATTTACTTTGTTCAGACAGTTGAAACTAATTGACGACATATGTCGGCTCGACTATATTAGCATTAACATACACAATCGTAGCAAAAAATCAGACATTTAAACAGTATCGATACATGGTTCGAATTATACTGACTAAGCAGAAATGCACTCGAGGAGTCAACTAGTCAGTACAAACTTGAAATTCAAACCTATTTCACAACAAATACATATGCCTTATCAGAATATGAGGGGGGGATTCAGACGAACACAGAGGTTCAGGTAAAGTGGATAAACAAAAGTTGATAAAATTAAAACAAAATATGAACAGACTTTTAAAACAAATCACACGGACTAAAACAAGTAAAGGAAAGAAAGCAGACTCACCTTAAAACTTGAAAAGTCAAAAGTTTGAACTCGGATTTGGACAGGCCTTTCTTAAGGCTGAACGGACTTTAATCGAAGTGTTTCTCAGAAGAGAAACACTTCGATTAAGGTCCATTAGACCTTAATCTCTGTGGCTCAGACTGACATGGACCAGTGATGAAGAACTACAAAGTTCCGAAACTCAGATCTGGGATTCATGCTTCCCTGATCAGATTCGGACCAAACCAAGTATGGTTTGGTCACGAGGAGGGTCTGGGGAGTGTCTGGTGTGAAGCTGGGGTTGGTTGGTGTAAACCGAGTTTTGACTCGAATCTTCAAATGAAGATTCGAGGACCTAGGGGATGATTCGAACTAAGCGGTCAACAGGTCTATGTTCAGGGTGGTGAGGGGGTTCTATGGTGTTAAGGTGAAGGTCACCGGCGTTCATGCCGCCGGTTTTCATGGTGGGGGATACAGGGGCGGCTCTAGGGTTTGATGGGGATGAGGTTGAAGACGGAGGCTGGGGTATCGGATGGGGGGGGGCAGGGTAAGGTTAAAGGGTTTATATATGGAATGGGTGGGTTGATCTCAGCCGTTGGATCAACTGAAATCAATGGCTTGGATCTGATGGTCTTAAGTGGAACGGTGTCGTTTTGAGGGTAAAGGGTTTTGGGTTGGCCCGGGTGAAAACGGGTCGGGTTCCTTAGTGGGTTGTGGGGAAGTGATCTTGGCCGTTGATCAATCTGAGATCAACGGCCCAGATCATACTGGACTAAAACGGCGTCGTTTGGACGCCCTGGGTATCAGGTGGTCTGGACCGGGCAGGCCTGGGTTTGGGCTGTTTGTTTGGGCCAATTTTGTTAAAATTGGCCCAAGTCCGGAAGGGAAGGGCCCCCTTTTTTTCTCTTTTTTTTCTTTTTCTTTTATTATGAAAATACAAAACTAAGTAAAATCAAATTAAAAATAAACACCTAATACAACTATTTGCACACACATTAAAATAATTCAAAACAGGTAACATTAAACAAAACAAAATCACGGACAAAGATGCTTATTTATGCTTTTCTATTTAAACCATGTTACGGTTCAGATTATGCATGACACGTACACATTTTTTGAATTTTGTTTTAATAAAGTAAATAAATAAAAACGGGCCAAAGTCACAAATAAATCAACAAAGTGCCGCAAGGAAATCCAAAAATTGTACAGCAGGACCAATTTTTATTCTTTTGGAGCGACTGTTGCGCAAAAAACAAAAATCACGTGCTCACAGCTGCCCCTCTTTATTCGGAAACACGAAGAGTTTTCGTGCAAAGATAAAGTGAGCGTGTACGAGCGATTTTTGCCTATGGACCACTCCGTATGAAGCATGTTTTTTGAAAGATCTGACCGAATCTTGCTTCAAAGATTTCCTACATATCCTGGGCTAAACAGGAATCAGGTCAATGTAGTTCGAGAAGTTTTGGTAGCTGGGACTACCATGGGATTGCAATGCTTGCCGCTACTGCTGTTGCTGTTGTCACTGCTGCTTCACTGACCGCCTTATTACAACCAAACGAAAATTGGAAACCGAACTAACTACTTATAAGCATGTCAGCTGCTAGTTACAAGATTCCTATCTATGATTCTTTTACGACTTGATCTTGGGTCTTAGCTGATTCTGCTTGTAGACTTCGATCTGAATCTTGATGCTTGCGAGTTGCGGCGACTCGTTTAAACTCTGGGATACTGAGTGAGACGTGATTGGCAGGGTTCAGGACCATAATCCAATGTTGGAGTCAATCCGCCTTCCATCTACTCCGATATCTCGGGACATCTTCTTTCTTTTTCTTCTTTTCTTCGTTGATTCCGAACTGGGACTCATCTCGTGGGTCATTTCGATCCATGTGGCTCGAGGTTAGACCTGCGGGAGAAAACAAACGAACGAAATTTTCTGCCCCAGTTTCACTAGGAAAATTTCGTTAATTATTCGCCAGGAAGTTCATAAAATTGATGAAAGAGGATATGCATGCTCAGTTCAGGGTTGGAGCCCTAATACCGACTAGCTGGGGAAAGGTTCAGTTTAGGATTTAAAACCCCGACGCCGAACAAAGGAAGAATTCAGTTTAGGGTGGAAAAACCCTAATGCTGCCTAAAAGGAAAAAGTTCAGTTTAGGGTTTAAAACCCTAATGCTGACTAAAAGGAAAAAGTTCAGTTTAGGGTTTAAAACCCTAATGCTGACTAAAAGGAAAATTCAGTTTAGGGTTTAAAACCCTAATGCTGATTGCATGGAAAAGCTCAGTTTAGGGTTTAAAACCCTAATGCTGGCTGAAAGGGAAAAGTTCAGTTTAGGGTTTAAAACCCTAATGCTGACTAAAAGGAAAAAGTTCAGTTTAGGGTTTAAAACCCTAATGCTGACTAAAAGGAGAATTCAGTTTAGGGTTTAAAACCCTAATGCTGATTGCACGGAAAAACTCAGTTTAGGGTTTAAAACCCTAATGCTGGCTGAAAGGGAAAAGTTCAGTTTAAGGGTTTAAAACCCTAATGCTACCTAAAAGGAAAAAGTTCAGTTTAGGGTTTAAAACCCTAATGCTGACTAAAAGGAAAAAGTTCAGTTTAGGGTTTAAAACCCTAATGCTGATTGCATGGAAAAGCTCAGTTTAGGGTTTAAAACCCTAATGCTGGCTGAAAGGGAAAAGTTAAGTTTAGGGTTTAAAACCCTAATGCTGACTAAAAGGAAAAAGTTCAGTTTAGGGTTTAAAACCCTAATGCTGACTAAAAGAAAAATTCAGTTTAGGGTTTAAAACCCTAATGCTGATTGCATGGAAAAGCTCAGTTTAGGGTTTTAAAACCCTAATGCTGGCTGAAAGGGAAAAGTTCAGTTTAGGGTTTAAAACCCTAATGCTGACTAAAAGGAAAAAGTTCAGTTTAGGGTTTAAAACCCTAATGCTGACTAAAAGGAAAATTCAGTTTAGGGTTTAAAACCCTAATGCTGATTGCATGGAAAAGCTCAGTTTAGGGTTTAAAACCCTAATGCTGGCTGAAATGGAAAAGTTCAGTTTAGGGTTTAAAACCCTAATGCTGACCAAAAGGAAAAAGTTCAGTTTAGGGTTTAAAACCCTAATGCTGACTAAAAGGAAAATTCAGTTTAGGGTTTAAAACCCTAATGCTGACTAAAAGGAAAATTCAGTTTAGGGTTTAAAACCCTAATGCTGATTAAAAGGAAAATTCAGTTTAGGGTTTAAAACCCTAATGCTGATTTCATGGAAAAGCTCAGTTTAGGGTTTAAAACCCTAATGCTGGCTGAAAGGAAAAAGTTCACTTTAGGGTTTAAAACCCTAATGCTGACTAAAAGGAAAATTCAGTTTAGGGTTTAAAACCCTAATGCTGATCGGCTGGGGATAAAGTTCGAGAATACTACATGATCTATTTTTTTTGAGTTTTCTTGTTTTAATAGAAGATAAAAGGGAGTTTTGCGGGAACTTACCTTTTGAGTGAATTCTTTATTGTCAAAATGTTTCTTGTACCCGTGTACCTTCATCTTTGGGCGACACCTGCTTCTTGCACGGTTGTCTTGGATTATACCTGTTTCAACTTTTCAGACAAAGAACAATTGTTAGTTCGGAAATGACGGTCGGTTCGGTGACCTTGATCGTTCCCAATTGCTTTGTTGCGTCTCTATTTCTGTTGCGAAGTCCCGCCACTGATTTGATTCGAATGGCGAAACCTTTAGACTGCTCAGGCTGGTATTTCCGGATTCTGTGATGACTTGCTTCGTTAGGCTCTTTTTTTTTTTTTTTTTGTGTGTCCCGTTTTGCTTGGAGGTTCTCAACGGGGATTTTATTGGAGGTATTTTGTGGGAATTTGTACAAAAAGGAAGCTCTGTGGGGAATATTTACAAAGTGGATTCTTTGTGTGGATTTTTGTACAATGGGGCATGCTGGGGATTTATTTCAAAGCGGGATTTCTAGGATTTGTTGGGGTAAGCTTGCTGGGGAATTTTTACAAAAGGACTCGCTGGGATGTGCTGGGGAGATTCCCTTTTGTTTTATTATTTTTTTTTGTATATTGGGGAGACTCTGTGGGAGATTGTACAATAGAGACTCCATAAAAATATAAGTTCTGTTACTTCCTCTTTTTCCTTTTATATGACAGTGTTTGTTTGGAAACATAACCAAAATACCCTTTGTGTCTTTTGGTCTACAACATGCCATGTCATTCCTGTAAGAGATTCTCATTTAGGTTCGCAAGCTGGCCAAGAAACCACTGTTCCAAAAAAATAGGACATCATTTAGGGTAAAAAGATATACTAAAATTAAAGAGTTTCTAGATGTAGAAATCTAGAAAGGTGGGAATGGATAAAAACGGAAGTGTCATATTAAATATAATGGAGGGAGTATGTGTAGAATACACCTTAGAAATGCGAAGTCATAGGTAGTTGGTATCTGACCTTGTGTAAATGGGGATATCCTAATTACTGCACTCTTGTTGCCAGCACGCGAACCTCTCTACTGCAAGTAATAGAATATTTTATCAATTTCTTCTCTGAGTATACAGGAAATGTAATTTTTCTTTGTTGACTTGTACAAATAAACAGCAATGCAGATCGTGTTAGCTGGTGGGAGCTGATGGTACTGGTATCGCATGCGCACCCATCAGTTGCTACCATGGCTAGAACCCTTCTTTCAGGAGCAACCATTGTGTATAATGGTAACCCCCTGAATGATCTTTCGCTGAATGCCTTCCTCGACAAGTTCATGGAAAAGAAACCAAAACAAAGCACTTGGCATGGTGCCTCCCAGATTGAACCAGCTAAGAAGGTTAGTTGTTATAGATAACAAAGGATATTTACCAATACCACTTTGATTCAGGCTTTAATTGATTTACTCCGTCATTGCTTGCACGTAAGTTTGACGTGATTATTTAATATCTCTTGTTTTATCACATTTATCTTGTTTTTCTTGCAGCTTGACATGCAAGGGCAGTTGATTGGGTCAGAAATTCTCTCCTTGGCTGAAACAGATGTACCCCCTGAGGATCTCGTCTTCCACAAATTCTACGTAAATAAGATGAAGTTGTCGAAGAAGCCTAAGAAGAAAAAGAAGAAGACGTCAGAGGATGAGGCTGCTGAGGAGTTTTTGACTGCGGATGGTAGCGATGTCGAAGATGAGATTGATGAAGAGGCTGCTGATGAGAGTGAAAATGAGGAAATCGACAGCATGTTAGAGTCCGGTGGGATTCCCTTGGAAGCCAACGGTGAATATGATTACAGTGATTTGGACGAGGTTGCTAACGAAGATGATGACGAGTTGCTTGGTGATAACAGCGATGATGAGATGAATGCTCTTCTGGAACATGATGGAGCTGACATTAATTCCGGGCAGTGATGATGAAAATGATGTAGAAAAGGCAGATGAAGTTGATGAAGAGGATGTTGTACATCTAAGGAAAAAGAAAAGGAAGTCAGACAAGCGTGCCGGAAAATCCCCGTTTGCTAGCCTTGAAGACTATGAACATTTGCTTAACAAGGACAGCGCAGAAAAGCCCACTAAATCAAGAAAGAAGAGAAAGAGTTCAAATTAAGCATGCCCCTAGTTTACATTAAAGAGTTGCTGATTTTGATAGCCTATTATCACAGATTCTCCCGAGATAGGTGAAGGAACTCTTTATATACCCCATATTGTTGCCTCAATTTTTCCAGCACCTAATGTATTGTGTTGTAATCTTAAAAAGTTTAGCTGATAACTCCAACCAATTTATATCTTGTCGAATCTACTATTCCGACCAATTTAATTCCAATACACATTAGAAACAACAGAAATATTTTGCAAGTTTATTTACATTAGACAACTAATTGATCACATTTTATTTATTGTTCTATATTGACAAGGTTGTGATGTGCTGAAAACCTGAAATGCCGTAAATAGTTAGGGATTGATATTACTCGACCACACCTTGTAGTTTAAGATATGTAATTTTCACAAATATATTCCTCTGAACGTGAATTGGAGGTCGGAACCCAAGGAGAGCAATTGTTATTAAACTATTTACCCTTGTCTACCCACAAAAACAAAATTATTTACCCTTGTCTACCCATTTATTTTTCTACCCATAAACTATTTACATTTCCTACCCATAATAGGTTTTGTGGGGAAATTTTTCTTTATTCTCCATTTTTTTTGTGTTTCTATGCTTCTTTTCTTTTCTTTTTTCTTTTCTCCTTTTTTCCCTCGTTTTCTTCTTATTTTTTTTCTTTTTTCCTTTTCTAATTTTATTTAACTTATGTTTTTTATATTCTTTTTCTCTTCATAATCTAATTTCATTTACAGTTTTCACTATTTTTTTTATATATATTATTACTAAAGAAAAATCAAATTGTGTACCAATTAAATGTAGTTAATACAATCAAAAAAATATTAACTAACATATGATACCGGTATAGTATATAGCTATACCAACAGGGTATATAAGTGTACGCAAAGAGTTAAAAAAAAAATTTAATTCAATTATTAAACTGAAATAATATCAGTTGTCAAAAAAAAAAATTAAAATTCTAAAAGGACCTAATTGTAAGAGTATACCATTACATCATATAGCATACTATAATTTTTTTTTTTTTGCATTTTGAGTATGCCCCTCACGCTTGGGTAAAAGCTTAAAATAAATTAAAAGGGAAAAGACAAGTGAATTTACGGGTAATAAGTATACTATTATTGTATATTGTATACTATTACAGCATATTGTTACAGTATCTTGCATATTATTACAGTATACCATAACAATATATTGTATACTATAATAGTATACTGTTGCAGTATAACTATATACTCCTATACTATATTAGTATACTGTAGCGGTATACTATTTTGTAAACTATAATAGTATAGTGTTGCAGTATAGCTATATACTCCTACAACATATTGTACACCGTAGTGGTATATTGTAGCTGTGTTCTTCTTCGATTTTCAACTGAAAATTTCGATCTCAATCACCTCAAATCAGCTCCAAACGCTATCAAATTTCAGTATAAAATTCCAGAAGGTACTATAAGCAATATTTAACAGCACCCACTTTGAATCAACATTTTCATGTTAGGAAAGAATTTGGAGTACTTTCTAAATTTTATTTGAATGACTATATTGATGGTCTTCGTTGAGCAGAATCAACCAACTGCGTGTTGGTCCCCTCCTTCAATTTTGAATCATGATACACCATTGAAGCTCTCATTTCATAGTTGTAGACTTTTATACAAAGATT